>NC_090178.1:22414702-23014702 GCF_024679245.1 Pseudorasbora parva | reverse complement strand
AAACATTGTAAATAAACCAAAACTCAGCAGGCTACTTGCCTCACAGACATGAGATATATCATGTGTAGGCTGTAGAAAGCTTGAAATGTCCACTTTTAAACGAAACCATTCAAAATGTAAATAAATATGCAAGCAAAGCGCCTGCACCGTTCACGCGAGCACCTCATCTCACAGCGGTTCTGTTTATAATGCTGCGCTCCATCACTGCATGTGCTGTGAGTTTAACCTGCATTTCAGACTAATCCTTAGGGTGACCATCCGTCCCGCTTTGCGTGTACCGTAGGCTACAGCATTTTCACCCCTTGTCCCGCACGTCGCATATTGAGAAAATGTCCCACATTTCCATCAGTCTATTAGTTTTTAATTATCTTTAATAAATGCATCTGTTCAGAAAACTACTGGATAATTCGGTAAATTGGTTATATTGTTAATAATATAATATAAATGAATATATAAGACTGTCAATTAACTAATTCCATGTTGATTTATATTTTATTTGTTTGTTGGGTTTTAGTTGGACTTGGTCAGAACTCTTTCAAAAATAGTTTATCTGCATGATGCCTGCTGCCTTTGGGCTCAGTGATGTTGAATTTACATTATATGTAAAATAAAGTTACATTGTGATGTAATGGTGTTTTCTGGTAGGGACTAAAGAACAAAATATTTTTATCAGCTGAAGGCAGAATACAATTTTTTTTTTATTAACTTAGACATTATATAACAGTTTCAGGTTTTGTTTTAGTGTTGCTAACATTTCTCACATTGTCCCAAATTTGGTTTGTTTGATGGTGGTAAACCTAATCTTGACTCCTGAATATTTAATTTAAGTTGCATAGATTTTATTCTTGCACTAATGTAAAATTTATAGCCATGTTGCACTTTGACAGTCAGTTTGAGATATAGGCTATATTAGATTATTGTGTTTATTGTATCAATTATTCAAATGATTCTGACAGTTTTTGCCTTTGAAATGACTGGGGGGAAAGTGTCCCAATCAAACTGAAGTCACACTATACTCTTTGAAATCAATTACATTGCATTATATTGCTTGAAACCCCAAATAATATAACATTATTCATTAATTATTCAAAGTTATTTGTCATTGTAAAAAAAAGTAGTTTCAATGTAGCTAGCTACTTTTTAATCGTAACTTGAAGTGTAGCTAGCTACTTTTTCAAAATGGTAGCTTGAATGTAACAACTACTTTAACTTACAAGTAGCTTGTAGCTTGTAAAGCTACAGTTTCAGAGTAGCTTCCCCAACACTGATTCCTACCTGTGCTTACAACTAACTTAAACTAAGCATAGTTTGTCAACAGGTGTCCATCCATGTCCCTTCTGTTGTAACCTTTCATGACAGCTGCTCTCCTGATTGTACTCAACTCTGTGCATTTTGTCAGGCTCTCTTTTGTCATTTCAAAAACTTGCTACATTTGTCACAAAATATAAATTTGGCCTCATACACCCTTGATGCCGGTGGACCTAGTCAAGTGGATTTTCTTCTGTGAGAGATCTTTCAGAAGAATTTTCTTTTGCAAGGATGCTGTCTAGCAGTTTCTTCATAGTGAAGATGCTACAACATTTCCTGTGATACAATACCGATGGTATGCTACCTTCAGGTACGTCTTTAGCAAGATCAAAGATGGGGCTGTAGCCTCTTATTTTAGCTGCTCGGAGTAGTGTGTAATGCCTAGTTCAGACTGCAAAGTTTTTTAAACTCGTCGGATGACTGCTCTTTTCACACTGCATGACTATCTGGGGTATCATTCAGTCACTGCTGTGTTCACACTGCACGATGGATCGGCGACAGAGGGTTCACACTGCATGACTGTACAAGAGGAACAATCGCAGACAACTCCCTCTCTCCGGTGCGCAAATTACGTTTCCCAACATTCCCAACCAAACACACGTGCGATGTGACGAGTAAACAATGCGAGAGCACACAGTATAAACTGCAGAAAGTTAACTATTCAAATAGTCTGTGCTGATTTGCCGCGAAAAAGAGAAAAATAAAACAAAGATTATGGAGGGGGAAATTGTTGGGGAGACACAGCTGGAGCAAGGACTGTGTTCTGCAAAGAGAATTTAAGGTAAATAAATAATTGTGTAATGTGCTGCTGCAGCTGGACAAGCAAATTGGGCTTTGTGTCTGTTTGATAGAAATGTTAATATCTATTAAAATGCTGTAATTCTGGTCTCTAACTCCTCCCCGAACCTCCCACTGCACTGTATCTCGCTCTCTCATTGGCTGTAGGTCATCGCTGATGTGATTTTCAGTCAGAACATTTTTCACACAGCAGGTTTATGAATCGCTGACAGGTCTAGATATTTAGCATACCAAATATCTCACCGGCATCTGCGGCTCTTTTTGATCCTTTTGGTCTTGGTTTGATACAGACATGAATTTAACAATTCCTCTAGCGGGATCATTTTATTCATCAAAATATGCACAGTTAGTCAGCCATTATGTTTGGTCTAAAACACCACTCTTCTTGTTTTTGCAGGACTGTGATACGAAGTGTGTAAAGTAACATATTTTAGCAACTATGTGAACGTAAATGGCACATAACTGGAACAATAGCGGTATAATATCTTTTGAATATCTTTTGGTAGGCTACAATATGTGTCACATGACTAAACGTGTCATCATTTTCATATCCCTCCATCTTCCAAATGGCACACTTCATGTACACTTTCGGTCTTGTGGACTTACAATAGCCGCTGCGTGTGCATGTCCTTTAAGTCCACGAGACCGCAGGGTGTTCCATTTGTCATTTTAGATCTCAGAAGGGAGCTTGCGAGTACCCCCTTCGAGGTCGATATGCACACTCAATGTGCACTTCAGCTGAGCCCGCACTGGTGCAAGTTACGCAGTGAACTTTTTACCGGCAGTCAAAGCGGCATTATGTTGTGAAAGTGTGGACTCAGAGGAAGACTGCTGGGTAAAGTCCTCTGCATAGCTCGCGAACTTGCGGGCTCAGCTGAAGTGCACATTGAGGGTGCACAGCAGCCACAAATGGGGGCACTCACAAGCACCCTTCTTTAAAGGTGTCATGAACTGGCTTTTTTATTTTACACTGTTGTCTGAGGTCAACTAATGATGTTTGTGTGGTTTTTTACATTCAAAAACATAACTAATAAGTTATAAGCTATTTTCTACACTGGTTTTGAGGCTGTCTACGCTGTCTAACGATGGGTTTTGATGGGCGTACCGCGCTGGAGACTTGGAAGTAAACGCCCATGGCTAGGATTGGATAAGATTTACATATTTAATGAGCTTCAGCTCCACTGTCATATCTAGCCCCTGTCAGTTCACATGAGGGAGAGATTATTTTGAAAGCGGCAACTGCAACTTGTCTTTATCAAACAAACACAATTATTTATTTCTCATCCACCCACGATTGTATTACATGGCCCACACCCGCACGATTGGTCGATATAAGCGTGAACCGCTCGCTCACACACACACACACACACACACACACACACACACACACACACACACACACACACACACACACACACACACACACACACACACACACACACACACACACACACACACACGTGCGCACACAGATCAAGAAAGAATTTCTGCTGACAGGCGTATGTTTTAGTCTGGTACTGCCCCGGGACTAGTACTATTACATATAAAAAAGACGTTTTACTCGCATAAGTGTGTTGCACCATTCCTGTCGAATCTAATATAGAAGGCACAACATTGTGTCTGAGACTTGTTTACAAACGATTCCGCAGTGAAATGAAGCGAACACACAAACGTTCTTCCCCACGTGAGCTGGAACTTCATAAAAAGTATCACAAATTCCTAATATTATGATCCGAAGGAAGCTTATGCAGTGACTGTTCTTCCACAATATCTTGCTATCTTCCTCCACATGTTTATTGCTGCTGGCTTGCGATTGACCGAACAGCTCCATGAGTCGGTGGGCGGGGCTACTGAATTACATGTTCTGTAGAGGTGTGTTTCATAGAGCTATGAAGTAAGAATGAACCTCACGATTGCTTTCTGGGCCTGGTGTCTATAAAAGCTTTTCTTTGACTAAGAGTTTTTAGCTCTAAAACTAGTCTTATATTATCATGACCTTTTATATATCAAAAGCTCAAGGGAAAGTTGATTTCTCAATTCATTACCCCTTTAAGCTTAAATGACGAATGGGACATCCTGCGGTCTTGTGGACTTAACGGACACGCGCACGCAGCAGCCATTGTAAGTTCACAAGACTGAAAGTGCACATGAAGTGTGCCATTTGGGACAGAGCATTAGTGTGGACATGGCCTTAAACTCCAAGCCTCCTTAAGAGAACCGATCAGAGCAGCTAGCACTGACGTGCAGGGAATTGACTCCAGGTGGTACAAACCTGTTGTGTGCGGACGAATAGCAACAAGAAATGGAGCACACAAGGAAAAAGTATACAGGATAGAAAACAGGCACCAATGTGTCACACATTTTCACAGAGGTATACAAAAAATAAAACACATAAATAACAATATCGAGATAATATATGGAATGGAATGGATGTTTATACAAATGTACAAGTACACAGCAACGAAATATCGTTTGGAGTAAGCCTCCGGGCTGCAGCCAGTTACGGCGCTGCCACACGCTCTCCGAAGAAAAAATGCAGATTTTTCAAAGCATAGCATACGTACATACAAGAAACACAACATAACATAACACAGCACACGTGGTCATGTGATGGGATTTTTTGTTTGGATTGGGTAAGGGAGGAAAAGGGAGGGAAGGAGGCAGACGGATGGAGGGGGGATGGGATCGGGGTGGGTGTGTATGGTGCGAGTAAGAGTCTGTGAGAGTTTGTGTTGTGAGAATGTCAGCCATAACTTAAGATTTTTACAGTTCAGTTCTGTGGCTTGCCCTTGAGGGGGGATAAGGCAGTGCACGGGGAACGATAGCAGACCCAGCTGTCAAGCTGACCTCCCAACCGAGAGAAAGGGAGAAGGTGGGGGGTGAAGGGTGAAATGAAGCAATCTTAATGCATTTAGTTAATCTTCGGTAATTTGTCCGGATCATAATCAATCAATCAGTCACTGATCCTCCGCGTTCCTGGCGCACGTCCAATTCGTGGAGTGACTTGGACATTTCGTCCAATTTCATACCCAGACCGGTCATAATCCGTAGAAGTTCACCAGTCTGTCCTACGATGGTGTCCACTCTTTTCTGTGTCTCCACAGTCCAAGCTGAGATGTAACGGTTCAGTTCATTGGTCTGTGCCACTCTCTGATCTAATACCTTCAGTCGGTCACCCACAACCCCGAACCACTCTATAATTTCCACAGACAGCGGCTGGGTGAATTTGCTCTGTGTTATTGATATTTACACTTTATGTATTTATCACATCTTTGAATGGTTTACTTTTTGTCCTTGATCTTCATAGGTTTAATGTCCAAGTAAAATGTAGATTTAATTTATATAAATGTTTTAAAAAAAGAGTTGATTCTTATTAATGGCAATATGGCAAGTAGACTTGACCAAAATGATCAATGACCACAGCAGTTTCATGACTTTTTGGCTGTGATCTATTTTAATAGGCATCAGTCAGACCTGCAGCTTTCAGCACTTCTCTGGCTGTATCAGCGAGATCTTGAAGTCCTGCTCGCAGAAGGTTCAGTGTTGCAGTAAAAGACATTGCTGCTGTTCTTCTACTGCCTACAACGGGAACCATACTCCATGCAAATTTAACAGCTGAGTCCTTACTCGCGCAGTGCTGACAGCTCTTTATTACTGAGTTTCTTTTGTCCAATAGCGACCACTAGAGGTGAACTTCTTATATATTTCAGGGATGGATTGTTGACCCTCACCGACAACTTATCTATTGATTCATCATCCAAACCGAATGCATAGTAGCACTTGGTGAAGAAACCCAGCATAATGGCAGCATCACAAGCAATAGAAAGACCAGGCACGGGAGCCACAGCAATGGAACCGGACGCAACGGCTGCTGACCAGGTTTGGTTCTTAAATGTTTTGATTTTCTTCTCCAGAATCTTGGAGGAGTATATTGGTAAGGACAAAACCAAGGCATCTCTCTTGTGATCTGGTAGATGCTTCTCTAATGTGTCGATGAGGGTCTGAAAATCATATTTGTGCAATCCAAAGGAGGAAATCAGGAAAACATGTGGGTTATCCTTAAGGTTTCTATGGCAGTCCTCACGAATTTGAGAGAGCACTGTCTGCTCATCAAAGTCTTTCTTTTGAGATTCTGCTTGAATGTCATTGTCAACCTTTGAGCGGAGAAAGTAAAACAACTTCTTTCTCTCTTTAATTGCTTCAGCCAGCATGATGTCGTTTTCTTTGAATCTTTCCGAGGAGATGATGATGAAAAAGTCAAAGGTCTCAAGTTTGACCTCCTTTAGATATTTTTTAGCTTTGAATTTGGGACTTCCAGTCCCTGGCAGATCCCAGAGTTTTATATTGGGCATTGTAGGATGTGTGTACATCGTTGGTGTCATTGTCGTCTCAGTCACTCCCGTGGGAGCTGCATTGACATCATCGGGTTGAAGACCTCTCATTGCATTGATAAAGGTGGATTTTCCTGCTCCTGTTGATCCTGCAACAGCAATATGAAGTGTGACGTTCTCCAAATGATTGCGTTGCTCTTTTACTCGTTCAGCTTCATGAATGTATTCAGCAGAAGTCAGTATATCATCAGGAACTTCATATAAATGCTCAATTTCTTGCTCGTTAGATGTTGTTTTTATACTTTCTCTATTCTCAGTGCTTTCTGATTTTAAACACAGATTTTCTTTTGATTTACACTGAGACTCATTATCTTTGTCATCTTGTGAGTTCTTGGCATCTGGACACACTGCTCCAAAGAGAAGTTCTTGCTTCTGTATCTTCATAACTTCCTCATTTTTACTAGGTTTTTGTGTCAAAATTACTTTTTCCATTATAGCATTATGCTGGTCTTTTAAATTATCTGTTTTGACGCCTTCAGGCTGTTTTGTTTTGTGAATGTCTGTAGCTTGTGATTTATCTACAGTTGTTTCATTTGTTATATTTATTATGTCTTTCTCTGCTTGGTTTTCTTTATCATTCACCTTTTTTCCCCCTCAGCCTTTTCTTCAGACCATTACGTTTCGATTCAACATAGCCCTTTACTGAAAAAGTTCATTGTTTGGATGGTTGTTTTTCCAGAGTTTTACAGATTTTTGATTGGATGACTTCTAGGGACTTTGTTTTTATTTGTTGCTCTCTCAACACAATGTCCACGTGAAAGGATTCAGTCAGCAGTAGATTTTGGGTAGGGTCCATAAAGACATTGACTTCATCTGATATGATGAGTCTGAAAAAGCAGGACAACTGTAAATAAGAGCAAACATTCAAGTTTTTTCTGCCATAAACAAACTTTCATACTGTTGGTTTTGCAACAATAGTGACATATATATATATATATATATATATATATATATATATATATATATATATATATATATATATATATATATATATATATATATATATTTGTAGACACTATCTTTTGAAATACTGTCAACTGTTTGGTTACCCACATTGTTCAAAATATCTTCTTTTGTGTTCAGCAGAACAAAAAAATCATAGAGGTTTTGAACAGCTTAAGAGTGAGTGAAACGTATATTACAAATTATACATACACAGTAATAACAATTAAGTAAATAATGAAGTAAAATGTATTATGCAGTACACACATTTTGGATGAGATTAATCACAATACATTTTTCCCCAGCACTCGTCAGATAAACTTACCTCATCTGTGCAGAGATGGTTACAATTTCTGTACCTCTGTATGTCTTAAAGTAATGTGATCTTTTATGAAAAAATAAGCCAGTAAGGTGTGTTCAGGGTGTGGTTCAGAAAACATCTGAAGACTGAAGCTAAGATAGAACTACTTTATAAGAAATCTATTACATGTCCTTCATTAAATATGAGTTAAATGACATGCTGTTGATATGAAGAAAATTATTTTAAATATGTAAAACTTAAACTATATTTGTAAAGCAAAATTGTTGAAATGCACTTGCAAAAGAAGTCGTGTATCTATTTTAAAATATATGTGAATGATATTTAAATGGACCTTTCCTGTGCATTTGCTGTTCTCATTTACATCAGTTTTCTTATATTTACTTTGCAAAATATCTAGATTCTGTCTTGCTGTTTCTAAATAAAATACATAGCAATTTCAAACATTCACATTTCCATATGAATGCTGTTTAGCAGGAAGTGTTTTACTGGAAGCAGATCAATTTTGAAGCTTGTCATGAAGAATGGCAAATCACATACACACATATATATATATATATATATATATATATATATATATATATATATATATATATATATATATATATATATATATATATATAGAACACAAAGCAGCTTACAGCATTTTCAGCCAGGCATGTTTTCAAATGAATTTTGTTTTAACATGAAAATCCATCAGCAGCGTTTGTGAAGCGTTGGCTGAAGTTTCAAGTCATGAAATGACAGTTGGACTGTCTTGTCTGGATGGCCTTACATTTTGTTAAAGTTCAGTGAAGGGAAAACAGAAGTCGTGGAATTTGGACCCTGAGGTGCCTGTGATTCCCCTTATATGCATCTGAAAACTGCATGTGTACTGTACTGTAATCCCACTGTAAAAAAAAAAAAAAAAAAAAAAAATTCTTATATATAATGGACAATGACTAGATAAAAAGTTTCAGTTGCATCCCTGAAACTTTGGAATAAAAGCATCAGCCATTGGGATAATCAGTACTTTTAAACAACTTTAGAGGTTCGTACTGCTCCCTCTCTGTACAAA
Source organism: Pseudorasbora parva (assembly GCF_024679245.1). NCBI lineage: Eukaryota > Metazoa > Chordata > Actinopteri > Cypriniformes > Gobionidae > Pseudorasbora > Pseudorasbora parva. The sequence continues at coordinate 23,005,887 of NC_090178.1, read as the reverse complement.
ACAAACAAACAGAGTGGTACAGGTATGATGTAACTTTGTAGGCCAGCCATCTGGCAGTTAGCATCACACCGGACTGAGCCTGTACGGCCTGATGACATTTAATCTCCTTGACCTAGTCCTATTTACTCTAAATAACCTTTTTCAAGACATGTAACAGCTTCAAAAAATTATGAGTGGGGTAATACTGATGTATTTTATGTCTTAGAGTAAAACTTGAAAGTTTATTGAGCTTGTATTCACCACAGACCTTATTTCAGCCATTTAACCAAAACCCCAGTCAAAAAAAAAAAACCCATTGACTTCAGGACGATAGAACCAAAAGTGCTAAAACGGCCTGCAAAGTGGTGTCATGCCTGCACTGTTCTATTGTATCTTCTCACTTGTCACTTGTCGCTTCCGCACATACGTCCTTATGGAACAGGAAGTTTGTGTTACAGACTGCTGTGGGCGCGTTCAGGACCATTTTGCAAGGCTCTGGATTAGAGGTAACAATGTTGTAAATAATGTACAGTTTCATGCATATACAGACAGTTTTTCGCTTCTTAAGACCTCAATGTATCATCAGGAGCCACAGGTATTAATTTTGTTTTGTCTGCATGTTTTTTTGAATCTCAAAGTGATGGCACCCATTGGCTCCCATTATATGAATCACAGAGAAGGATTATGGTTTCAACTAAAAATCTTCTTTACTGTTCTAGTAAAGAAAAAGTCACCTACATTTTGGATGGCCTGAGGGTGAGTAAATTAACAGCACATTTTTATTTTTAGATGAACTATTCCTTTAACTCAATTAGCAATAATTACATAATAAAAGATACAAAAACTAATAATTAAATAATGCCAATAATTAAAGTTTAATCAATACAGTACTATATCTAATCTCATGACACAATGGAAAGTTTACAGTTCTATAATTAGATCAGAGATTGATGGTATGCTGTTGTCTTTGCTAAAACAACTGTAAAAGTATGAGATGTGCTTTTCACAAATATCTGAACCGACCAGTCTCAGAAATGAAAACCTCAGAGGGGAAGTTTTGAAGTGAACCCAATTACAGCACTGTTTATTTGTACATACTGTGCTTATTGTTTTCAGACCCAATTCCCCATCTTGTGGGTTGAGCACTGCATTCTGCAGGATGCTGAATTTTTGGGGCCATATGAATTAATATATGACCATTAATAAAAAATTCCCAAAAGTATTGGGACACCTCTCCAAATCATTGAATTCAGGTGTTCCAATCATTTCCATAGCCAAAGGTGTATAAAAAAATCAAGCACCTAGGCATGCAGACGCTTCTACAAACATATGTGAAAGAATGGTTCGCTCTCAGGAGTTCAGTGAATTCAAGCGTGGTATCGTCATAGGTTGCCACCTGTGGAATAAGTCCAATCGTGAAATGTCCTTACTACTAAATATTCTACGGTCAACTGTTAGAGGTATTATAACAGAGTGGAAGCAATTGAGAACAACAACAACTCAGCCATGAAGTTGTTGGCCAAGCAAAATCACAGACATGGGTTAGCACATGCTAAGGTGAACAGTGCGCAGAAGTCGCCAACTTTTTGCAGAGTTCATAGAAACAGACCTCCAAACTTTGTATGGCCTTCAGATTAACTCAAGAACAGCGCAAAGAGCTTCATGGAATGTGTTTCCATAGTCAAGCAGCTGCATCCAAACCTTACATCACCAAGTGGTATGCAAAGAGTCAGGAGCAGTGGTGTAAAGCACGCTGCCACTGGACTCTGAAGCATTGGAGATGTGTTCTCTGGAGTGACAAATAATGCATCTCTGTCTTGCAATCCGATAGACGAGTCTAGGTTTGGCGATTGCCAGGAGAACAGTACTTGCCTGACTGGTCTGTTCCAATTGTAATGTTTGGTAGAGGGGGATTATAGTGTGGGGTTGTTCTTAGGTCCAGCGAAAAAACTTAATGCTTCAACATTTTGGACAATTTCATTCTCCCAACTTTGTGGGAAGAGTTTAGGGATGGATGGGCCCTTCCTGTTTTAAGGTGCACCAGTACACAAAGCAAGGTCCATAAACAAATGGATGAGCAAGTTTGGTGTGGAGGAACTTGACTGGCCTTGAGTTCTGACCTCAACCCAATAGAACACCTTTGGGATGAATTAGAGCAAAGACATGAGTGCCTTACCTCACAAATGCACTTCTAGGAGGATTCTAGAAGATGACTTTCAAAACTTTGTGGAAAGCCTTCCTAGAAGAGTCAAAGCTGTTATAGTTGAAAAGGGTGGCCCAACTCTATATTAAGCCCTACAGATTATAAATGTGATGTCATTATAGTTCATGCGAACATAAAGGCTATAAAATATATGGCAGGCCAGAATCAAGACTAAAACTATTATTTGGAAGTTTTGTTAGATTTTTGTTTTTTATTAAATTGATAGCAATATTTCTAGGCAAAAAAAAATCCATGCAGCCACAACCATCCATTTTAAAGAACCAACTGTCTTAAAGTCCCAGTGAGTCCAGTGAGGCGAGCGAGTTTTCTTCAGTGCTGTGACGTGTTTTTAAGTGAAACGGAATATTGAATAGAAGGCAGGGTTTAACCTCAGGGCTCCTCCTCTCCATCTCTTGCTTGTAGCAGACTAACGGTTGGAGGGGAGTAGGAAGCATTTTAAAACGCAAGCCGTCAGACTGACATCATCTGAGAAGGAACCCCATTTCCAGACTGCAAGTAATTTTTCAGATTTTGATTCAAGATTACCACGGCAAACTATTTTTTTCTGTGTATTAACTTGCACAGATTAATTATTCACCCTAAGACATTTTAATATGTGCTAACAAATTAAATAAGGTCCGAAGAGATTTTGAACAGACTGCAGATACAAAAATACAAATTTTTGTTTTGGAATGCAGAATTCACCATTTCAGAAATAAAGGGTTAGTTCACTTCAAAAGGAAAGTTTCCTGATATTTTTCTCACCCCCATCTCATCCAAGATGTTCATGCCTACGTCTAGAGTGACGTTTTTGATGTAATTGTGCAATCACTAGCATGTCGCAGAGCAGTAAGAAATTTAGGTTAGAACGATTTTAATTTATTTTTATGACATTGTTTCGCTAGATAAGACCCTTTCTCTCTACTGGGATTACGCAGAGCCTCTGAAGCCCTTTGAAACTTCATTGATTTGGACCTTGATTTGCAATTTTCCTCAAAAAACTTAATTTCTTTTCGACTGAAGAGACAAGACAAGAACATCTTGGATGAGATGGGGGTAAGAAAATATCAGGAAACTATCCTTTTGAAGAGAACTAACTCTCTGAGCACATATTTAATACATTTCAAGATGAGACTTACTGACACCTGCAGCATGTACATTGTACTGCAACTGTGTGTGTGAATTCCATTGGCCAAAACTGCTGTAGAAGTATGAATTTATGTTTCAAAGTCATCTGAACTAACTGGACTCATACAGGAAAACTTGTTCCAAGAAATTGCAAATAATCTGCTTGCCAAAGGCTTTCTCTGACAGACGGCTAATGGAATATCCCCTTCTGCATACCATACTGTGTAATGTACACTGAACAAAACAGAAATATGTAAGCTATTTTTGAACAACTTATTTTACATACAGTTGCAATCAATGAGAAATATAATGGTAATAATTTGCAAATGTACGCTCTTCTAAAGATACTGTGGCACCATGAGAGGTTCTGTCACGTCTAAACACGAAGTAAAACTGGTGCGAGGACTCAAGTGCAGAAAATGATCATTTATTATAAAATAAAACATAAACTCAAAACAACAACCCACGAGGGGGAAAAACACATAATAGAATAATATAAATACAAACTTAAACAAACCAACAGAATCACGGGGAGGACGGAAGACGCAGACATTACACAAGGATCCAACACAGACTGACAAACACAAGGAGATGATAAAGGGAACAAACAAGGCAGATAATGAGGGAGAACAGGTGGGGCAAATTAACCAATAATCGGATAACAAGGGGGAGGGAACTGACAGGGACACGAGCACATGCTCAACATAACAAAACCCACAAGTGCACACAAGACAGGACAGGCATGTGACATTACCCCCTCCTTAAGGAGCGGCTACCAGACGCTCCACTAGGGACGGGAGGGACAGACCCGGGCGGGACGGGAGGGACAGACCAGGGAGGGACGGGAGGGACAGACCAGGGAGGGACGGGAGGGACAGACCAGGGAGGGACGGGAGGGACAGACCAAGGAGGGACGGGAGGGACAGACCAAGGAGGGACGGGAGGGACAGACCAGGGGGGCACGGGAGGGACAGACCAGGGGGGCACGGGAGGGACAGACCAGGGGGGCACGGGAGGGACAGACCAGGGAGGGACGGGAGGGACAGACCAAGGAGGGACGGGAGGGACAGACCAAGGAGGGACGGGAGGGACAGACCAGGGGGCACGGGAGGGACAGACCAGGGGGGCACGGGAGGGACAGACCAGGGGGGCACGGGAGGGACAGACAAAGAAGGTACAGACAAGGGAGGGGTAAACAAGGGAGGAACGAGGAAAACAAAAAGTTCAGGAGGCCATGGTGGCCCACAAAGTTCGAATGGCCAGGGCGGCCCACCGAGTTCGGGAGGCCCACCAAGTTCAAGCGGCCGGGGCGGCCCATAGAGTTCAGGCAGCCAGGGCAGTGCGGGTAGAGCAGGGCGCCAGGGAGGCGCGGTGAGAGCAGGGCGCCAGAGAGGCGCGGTGAGTGCAGGGGGCGCCAGGGAGGCGCGGTGAGAGCAGCACGCTTTAGTGGCGCGGTGAGAGCAGGACGCCTCAGCGGCGCGGTGAGAGCAGGACGCCTCAGCGGCGCGGTGAGAGCAGGACGCCTCAGCGGCGCACGGAGAGCAGGACGCCTCAGCGGCGCACGGAGAGCAGGGCGCCTCAGCGGCGCACGGAGAGCAGGGCGCCTCAGCGGCGCAGGGAGAGCAGGACTGCTCAGGGGCGCAGGGAGAGCAGGGCGCCTCAGCGGCGCAGGGAGAGCAGGGCGCCTCAGCGGCGCAGGGAGAGCAGGGCGCCTCAGCGGCGCAGGCAGGGCGTTGGGGAAACTTCTCCAGTCCAGCAGTATCCACCGGCACTGGGACCACCCGAATACGATCTGCTGGCATTGGGACCACCGGAACATGATCTGCCGGAACTGGGACCACCGGAACACGATCCACCGGCACAGGGACCACCGGAACACGATCCACCGGAACTGAGACCACCGGCACACGATCCACCGGAACTGGGACCACCGGAACTGCCTCCGGGGCTTCGGATAAAGCCCTGTGCTCCTTCCACGCATGCAGGACTGCCACCACAAAGCATCCCATCACAGCCCTCCAGGCCGTTTCCGGACTCGGGACCACCGGAACGGAGTCCACCGGCACAGGGACCACCGGAACACGATCCACCGGCACAGGGACCACCGGAACACGATCCACCGGCACAGGGACCACCGGAACACGATCCACCGGCACAAGGACCACCGGAACACGATCCACCGGCACAGGGACCACCGGAACTGGGACCACCGGAACACGATCCACCGGCACAGGGACCACCGGAACACAATCCACCGGCACAGGGACCACCGGAACACGATCCACCGGCACAGGGACAACCGGCACAGGGACCACCGGAACACGGTCCACCGGCACAGGGACCACCGGAACACGATCCACCGGAATCGGGACCACCGGAACACGATCCGCCCGTACTGGGACCATCGGCATGCGATCCGCCGGCACTGGGACCACCGGCACAGGGACCACTGGAGCTGGGACCACAAGAACAGGCACGGAGGGAGCCTTCCTTCTCCTCCTCCTTTTAGAGACCACCGGAGCTTGGGCCACTGGAACTGGGGCCACTGGAACAGGAACCACCGGAGCTATCCAGCCCCTGGTCCTAGAGGGACTGGAGTCCAGCTGTTCCACAAACTCCCAAAAGTCCGGGGTTCCCATTCTCTCAACCTCCATGGGGCTGAGAGGCATGTCCAGGCAGAGGTTAAACACCTCTGCCTTCTCTGTCTCATTGAGGTACAGGTGATGCACCTCAATAAGGAATTTGCAGGCGAACTCTCTTACACCCGCCCCCTGTTGGCGGATGTATTTAGAGTTCACCTGCCGCATCACCTGTACGTGCCTGGTTAGCTCCATAGTTCAAAGAGTAAACAACAAAAATAAACAATCCTCTTGCTGAGTCCTCTATGGTTGGATCCTTCTGTCACGTCTAAACACGAAGTAAAACTGGTGCGAGGACTCAAGTGCAGAAAATGATCATTTATTATAAAATAAAACATAAACTCAAAACAACAACCCACGAGGGGGAAAAACACATAATAGAATAATATAAATACAAACTTAAACAAACCAACAGAATCACGGGGAGGACGGAAGACGCAGACATTACACAAGGATCCAACACAGACTGACAAACACAAGGAGATGATAAAGGGAACAAACAAGGCAGATAATGAGGGAGAACAGGTGGGGCAAATTAACCAATAATCGGATAACAAGGGGGAGGGAACTGACAGGGACACGAGCACATGCTCAACATAACAAAACCCACAAGTGCACACAAGACAGGACAGGCATGTGACAGGTTCAGGATCTTAGCATTATGCAGGTTCCCTGGACAAACACCACTTCAACAGTTTCTTTAGTATGCAGGCGTGCAATTTTTTAATGATCAAACAAAAAGAGAAGTCAAGTTCAACATCTGTTCACGACAAGACAACTTAATCCTTCTGTGGCTCCCGATCCCTCTCATTAGCTGCACCTGTTCTCTCAGGCAGCCTGGGTTTTGTAGTCCTTAACAGGCCGCCATCTTGCCCCCTCGTGTCCACGTGGGGTACCCTGGGAAGGGTAGTTTTTACAAGACGCCCTCTTGCTCCAGCCATCTTAGAGCAATGTATCTGTCTTCTACCACACGCCCTCTTATGATGCCACATACCCCCCTCCATTGCTCTGAGGCCCTTGGTTGGCAGGCCATTGTGAGGACATCTTTGCGTGAGAGGGCATCAGCATTTCCATGGTACAGTCCTGGCCTGTGGACAACAGAAGTTAAATGCTTGCAGACTTAGAAACCATCTAGTTATTCTGCTATTGCTCTCTTTATTCCGGGCCATCCATTGCAGCGGTTGATGGTCTGTCATTAATACAAATTTCCTCCCCAATAAGTAGTACTTGAGTGTCTCTAGTGCCCATTTAACAGCCAGACACTCCTTCTCAATGGTGGCATAATTTTTCTTGTGCTTCGCCAGTTTCCTACTGATGTAAAGTACAGGATGTTCCTCACCTTTGTGTTTGAGACAGGACTGCTCCTAGACCCACCTCAGAGGCATCGGTCTGCACCATGAATTCTTTTGTGAAGTCTGGGGATTTCAAGATTGGTCTGGAACACAGCATCATCTTTAATTTGGAGAAGGCCTCCTCTGCCTCTTTGCTCCATCTTACCATTCTGGAGTGTCTGTTAGATGTTAGTTCTGTAATGGGTGCAACCAGACTGGAGAAGTTGGGCACAAACCTCCTGTAGTAATTGGCCAGGCCTAGGAAGGACTTTACTTGTTTCTTGGTTTGTGGTCTAGGCCAGTTTTTAATTGCCCCAACTTTGGCTTCTTGAGGTTGTACTGAGCCCCTGCCTATTGTGTAGCCTAGATACTCTGTTTCGCTGTAGGCAATCTTACATTTTTTGGGGTTTGCAGTCAAGCCTGCCTCTCTAAGGGAATCCAGTACCTTCTGTACCAATCCAAGATGGCTTTCCCAGTCTGAACTATGGATAACCACATCATCTAAATAAGCAGCGGCATACTGCTGATGGGGTTGAAGAACACGGTTCATGAGCCTTTGGAATGTGGCTGGTGCCCCGTGAAGGCCAAAGAGTAAATGCGTATAATGGTATAGCCCCTCTAGGGTTGCAAAAGCAGTCTTCTCTTTGGAATCCGGAGCCAAGGGAACTTGCCAGTAGCCTTTTGTTAGGTCTAATGTTGTAATGAAGCGGGCTTTACCTAGCCTGTCAATCAACTCATCAACGTGGGGCATAGGGTATGCATCAACCTTTGATATCTCATTTAATTTCCTAAAGTCATTGCAGAACCTTACAGTACCATCTGGCTTGGGGACCATCACTATAGGGCTTGACCATGCACTCTGCGACTCCTTTATCGTCACCTCCCCTTCTTTCTTTATTTGGTAGAGCAATCCTTTCTTGATTGCAAAATACGGGTAGGCTATTGGGACACCACTGATATCTACCCCATCCACTACTCTCACGTTCTTTAAAGCGTTAATGAACGTAGGGTCATTTAATTGGGCGGTTCCATACTGGCCTGTTAACCTCTGACCCCCTGGCACTTCTGGACCACTCTCACTTCCTTCGGGTGACCCTGGCTCCTCTGCTGGTTCAGAGGCAGACTCTGTCTCTTCCGGGTTGTCTCCCCCATCCGTCCATGTTTGCACTGGAAGGCAATGGTGTATTACACTTTGATCATTTTGATTTTTTACCTTTTTTCTGCTTTTACCCTGTAAGGCGAAACTTACGATTTACCGGTCAATCTATGTTCCTACTCTCACCTATGGTCATGAGTTGTGGGTCATGACCGAAAGGACCAGATCCCGGATACAGGAAGCCAAAATTATCTTTCTCCACAGGTTCGCTCTCTAAGAGCTTCCTAAGAGCTCGATCACTCAGGATGAGCTCAGAGTAGAGCCGTTGCTCCTCCACATCGAGAGAGAGGAGCCAGCTGAGGTGGCTCGGGCATCTATTTCCGATGCCTTCTGGACGCCTATCTCGGGGAGGTCTTCTGAGCACATCCCACTAGGAGGAGGCCCCGGGGAAGACCTAGGACACGCTGGAGGGATTATATCTCTGGGCTGGCCTGGCAACTCCTTGAAGTTCCCACGGGAGAGCTGGAGGAAGTGTCTAGGGAGAGGGAAATCTGAGTGTCTCCGATTAGACTGTTGGCCCCACGACCTGGATAAGCGGAAGATGATTGATGAATGGATGGATGGAATATGCTAAAATTGGGACCTGTGGAGTTCTGGAAGATTGTTTTATGGAGTGATATGACAGAAGTGAACCCAATTACGAAGCTTATTAGCAGAAGAACACCATGTCCAAGGTCGAAGATGGTCCTGTATTGTTATGGGGTGCTTTGCTGTTGCTGAAAGGGAAAATATTGACAGTATTAAGGACATCATGAATTATCTGAAGTATCAAGCCATTTTGACAAAGATGGAGATGCCTTTGGCTCAGAGACTAAAGTTTTATGATCAATGGACTTTACTGAAGGACAGCCATCCCTGAGTATAAATCCAGGTTCAGGGAACAGTAGAATGTTATTCAGTGACCTGTACAGTTTTCAGATTTAAATCGTGTTGAAAATTTTGGGTAGACTAAGAAGTGGTACAGTAAAAACCAAAGCTTATCAGTGATCTGAAAGCTTTTTCAAGTGAGGAATGGGCCGAGATTGCAGAAGAGAGGTGACAGAAGCTTCTAAGCATGGTTCCATCCTTCAGATGAGACGTTAAACCGAGGTCCTGACTCTGTGGTAATAAAAATCCCAGGAATGTCCTTCGATAAAGATTAGGTGTGTAACTCCGACATCCTGGCCAAATTTGCCCATTGGCCCCTGTCCATCATGCCCTCCTAATCATCCCCATATAAACTGATTGACGTCATCAACCTGTCTCCTCTCCACCAATCAGCTGGTGTGTGGTGAGCGTTCTGGTGCAATATGGCTGCCAGGTGGATTTTGCATTGTGGTGGTGGTTGAGGAGATTCACCCCTTTTATATGGAAAGTGCTTTGAGTGCCTAGAAAAGTGTTATATAAATGTAACAAATTATTATCTACTGGAAGCATTTATTGGAGGTTATAAAGAATAAAATATTATGCACAAAATGTGACTTTTGGGGGTTGATTAATTTGAACATGAATATTTAGAGCCAAATTAACTACGTTCTCAGAATCACTCAAATGTGAATTTATAAACTTTATATATAATAGTTTTCTGATGCTTTTGTTGAATTGTTTTCTTTTGTTCTTGGGAGCAAAAGTCTCAGGTCAAGGGGGTTGAATCATTTTGATTGCAACTGCAAGTTAACTAACATCCATATTAAGCACTATTGTAAGGTAATGCATAACATATGTTCATCTGAGTAACATGAAACTATAGGCCTGCATATCACTTTACAACACAATCAGTTAAAGAGCAAATTAATATATTGGCTATGTTTAAAAAGATGATGATTTATGATCTGAGATTTTATGATTTAAGACTAGAGATTGAGGAATATTTGCTCTTTGTCAGTGTGCTTCTCTAAGAGGTAAGAGCACTTTTGAGAAAGTAAAATGTGAACATTAACCTAAATGTTCAAATTTGTAAGAATGTCCCTGGATACTATAGAGAATGACAAGAAAAGACTGTGTAGGCCTATACTGCATTTTTGGTGTATTTGGTTTAATATTAAAAGCACTGAATATACTGAATTTGCTTCCCAATACAAATCCATGTATACAGAGATAAATACTGTACAGTAATATAAATATAGATATTTTGTCTTTTACTCTGTCCTTGGATTTTTCCTCTGACCTAAAAACAGCATCTGGGTGTTTCCCAGCATAGTACATATTTGGCTCCACATGTTTGGTGGTCTAAAGTCTTTTATATTTGTATAGTTATTTGGATAATCATTAAACTGAATATAGTTTATATTTATGTAGTTTTAAAAACTATATATAGCTAATTCTACAAAAAATGACTAACTGTTATGTATATAAGCCTGTTGTTAAGGTATTGTTCAGCAACAATGCATACAATTTTTAACTTTGACATAAGAATCTAAGATGAGGTTTAGATTTCAATATTTTTTGTAATGTAGTAAATAACAAATTCAGTCTCAAGTAAATTTTGATGTATTTTATTTTTAATTAAACTATAATTTCACACACAAACTAGGACCAATAGAGCAATACCTGATAATAGTTCAGCACATTAAAAAAGCTACATAGTATTTTTTTCATTAAAAAAAAAATTGAGTGCAGCTCTGGCAATTTATTAAATCTATTCATAACCAACGTTTCTTTGTATTCCTCTGTTTGATTTTTGTTTGGGTAAGCACAACATTACTGAATGCAGGTTCTGAGCAATCCATTGACTCTGAATATGTCATTAGCCACCTCAGTTATGATGACTACATCAGTATGCAGCCTATTGCTCTGCCCTGCAGTACGCGCCCCTGCTGGCACCATTAGCAGGAAACACCATCAGCTCCAATAAGTAAATGCTTTGAGTCAGACTGTTATCAATTATGAAGCATTAAGATTGTTTATTTGTTTTTGTATTTGTTTTCCTTCGTTTTATATTTTTTTGTATTAATTAAAAGGAACAATGAGATGCGCTGCGCTGGTGGAAACAACACGAGACCATAATAGCTTACGCGACTGACATGGCTCGCACAGGGTTATAGAGTCCACGCCTGCAGCAGCGCACGTTTCTTTCCTCAGCTTTACAACTGCTTCCTTCATTCGTTTTCTCTGACCAGGTATCTGATTGCGAAATGACCAGGAGTAGGCCTAATGCCTTCCGATATTCTTTGGAGACGTAGCCCTAGCCTATTTAATTCAGATCACTCAAACAAACCAATTCAGAAGGTGTATGAAAGCATTTTAGACGAAACTGGACAAGTGTAAATGTATCTGGTTGTTTAAACCACATGTGTAAATTGTACTCCTGGCAAACGGTTAAAAAATAAATGTGTGAGAGCGTGTTATTATGGGCTATATGTTAGTCCGATAGATATGATGGTGCTACTGCAACACGCATCACTGCAAATGAGTAAAGCAAGCCAACGCAAATGGTCATAAATTAAACTTAAACTAAGCCTTAGATGCTCAAAAACACAATGATCTTCAATAAAAATGAATGAGATGATAATCTTACCAGTGCTTAGGTCGCTCTTTCTCATATTGCGGTCTTTGAATTTGAAATCAACTGCTGAATAAAATGCATTTTGAATCTTTTGCTTTCGTTGATGTGAGCATATACTGTGGGAATTGTAGATCGAATTTATATTCATTTTGCGGAGATGTAAGGTATAAGACAACCTGCATGTTCTTTTTAAAAAAAAATTAGTTTAGATTGTTTAGCTCGTTTCGTTTGTGAGCGCCGTTGCGAGCTGTATCGCCTGCCTCAGCTCGTCAAAAATGCATTTTACTGTGGTAGTATTAGTCCGCTAAATTAACTAACATTGTGATGCTTGAAGTGTTATATCTATGGATTTTATTATAGGCAAGACAATACATGAGTTGATTTGAGAGGCTAAATTAAACATGCAGGTAACTCACTGTCGGCCACTGGCCGCTTGGTCGTCATTAAAAAAAAATAAACAAAAAATTGCTCTAAACATTTTTCTAAATTAACTAAATAAATAAATGAAACAAAATATAATTACTTTGACATTAAAAAGAAAAGTGAACTATTTTAATGGCTGGAACAATGTAAAAAAAACAAAAAAACAGGTCGGACTCAGCTGAGAATTTTGATAAACTGCTCAAATAAAAACGTTATTTTTTTACTAAGGAAAATTACTAAAATAGTAACTCACAGTGACTTGGATAAATTACTTTAATCTGATTACTGGTTTGGAAATAGTAACGCATTAGATTAGTCGTTAATGGAATTAACTCAGATTAGACTAACATGTTACATGTTACTGGCATCACTGGGTGGGTTTACATGCAAGTTCTTAAAGGGTTACTTCAGCGATTAGCATATGGCTTTGTATCAGTAGAAACCCTGGAGAATATTCAAATTATTGTGCTTTCCCCCCTCATATCTCCCTGAGACAAGAGATTTATGCGTTTTATTTCTGGAAAAATTCCTCCTATGATGCAAAATGACGATTTTTGCATCATAGGAGGAATGTTTGCCCAGAGGCTAAAGACTACAGCCAGCAGAGGGAGCTATTTCCGCATGTTTTGAATCCGCGCATGGGGGATGGGAGATACACTCAGCTGGCAGGGAGAGCTCAGCTTGCAGACAGGATAATTTAAACGGAGCTATGGTGAGCAATGTAAGTCTTTTAATTTCTCAAATTCATTTCTATGAAAGTTAAGCTTGCAAAGGCATGATCTGAAATGCGTGCCAGACTGAACTCGCGTTGTGAATGTATGCCGCGAATGTAGTCGCAGTTAGTTAGTTGCACTCCTGCAGTTAGTGCTCAGGGCTGTGACACTCGCGCGGTGACTCACTCATTATATTGAACAGACACGTTCAGTTTTTAATTGTAGTGTCTTCTCTAACTCAGTCACAGTAATGAAGTTGGTGGTGTTGGGAATGGCCTCACAGGGCAGCGAAGCATTCTGGGAATTGTAGTCTTTCATCCCCATGGGACAAAATACATTTTCTGTCTTTTCTCAGTCTAGAAGACACCAAATTCAAAAATAATTTCACATTTCTACTGCATTGATGACCCAGTTTAAATACAGATTCATCTTCCCAGCGCTGAAGTACCCCTTTAAAGTCGGCATGAAACGGAAGTTGAGATCGTTTTTTCTCCTTATTGTGACATATATCCAAGTGAAACGGACTCTGAAATTAGAAAAAATGTAGAGCAAGGCTTGATTTTGTCACTCGGGAACTGATTGGATCGTTGGAAGTTGGGCGTTGCTAACAAAATGGAGTCAGATTTGAATGCCCTCAGAAACCAGTGTCTGAGAGGCAGTGCAGAAACGAGACAGAGTTAGCCCCGCCCTTGTGCAATAGCACATGACCGGGAGAGAAGTTGTTTCGAGGGGGAGGGGAGGATAACGTAATTAATTAAGATTATAAGGGTAAATAAAATAAAAATTTAATTAATGAAGTGCACTAGCCTAGAAATCTAGACGCATCCTAGCGGCAGCAAATCTAATCTGCCCGCGAGTGTCGTCTAGCAACTCTCAATACACTTCTGAGCTGTATTCGCCTAACTCTTGCCGGGCCAATCACATCGTGTATAGAGTCGGTGGGCGGGGCCATAATGACGACGGCCGAGTTGCGCTTGCGTGCTTCTAGTAAACGCAGAAACTGGTGAATGGCGGTCTTTCGAATCAGCTTTGACCGCGATTCTGGAAGACTTGGAGTTAAGCTTTTCTCTGAGAAAAGAACAAAGAACGGCACTGAAGTCATTCTTAAAAAGGGAAGATGTGTTCGGAGTTTTGCCGACCGGATACGGCGAATGTTTAATCAATCAACAAGCTCTGTTTCTCCTTCGCTGCTCTGGTTGGTTGCAGCGCTATCCTATCGCGTGCAGAGGGAGTTTGAAAGACAACCGTTTATCCCGCCCCTCGGATTGAGCCCTGTCAATGGTGAGTTTCCAGACCAAACATCTTGATGTGGGTCTGGCTTGTCAGGCTAGAAGTGCACAAATAAATAATTTATAGTAAACACTACAATATTACATATAAAAATACTATACCGATTATGCCTAATAAGCCGACAATGAACATGATTATCTAAACGCGGTAACACGTTTTCTTTTATCAGAGTATGGTCATAAATGGCGTAAGCATAAACCGTTCGGGACAGGTAGTTTTTTACCTCTTACCTCGATTTCACGCTGCATGCAAACATATTAACCTGCTTTCTGTCGGCTTATTGAAGTGCGCATGTGTGAGAGGTGACAAAAAACTCAAACTTAGAGCAGATTTAAAAACACATCCAGACAGAGCGAACTAGCGTTTTGCATGAAATAAGGACATATATCACAAACGCAGACTCTTTTAAGACAAAGAAAATATTAAAGATGTGTTATTTATCATCTCATGTTGTACAAACTAATGTGTGTTAAATAGTTGAATAAACTTAAAAGCAGAATTTGTCATACAAAACATAAATTGGATTTTTTTACAGTGCAGTGCAGTTGCCTTTAAATTTAACAGACATGCTATAACTGCAAGACAAAATCTGAAATTACCCCAAGATCAAGTGTTTCACAAGAACCTTTAGAGTCATCTGAATAGCCTAGTTTACCAAATTGAAAGAAGAAAAATCCCATGCAGGATGATTATGTATATCCTAAAACTTCAATTCTCTATTAAGTCTATTAAGCATGATAAAATAAATGTGATTTCAGTCAGATGCAAAACCTAAAATGTATGTCTATTTATTTATATATTTATTGTTTTTCCTTTTTAATTAATTATTTTCCTTTTTATTGATGAATTACTTTATAAGTTAGATATTGCAAACTTTTAACTTTTTTTACCTTTAACTTTTAATAGTCATTCCAAAAAATGTAATGTCATTTTTGATGTAGTGTAATTTCACAGTAATATCTATTGTGTTATACATTCTATACTGCAGAGATAATACAATCTGAAGTTAATAAGATTAGCGTGAAAAGCAAATTGCATGAAGCACAAATATTAATTGCATTTTTTTAAACATATAGGTTATGATAGGTACCAATAACATTCATTATTTTGTTTACCAAACTAACTATGAAATCAATGACAGGAGTCAAATGAGTAAATGAAAAATGTCACAAGCAGCCACAAATATAATTGCATGATTGTTAGTTGGATATTTACTACAGGACAATTAGAAGTTCATGAGAAATATTTCTAAAAACAATATCCTATGAAATGGGACAAATACAGATGTAATACCTGGGTGAGAAGATGGACAGTTGTTGAAAACTTAGAAGCCTTCTATCAAAATTACAAAGTCAACAGCTTACATATTACACAGCTGCTGGATCTCCCTGCTTCAATCCAAAATTATTCTCTTATCTACACGCTGTCAGCACTTTGTTTAAAATATAATTTTATTTCTCAGAATTTGAATACTTCTATGTACGCATTAAAACAAACTTGTTGTTAATTTACATTATCTATACACTAAAAAAAACCCTCTGTTTTGGTCAAATAAGGGAAACACAATTGTTGGTTTAAAAAGTTATGTTTGTCCATATTTGACCCAAATATGTGTTGAAACAACCCGGCATGTTTAGGGGGGTATACTGGGTGATACACTGTGTCCCAATGCAGCCCCTAAAATATAGTGTAATACTGTATTTCTTCATGGAAACATAATGATAGTGAATTACTTATCAGACTTCAGATAGGTCTTTTGGAGCTGATTGGTCAATGGCAGACCACTGGGCGTGGATCAATAGGCTGACAGTCTCATAAATACAGCGATTTAGGAGCGAAACTATCATCGAACTGGTTCAATCAGCAGTCATGAGATCTTTGGTGTTCCTGGTGCTCCTTGGAGCCGCCTGTGAGTAGAGTTTCAATGATAGCAATTATGAATTTCCTACATTTTACATGTCAATATGCTGATGTTACTCTCATTGCATGTAGTTGCTCTGGAGGATGATAAGATTGTTGGGGGATATGAGTGCACGCCCTATTCCCAGCCCTGGCAGGTGTCTCTGAACTCTGGCTACCACTTTTGCGGTGGCTCTCTGGTCAGCCAGGATTGGGTTGTGTCTGCTGCTCACTGCTACAAGTCGTAAGTGGCATCTTCATAGAGTAGCTCATGTTCCGGACCATCGGCTTCCTCAGTTCTGAACAGTTTTTTTTCTCTTTCAGACGTGTGGAGGTCCGTTTGGGCGAGCACAATATTGCAGTTACTGAGGGCTCTGAGCAGTTCATCTCCTCTGAAAAGGTCATCCGCCACCCCAACTATGACTCCTGGATCATTGACAGTGACATCATGCTGATCAAGCTTAGCAAGCCCGCTACCCTCAATCAGTATGTGCAGCCTGTGTCCCTGCCCAACGGCTGTGCCGCCGCTGGCACCATGTGCAGAGTCACTGGCTGGGGAAACACCATGAGTTCCAGTGAGTGACTGAGTTCATGATGTCACGTCCTTCACACTTGATGTTTAGAGCACTTGAGTTGACTCCCTCACCTTTGCTGTTTTATTCATTTCTTCGCAGCTGCCGATTCCAACAAGCTTCAGTGTCTGGAGGTCCCCATCTTGTCCGACAGAGACTGTAACAACTCCTACCCTGGCATGATCACCAACACCATGTTCTGTGCTGGATACCTGGAGGGAGGAAAGGACTCTTGCCAGGTAGAGGATAAGACAAGAAATGTCACCCAAATACTACCTGAGACTTAATAGCAGTCTTAATAACAACCAATGGTTATCTTTCTCCTTTTTCAGGGTGACTCTGGTGGCCCTGTGGTCTGCAACGGTGAGCTGCAGGGTATTGTGTCCTGGGGTTATGGCTGTGCTGAGAAGAATCATCCTGGTGTCTATGGCAAGGTAATATATTTGTTGTTAGTTACAAAACAATATGTTTGGTATTATATAAAGGAATAACATGGCTTCTATAAATTCTTATTTCTTCAAGGTCTGCGTGTTCAGCCAATGGATCGCCGACACCATGAGAAACAACTAAAGCTGATCCAAAGTCATACAGCCTCCAAATGCGCAATCCATCATTTTTTCTTTATTTTGGAGATAAATACCTGTGTGAAAATAAAAGCATTAAAACATATCTTGCTTTCTCCAAGTGCTTCATTCGTATTTGTGAATAAATACTGAACATATTGCTGTAAGAGGCTTAGATTTAAATATGCTCTCAGCAAACAATTACATTACAAATGGTTTAGAGTACATTCATAAATAATGTTCCCACATAACCAAAAAAAAAAAAAAAAAAACATGTTTTGAACATTCTGAGAGCATTCAGAAATAATTTGCAAACAATCCCATTAATTACTTCATAAGAACACTAGCAAAACATCTTGAGAACGTATTTTTGCCAGCTGGGATGATTATTTATAATACAGTGATTGTTAGCATCAACATAAATCATCAATGTTTTTCATATTTAACCTTTTTCTGTGCCTACTCTCTTGAGACAAATATTACCAGATTATATAGGGAGAGCAGGGATGACTCTCACTGCAAAACTAAGATTACACATTTTACAAACAAAATGTGTAATCTTAGTAGCCTACTGTTACATTCATGTTCTGTTTGTTTTGGTTTTCAGTCATCACGTTCCTTTTCTTAGTTTTCCCGCCACTTGTTTAATTTCATAGTTACCCTTATTAGTTAAAGTTGGGGTAAGTGCTTTCTGGTAACCATATTTCAAATCACCAAAACAAGTACTTTTTTGGTAGCTCCGCCCCACATATACGTAACATGGGCGACTATGGCGGAATCTGTGTGTTAATCAAGGTCGAACGTTCAATGAAAAAGTCATCCCTTCCATCACAAAAACAAAACATTTCTCATGAACAACTCGATGGCATGAGCACGACAGTCCAACTAATGAACATATTACAATGATGACCAGATTAGATGGTTATATAGGCTAGATAATGCAAAGAGGAAACAAACATACATTAGGAGAATAGTATCTACTTGTCGGACACATTTTGTGAGCTGACACCTAAATAGTGAGGAGGTTTAGACACTCCTGGCATAAATGGTGTGCAAATGAATGGGTCTTTATCAACGCTGAAGTGAACGATGATACGATTGCAAATGGACAAACAAGCGAACATGACACACAACATAATCAAGCCAAAGCCCGAATATATTAGTTCTGTGAAACAAAACAAATCCAATGTTGCTCGCCTATCGAGAAGAAATAAAGCAACCTTGGCGTCCGATTGCAGGCCTTCGCTCCTTGAGTTCTCTCCAGCGCTAGAAAGCTGATATGTTTTGTCTTCTTGAAAGGCTTCTTGAAATTAGTAGGAGAAATGAGACTGAAAGAAGTTGGACATGCTTCTTTCTCTCACAAAAGTGTATAATGTAAGGAGTATATGGGGTCAAGATATGGGGAATATATGCACATTTTCACAGATCCAAAATCCAAATCCAAAAACTGGTCATGCGGGTTCTGCATTCACCATTCAAAAGGTAAAAGTGTACAAGAACAACAGGATATCAGACTATTTGTCAGCATATACTGGCGAAATGATTGCAATAATTATGGCAATAAGAGAAGTTAAAATATCCAAGGCTATAATATGGTTAGATTCTAGTTCAGTCTAATAAGCCTGAAGGAGTTGAAGTCGGAAATGAGACCAGATATGGTAATAGCGATACTTTAAGAATTATATTCAATAAAGCAAAATAGTTTAAAGGTAGAGTTTTTGTGGGTTCCGGCTCATGTTGTGTTGAGAGTTAATGAGGAGTCAGAGTATAGGCATACAGTATTTCAGTATAGGCATACAGTATTTCAGTATAGGCCTACAGTATCTCAGTATAGGCCTACAGTATTTCAGTATAGGCCTACAGTATCTCAGTATAGGCCTACAGTATTTCAGTATAGGCCTACAGTATCTCAGTATAGGCATACAGTATTTCAGTATAGGCCTACAGTATTTCAGTATAGGCCTACAGTATTTCAGTATAGGCCTACAGTATTTCAGTATAGGCCTACAGTATTTCAGTATAGGCCTACAGTATTTCAGTATAGGCCTACAGTATCTCAGTATAGGCATACAGTATTTCAGTATAGGCCTACAGTATTTCAGTATAGGCCTACAGTATTTCAGTATAGGCCTACAGTATTTCAGTATAGGCCTACAGTATTTCAGTATAGGCCTACAGTATCTCAGTATAGGCCTACAGTATTTCAGTATAGGCCTACAGTATCTCAGTATAGGCCTACAGTATCTCAGTATAGGCCTACAGTATTTCAGTATAGGCATACAGTATTTCAGTATAGGCCTACAGTATTTCAGTATAGGCCTACAGTATCTCAGTATAGGCCTACAGTATTTCAGTATAGGCATACAGTATTTCAGTATAGGCCTACAGTATCTCAGTATAGGCCTACAGTATTTCAGTATAGGCCTACAGTATCTCAGTATAGGCCTACAGTATTTCAGTATAGGCCTACAGTATTTCAGTATAGGCCTACAGTATCTCAGTATAGGCCTACAGTATTTCAGTATAGGCCTACAGTATTTCAGTATAGGCCTACAGTATTTCAGTATAGGCATACAGTATTTCAGTATAGGCCTACAGTATCTCAGTATAGGCCTACAGTATTTCAGTATAGGCCTACAGTATTTCAGTATAGGCCTACAGTATTTCAGTATAGGCCTACAGTATTTCAGTATAGGCCTACAGTATCTCAGTATAGGCCTACAGTATTTCAGTATAGGCCTACAGTATCTCAGTATAGGCCTACAGTATTTCAGTATAGGCCTACAGTATTTCAGTATAGGCCTACAGTATTTCAGTATAGGCCTACAGTATCTCAGTATAGGCCTACAGTATTTCAGTATAGGCCTACAGTATTTCAGTATAGGCCTACAGTATCTCAGTATAGGCCTACAGTATTTCAGTATAGGCCTACAGTATCTCAGTATAGGCCTACAGTATTTCAGTATAGGCCTACAGTATCTCAGTATAGGCATACAGTATCTCAGTATAGGCCTACAGTATTTCAGTATAGGCCTACAGTATCTCAGTATAGGCCTACAGTATCTCAGTATAGGCCTACAGTATTTCAGTATAGGCCTACAGTATTTCAGTATAGGCCTACAGTATTTCAGTATAGGCCTACAGTATCTCAGTATAGGCCTACAGTATTTCAGTATAGGCCTACAGTATTTCAGTATAGGCCTACAGTATTTCAGTATAGGCCTACAGTATCTCAGTATAGGCCTACAGTATCTCAGTATAGGCCTACAGTATTTCAGTATAGGCATACAGTATTTCAGTATAGGCCTACAGTATTTCAGTATAGGCCTACAGTATTTCAGTATAGGCCTACAGTATTTCAGTATAGGCCTACAGTATTTCAGTATAGGCCTACAGTATCTCAGTATAGGCCTACAGTATTTCAGTATAGGCCTACAGTATTTCAGTATAGGCCTACAGTATTTCAGTATAGGCCTACAGTATCTCAGTATAGGCCTACAGTATTTCAGTATAGGCCTACAGTATTTCAGTATAGGCCTACAGTATCTCAGTATAGGCCTACAGTATCTCAGTATAGGCCTACAGTATTTCAGTATAGGCCTACAGTATCTCAGTATAGGCCTACAGTATTTCAGTATAGGCCTACAGTATCTCAGTATAGGCATACAGTATCTCAGTATAGGCCTACAGTATTTCAGTATAGGCCTACAGTATTTCAGTATAGGCCTACAGTATTTCAGTATAGGCCTACAGTATCTCAGTATAGGCCTACAGTATTTCAGTATAGGCCTACAGTATTTCAGTATAGGCCTACAGTATCTCAGTATAGGCCTACAGTATTTCAGTATAGGCCTACAGTATCTCAGTATAGGCCTACAGTATTTCAGTATAGGCCTACAGTATCTCAGTATAGGCATACAGTATCTCAGTATAGGCCTACAGTATTTCAGTATAGGCCTACAGTATCTCAGTATAGGCCTACAGTATCTCAGTATAGGCCTACAGTATTTCAGTATAGGCCTACAGTATTTCAGTATAGGCCTACAGTATTTCAGTATAGGCCTACAGTATCTCAGTATAGGCCTACAGTATTTCAGTATAGGCCTACAGTATTTCAGTATAGGCCTACAGTATTTCAGTATAGGCCTACAGTATTTCAGTATAGGCCTACAGTATTTCAGTATAGGCCTACAGTATTTCAGTATAGGCCTACAGTATCTCAGTATAGGCCTACAGTATCTCAGTATAGGCCTACAGTATTTCAGTATAGGCATACAGTATTTCAGTATAGGCCTACAGTATTTCAGTATAGGCCTACAGTATTTCAGTATAGGCCTACAGTATTTCAGTATAGGCCTACAGTATTTCAGTATAGGCCTACAGCAAAGTAGAAAGAGTTTGGCCTCATACAATATTCCCCCAAACAGCTGTCAAAATTGACCAAAAACAATACATTTTATTCTGACTAGAATTCCATTGATATTAAAATATTTGGGAAGTAATGGTTTAAATGAGCGTATTTAAGTATGCATGTTTTTTCTTCTTCTACTTTCTGAAGAGAGTGGACAAGGAGCTGAACACACAGCACGCGTAGGTAGATTTGCTAACCGTTCTGTATAATACAGAATCACATTGTAAAAAAAATAATTAAATGTTCAAGCTATAATCAAATTAGCTGTGGAAGTCATACATTTAAAGGTTGAAATATTTATACCATGTAAAATGTAACTGTTTAAATAAGTTTTGAAAGAACATTTCAGAGCATTTATGACATCAAAGTAGCGTTCCATATTGAGAATGAGGAGTTAAGTCAAAATGTTTTCACTCGGCGTTGCATTTTCGGGACGGTGCCGCCATATTAGGAAGCTACACTATTCGTTGCCATAGTCATTTAGACGGTGAGACCAAGCAGCTTAAGATTTATTTGCATTTTGAGATACAATGCAGTTTCTTGCGAAGAAATGGAGAATAAGGAAGTGAAAGGACAAAAGGTGCTATATCGGGAGAGACTAAATAACACGGGCACACAGTGTTATTTAGCGAAACTGCTCAACATCAACAACATCAACCTGCCAGCCACAGAATGACGCTACCACTTTTTACACACCCTGACATTGTCAGTTACCTGGTTTGTAGTATCAGTGCCTACAAAATCAGTGTTCATAAGTTTTAAGTCATTAGAAGTCATACATTTCATTCTATGCATTTTCAATTTCCCTTTGTCTGCAGCAATTGCCCATCTGCTTGCGGTTCAGCCTAATCACACCTGGCCTGCATGTCTAAAGCTCCCATCACCAAACACATTAACTAATCTATTAATGCATTCATCGATGCATACATTATACACACCAGTGGCAGCCAATGTTGGGAGGTTTATTATAAAGCATTACGTTTCAAGTACAGAAAATATGTTTTACAAATGTACATTTTTTATGTGAGCATTTTTTATTATGTCCTCGTTCCAATCAACACATTTAATCGCCTGCAGCCACAGGTGCCGCCGGTTCTTCTGAAATGGCCGTGATCCTGTCGGAATCCTATAAAACTTAAGCCCATTGGTGGAATATCGATTAGTGCAAATGCAAACAGCCAGATATTTTGATGCTGGGAAACCGTTTTGATAAACTTTTGGAGTTGCTAACATGTTAGAACCACTAGGGAACAACACCACTTCCGTTGCCAAAATGCAAGCGCAACTATTTGATTGTGTGTGCTGTAAAAGGGTCTATTGGGGACATAGCGAAAAATCCTGAACTTCCCATTAGAATTTACGACTTAGTGGTGGCATTCATGTGCTTTCAAGTCGTAAATAAAATATTTTAATTTTTTTACAATGAACATATTACAATTGTGTAGTGCCCCCTACCCTTAACCTTTAATAGGGCAGAGCACTGAGTTCTGACAGAGTGTCTCCCGACTATACAGCTCTGGAAAAAACTGAGACAACTGCAATTTTATCTTAAATCAGCATCTCTACAAGTATGAAAGCCATTCCAATGTCTGTTGAATTCCAACACAGGTGCTAATTAGGTGATCACCTGAACCAAATCTTAATTAATAAGGAAAAGTATAAAAAACTTACAGTTGGACCAGCAGAATGGCAAAAACAGTGCTAGAAGCACCTCAAAAGTAATTGGAATCATAAAATAACTATTGACCATGGCAAAAAAGTTGCAAAGGAAAGTTTTGAGTGAGGATAGTCAGGTTGCTTCCATCCTTAAAATTTCAAAGACAGCGGTTCATAAGAACAAGGTCAAGCAGCAGACATTGGGGAGAACAAAGCTATCCGGTTGTTAAGGCTGACGTCACGCGGCAGCGCTTCCGGGTCCAAACGCTCTATCTTATACCACAAGAAAAACTACAAACGGTGCTAATATACACACACAATGTGGTGTAATACTACAAAAAAAGCTATAATCATAACCTTTTTCTCCATACCAAAATTCAAGATGGCCAGACAGTGATTCATCTTTTTTAAATTGTTAAAATATTAATGTATGTGATGCTGTGAGCACAGAGACTGTTGTGTAGACTGTAAGTAATTAAAATGTTAAACTTTTTTAAACGTTTGATGTTTAATATGAATAAATAGCGCTCATAAACGGGCGTCAATGGCATTCTCAAGTGAAACGAGTTGAGGCTTGGACCCAGAAACGGAGTTCCTTACGTCACGACTTAACAAGCGGATAGACCGACAGAGGGCGAAAACAACTCTCCACTGACCGGAATGACCGCTGACTCATTTGAATGTCACTCAATAGCCATAAGTATATATATATATATATATATATATATATATATATATATATATATATATATATATATATATTTATATATATATTCCTATGGCTATTGAGTGTCATTCCTGAACAAAATCAGGGGATGCATTGCAAGTTTTACACATTTTGCACTTGTGGATCATAACCGGGTTGTAAGTGCTGCTTCAAAATGCCAAAAGAAGAAACAGGAGCAAGAGACAAAAAATAGAGAGTAGGCAATTTATTGAAAACTGCATTTAAACTCAAACAGGCCTTTCATCAGCTGATCAAAAAAGTGTAAGACCATAGCCATAAAAAGGTCAAATCTGCACATAAATATGGCTCTCATGTCATTGTCCTTCAAGCAGTCAAACTGTCAAGATCTCCTGATGGCAAAGGCAAAAAGGCTTTCTCTCTTTGAACGTGGCAGGATTGTTGAGCTGCACAAGCAAGGCCTTTCGCAACGTCCCATCGCTGCTGAGGTTGGACGCAGTAAGACAGTCATTTTACATTTCTTAAAAAATCTTGAGAGTTATGGGACAAAAAAGTCAAGTGGTAGACCCAAAAAAATTTCACCTGCACTGAGCCGCAGGATCCGACAGGTTGTCCGTGAAGACACAGGTTGATCCTCAACACAAATTAAGGCCCTTACTGATGCTGACTGCTGCCCAATAACCATAAGACGTCATCTGCTAGAGAAGGGCTTCAAGAACAAAAAACGTCTTCAAAGGCCACGTCTCCTCCCACGACACAAACTTGCCCATTTAGAATTTGCAAGAGAGCATCAAACATTGGACATTGAAAAGTGGAAGAAAGTTTTATTCTCTGACGAGAATTTTTTTTTACCTCGACGGTCCTGATGACTTCCAACGTTACTGGCATAACAAGGAGATCCCACCTGAGATTTCTACGCGGCACAGTGGAGGAGGCTCCGTCATAATCTGGGGTGCTTTTTCCTTCCATGGGAAAATGGAGCTTCAGGTTGTGCAGGGGCGTCAAACGGTGACTGTCTATGTGGATCTCTTGACCGAGGGCCCCCGTCAGTGCGGTAATGACTGGGTCTTTCAACAGGACAACGCTGCAATTCACAAAGCCCGCCTGACAAAGGACTTCTTCTAGGAGAAGAACGTTGCTCTTTTGGACCATCCTGCGTGTTCCCCTGATCTAAATCTCATCGAGAACATTTGGGGATGGATGGCAAGGGAAGTTTACAAAAATGGACGTCAGTTCCAGACCGTGGATGCCCTTCGTAAAGCCATCTTCACCACATGGAGCAACGTTCCCACCAGCCTCCTGGAAACAGTCACATCAAGCATGCCGAAACGAGTTTTTGAAGTGATCAACAAGAACGGTGGGGCTACTCACTACTGAGTTTTTTTTTGTGACACTTTTAGTACTTGTGCATATATTTTTGGGCTATGGTCTTAAACTTTTGATCAGCTGATGAACGGCAGTTCATGCAGTTAAATGCAGTTTTCAATAAACTGCCTACTCTCTATTTTTTGTCTCTTGCTCATTTTTTGGCATTTTGAAGCAGCACTTACAACCCGGTTATAATCCACAAGTGCAAAATGTGTAAAACTTGCAATGCATCCCCTGGTCTTAAGATTTTGTTCAGGTGTGTGTGTGTGTGTGTATATATATATATATATATATATATATATATATATATATATATATATATATATATATATATATATATATGTTATGATAATAACATTCATTATTTTATAAACAAACTAACTATGAAACCAATGACAGAAGTCAAATGACTAAAATAAAATTCCACAAGTAAAAAAAATGGCCACAAATATAATTGCATGCTTGTTAGATGGATATTACTACAGGGCTATTAAAAGTTCATCTGAAATATTTCTAATAACAATATCCTGTTTTACAACTAAATTGTGAAATGATCAGGGACAAATAGCTGCAGATGTAATACCTGGGTGAGAAGATGGACAGCTGTTGAAAACTTAGATGCTTGGTGTCAAGGTTACAAAGTCAACAGCTTACATATTAAACAGCACAGCTGCTGGATCTCCCTGCTTCAATCCAAAACTGTTCTTTTATCTTCACGCTGTCAGCACTTTGTTTAAAATATATTTTTTTTTCAGAATGTTAATACTTATGTATTAGGTAGTTTTTCACAGTTAAGTTAAGGAGAGTTTGGCTTTATATTTTGGAAAATAATAAAACATATTTTACCTTTGAAAATATACGCATACAAAACAATATTTGGGTCAAATATGGGTTTGGGTCATATATGGACAAACACAATTGTTGGTTTAAGATTTTTATTGTTTGAGATTTTTATGGATTTTATTGTATTAAGAAGTTTATTTGTCATTACAAATGTTCAAGTACACCGCAACGAAAAGTCGTTTGGAGCAAGCCTCCAGCTTTAAAGCCTTAAATAACCCAAACAAGGTTAAAACAACACAGCATTTTTTATACTGAGTGTATACTGGGTGATATTAGAGTTCCAATGCAGCCCCTTACATAGAGTGTTCTAACATTCAAGTAATTAAGTTGTAATACTGTATTTCTTCATGGAAACATAATGATAGTGAATTACTTATCAGACTTCAGATAGGTCTTTTGGAGCTGATTGGTCAATGGCAGACCACTGGGCGTGGATCAATAGGCTGACAGTCTTATAAATACAGCGTTTTAGGAGCGAAACTATCATCGAACTGGTTCAATCAGCAGTCATGAGGTCTTTGGTGTTCCTGGTGCTCCTTGGAGCCGCCTGTGAGTAGAGATTCAATGATAGCAATTATGAATTTCCTACATTTTACATGTCAATATGCTGATGTTACTCTCATTGCATGTAGTTGCTCTGGAGGATGATAAGATTGTTGGGGGATATGAGTGCACACCCTATTCCCAGCCCTGGCAGGTGTCTCTGAACTCTGGCTACCACTTTTGCGGTGGCTCTCTGGTCAGCCAGGATTGGGTTGTGTCTGCTGCTCACTGCTACAAGTCGTAAGTGGCATCTTCATAGAGTAGCTCATGTTCTGGACCATCGGCTTCCTCAGTTCTGAACAGTTTTTTTCTCTTTCAGACGTGTGGAGGTCCGTTTGGGCGAGCACAATATTGCAGTTACTGAGGGCTCTGAGCAGTTCATCTCCTCTGAAAAGGTCATCCGCCACCCCAACTATGACTCCTGGAACATTGACAGTGACATCATGCTGATCAAGCTTAGCAAGCCCGCTACCCTCAATCAGTATGTGCAGCCTGTGTCCCTGCCCAACGGCTGTGCCGCCGCTGGCACCATGTGCAGAGTCACTGGCTGGGGAAACACCATGAGTTCCAGTGAGTGACTGAGTTCATGATGTCACGTCCTTCACACTTGATGTTTAGAGCACTTGAGTTGACTCCCTCACTTTTGCTGTTTTATTCATTTCTTCGCAGCTGCCGATTCCAACAAGCTTCAGTGTCTGGAGGTCCCCATCTTGTCCGACAGTGACTGTAACAACTCCTACCCTGGCATGATCACCAACACCATGTTCTGTGCTGGATACCTGGAGGGAGGAAAGGACTCTTGCCAGGTAAAGGATAAGACAAGAAATTTCATCCAAATACTACCTGAGACTGTATTAATAACAACCAGTGGTTATCTTTCTCCTTTTTCAGGGTGACTCTGGTGGCCCTGTGGTCTGCAACGGTGAGCTGCAGGGTATTGTGTCCTGGGGTTATGGCTGTGCTGAGAAGAATCATCCTGGTGTCTATGGCAAGGTAATAGTTGTTGTTAGTTACAAAACAATATGTTTGGTATTATATAAAGCAATAACATGGCTTCTATAAATTCTTATTTCTTCAAGGTCTGCGTGTTCAGCCAATGGATCGCCGACACCATGAGAAACAACTAAAGCTGATCCAAAGTCATACAGCCTCCAAATGTGCAATCCATCATTTTTTCTTTATTTTGGAGATAAAAACCTGTGTGAAAATAAAAGCATTAAAACATATCTTGCTTTCTCCAAGTGCTTCATTCGTATTTGTGAATAAATACTGAACATATTGCTGTAAGAGGCTTAGATTTAAATATGCTCTATTCAGAGGATTGGCTAACATTCTGGTAATGTTTTCTCAAAGGTATATGCCTATATATATACACACACACACACATAAAAAAAAACGTTCAGTAATATTAATAGAATGTTAGTTCAAAGTCATCAGGGGCCGTATTCACAAAACATCTTAAGGCTGAAAGTAGCTTCTAACTTGACGATTTAGGAGAAATTCTTAAAAATAATGATGATTTTTAATGCATGTCAATGGGGTCTAATTCGAATTATACGAAAAACGGTTGGAGTTAAAATTTTCCATTTGTGTTCTACTGAAGAAACAAACAAACCTACATCTTGGATGCCCTTGGGGAAGCCGATAATTATACATTTTCATTTTGGGTGAACTGTCGCTTTAAGTCTTTTCTCTATTCCTTAGCCTTTTACTGACATTTAAGAGAAGTGTGAATAGGCCTACGGCCCCTGGTCTTTAATAATGTTATCAAAACAAAAACACTTCATTCATCGCCTATGTTTTTCTTAAACATTTTAGTTTGTTCAATATTTGTTAAATGTTATTGCTTGCTACAGATGGTTTAGAGAACATTCCTAAGTCTAATGTTCCCATAATGTTACCACATGTTAGCAGTGATTGTGTTGTGTAACTAAATTTAGTTAGGCTAATATTTCACATCTTTCTCAATAACTGAGACTGTCATTTTCTTTCAGTTCAATTGTATCCAACTAGATAACAATTTAGGCTAGTTTTAAATGGTAATTGCACAAAAGTGTATTGTAGATTTGCTAACCGTTCTGTATTTGCTAACCGTTCTGTATAATACAGTTGCTGCCTTAAATGTTTAAGTAGGCTATTAGGAAATAGGAATGAGGACATTCGTCATGGTAGCTTGCTGTCACATGACGAATTGGACGGCATGTGATGGTCCATTCAAGTCATGTCGTAAAGATCGTATTTACGAGTTGAACGCTCATGAACTTCACATTGAAGTTCTGGATTTTCTTTAAACTTATACTTATATTGTAATCTGTACAAGTTTGGGGCGTGTCAGTGAGAAACATGGTGGAATCAATGGATTTAACGTATGTAGTTGAATATAACGGGTATTTAGCCATTACACTGTCAGGCTTTGTTATTTACAACTAAGTAAGCTAGCATTGTAACAATTAGCCTTATATATAACGAGACCGTTTACAGTGGCTTCACAGATTAATGCAAGTATTAAATTTGGCCAGTGTTACATGATTATACAGCTCTGGAAAAAAAATGACCACTGCATTATTTTCATAAATCAGCATCTCATTCCATTCCAATGTCTGTTCTACTGAATGAGCTGAATGAGGTGCTGATTAGGTGATCACCTGAACCAAATCTTATTTAATAAGGAAAAGTATAACAAAACACTTCTGTGGTCATCACTATCCTCTTGCAGTAGGACCAGCTGGATGGCAAAAACAGTGCTAGTAGTACCTCAAAAGTAATTGGAATCAAAAAATAACTATTGACCATGGCAAAAAAGTTGAAAAGGAAAGTTTTGAGTGAGGATAAGAAGGGTTCAATTCTGGGCTTATTGGCAGAGAGTTACAGTGAGTGTCGGGTTGCTTCCATCTTTAAAATTTCAAAGACAGCGGTTCATAAGAACAAGGTCAAGCAGCAGACATTGGGGACAACAAAGCTACAGACCGGCAGAGGGCGAAAACAACTCTCCACCTGACCCGAATGACCGCCGACTCATTCGAATGTCACTCAACAACTGTAGGATGACATCAAGTGACCTACAAAAAGAATGGCAAAAAGCAGCTGGAGTGAAGTGCATGGCGAGGACAGATTAAAACAGGCTCCTAGGGGCAGGGCTGAAGTCATGCCAAGCTAGAAAAAAGCCCTTCATCAATGAGAAGCAAAGAAGAGCCAGGCTGAGAGACCATATGGATTGGACTGTAGAGGACTGGAGTAAAGTGTCCTCTAAGAGTGAGTCAAATTTTAAGCTTTGTCCAACACCTGGTCGTCTAATGGTTAGACGGAGGCCTGGAGAGGCCTACAAGCCAATGTGTCTCGCACCCACTGTTAAAGTTGGTGGAGGATCTGGGGGTGCTTCAGGAAGGCTGGAATAGGGCAGATTTGTCTTTGTGAAGGACGCATGAATCAAACGTACAAGGTTATCCTGTAAGAAAACGTGCTTCCTTCTGCTCTAACAATGTTCCCCAACTCTGAGGACTGATTTTCCCAGCAGGACAATGCTCAATGCCACACAACCAGGTCAATCAAGGTGTGGAGGACCACCAGATCAAGACCCTGTCATGGCCAGTCCAATCTCCAGACCTGAACCCCATTGAAAACCTCTGGAATGTGATCAAGAGGGAGATGGCTGGTCAAAAGACATCAAACAAATCCGAGCTGCTTGAATTTTTTTCACCGGGAGAGGCATAAAGTCACCCAACATCAATGTGAAAGACTGACGAGCCACGCATCACTAGTTCAGGGCTATCAGGGTTGTCATGTCAACAAATGCACGCGCGATGGAATCCCCTGTTGTAGGATGAGAGATCTTACGACAGTAGTTGAGGACTTTATTTTTTCCAAACTGTAGCGGGACCCCGAGAGCAAAAGTAGCCAAGTGCGGCTTTAAAGCAAATCTGCAATTTATGTATTATATTCATACATTTTTGTTAAGTTTTAAATATTTAATATATATGTTACGTGTTTGTATATATTTTTATTTTAATGCATAGAAAAAACAAACATAAACTATTTTTATTTATGCATCAAGAACAACACACATTACCAAGTGTTATATTAATATAAATATTAATATAAATGTGCCACTTTAAGCAACAATAGATAATTTTCATCTCCTGTCTATGAGCTGAAAAATTGTATAACATTTTAAAATATATATAAATCATATTTTCTACAAATGATGGCTGAAGACAATTTACTATTTCGGTATACATTTTATTGCGTGCCAAATATACCCCCCCCCCCCCCCCCCCCACACACACACACACACACACACACACACACACACAAACAAAATAACTCTTTTTTGTGCTTCTGGTTCATGCATGCTTCACTGGATTTGATGTAAATCAGCTACAGTGCAGCAAGAAACTGAAACTCCTACTCTAAAGCTATTTATAAATATATATTTCTATAAATTATTCTAGTCTATATAATTGTATTTTATATATTATATGTATCTATCGCTGATCAGACACTCCAAAGCACAGACGGGGGAGAACTTTTAACTTTTCTGCATAAATTATAAAATTTAATCAATATTTAACTCAGATCTACTTAAAAATGATAGGGAAAACTGACATAAAGCTTTTTAGGGGTAAAATCTCATCTAGTGCTTGATGTAATGCTTTTGTCAATACATTCATGCGGAACCTTACTCAAGTATAGTTTTTGATTCCGGATGCTTTAGACAGACGTACCATCACACATGTATTGCGGCTGTGCTGTCATGTGAACGCACAACCTTATACTTGTCTGGATCAAATAGATACGCTTGTTTATATACAGTGGAAGCAGTCGCTGGTCACAGCAGTGCTGATTTGAGTTTCATTTATTTTTGCAATAGATTTTACAAGGTGTAGCCAAGGGGATTTATTTCCTGGAGTGAGTTAGTGTCCTTCATCGCTTCTTGCAATGCGACTCACCCTGCGGGCTCTGATTTCCCATGGCCGAGTGGCTCGTCGGATGGGACTCGGAACTGAGTCCAGAATCAACATGCTTCGGAATATACTCACTGGTCTGGTTCGACACGAGAGAATAGAGACAACGAGAGCCCGAGCCGATGAAGTTCGCTTTTACGCTGAAAAGGCAAGTAATGTTAGAAGTAGGCTAGAGGTTTTCTGTACCGCTTGCTTTATATTCTTCATTGAGTGACATTAACTGTATTTGGCTAGTTATTTTTTTTTAATTTATTTTTTACAATTGTTTACACACAAATACTAGTGCTTGTGACATAATGACCACAACATGTAACTCCTCCACCACCCCTCTGAACCAATTCCTGCATTACACTCAAATTGCAGATCTAAAAGACACTTTTTCAAAACACTACACACAATTATCTGCATTTGGCACAATTTTCATGCAGACAATCCCTTGTTTTCACAAGGAACACACTGCCATTCAAATATGCACACTGACTCATGACATGGGCAAACACCAGTCACAGTTTTACAATTAGCAAACAGCTTTTGCATAAAAGGGCAACAGGTGAGCTCATCTGTTTTGAAGCAATGGATGCCAACATTTTTTTTACTGTAACTGTACACAGTAAATTCTCTGGTTGTTTTGTATGTAGACTTTCTACATTCTCAAAGTCACTCTTCTGCTCTGGTTGCCGTTCAACTATGAACTTTTTTCTGTTGTTGCAAGGCATTTAAGGAACAATTATGAAATATTGATAAAACTATTATGATATTAAGGTTAAGCTAAATTGTCCAAAATAGTGCAATTCTGGTAGATTTAACTCTTTAAAAAATTAGGGGAAAATGAAAGGGATAAAGGGATATTTCATCCAAAAATGGAAGTTTTGTCATAATTTACTCACCCTCAGGTTCAAATCCTGCATGGATTTCCTTTTTTGAAAAATATGTTTTACTAAAATTTGATAACTTCCATAGTATTTTGGAAAAAAACAGGTCTCATAAGTTGTTTGGTTACCCACATTCTTCAAAATATCATCTGTGTTCAGTTCATACAGGTTTGGAACAACTTGAGGGTAAGTGATGACAGAATCTTTGGGGGTGAACAATCCTTTTAAAGAGTTTTGCGGGTTCAACACAATTAAAACATTAAATCGGTTTTAATCTATCTTTTAAAATGATTGTTGTGAATGATTTTGTTTTTAAAACTTATAACATTTCTGTTTTTTTTTAGTTGATTGATTATGCTAAAAAGGGAGATACTAATGAAAAATCTATGAAAATGGCTGACTTCTGGTTAACGGTACGTTTTCATTCATTGCTTAAAAGTTCTTCTAACATTGTTTCTAACAATCAAGTGTAAAGCACATCTACATTGATTTTTGTATTTTTTACATTTTTATATTTCTCCATTCAGGAAAAAGACTTGATCCCCAAACTCTTCAAAGTTCTATCGGTGAGGTTTGAGAATCAGACCGGTGGATATACGCGCATGGCCCGTATTCCTAACAGAGAGAATCTGGACCGCGCAGCCATGGCTGTCCTGGAGTACAAAGGCAACCCTTTCCCTCCCCTGTTCCCCGTGAAACGTGTCAGTGAACTGAACTTGGTAAACCAACTTCTAAAAGGATACCGAGAAGAAAAAGCTCAAATGGTCACTGAGAAAAAGGACTTATAATCTTGCATTGCATTTGTATATTATATTTCATGTAATAAACCAGTATACATTAAATACACTTTTTTTTGTTCTTAATTTTGTGCATATGGTTAATGCCTTACATGTTTTAATTAATATTGTAAATTCAGCATGTATGATTGTATAAGATGTCTAGGGTCCTGTCTCAAACAGATGATTAAAAAAAACATTTTCAGTTAGCATTTCAGTTTTGTCTTCATTAATAAATTCTAAATGGTCATGTTGTGTGACAAGTAAATTAAAGAATATATATATATATTCCATATCTCTGTTAATGCAAAAGACCTATAATAATTTTGTATAGTATTTTACAGAACATGTCAACTATCTGGGTTTATAAATATTTAACATAGCCATTTCTATATATATATATATATATATATATATATATATATATATATATATATATATATATATATATATATATATATATATATATATATATATATATATACATACATATTAAAAATACAGGATGGAAGTTTGTACCAATATATTATTTTGGATAAATCTATTCATGTTTAAAAGCACTCATCTTTGTTTGGGTGCAACGCCCTGCTTTTATTTTCTCGTTTTTTTCCCCCTCTTTGCATCCCAACATGGGTCAACAAGCTCAGAATTAAAAAGGGACACGTTTTGATTAAAAATATTAGAAAATCTAGGATTCACTTTAATGAATGAAGGGATGAGACTACATGGTTATAAACAGATTTTCAGTCCCATGACAATAGTTTAAGGAGTTTGTACTTTAGAGTAGCATGGTTACAATTAGCTGCCTTTATTCAATGCTAATCCAACTGCAAAATAGAACAAACAAGCCATTGTAGTAAAACAGATCATTTTAATTTGGCAAAAAGGGTATGCACTGCCAAGTCATTTGACACTATTAAAATGCATTCAGTATGAACAGTGCAACAGAAATGTGCTTAACTGAATCTTTCTGTGCTCCTGAATGTGATGTGCTATTATCATACATTCAAAAAGTGTGCTCGCTCCTCTCTGCTAGGTGTGCACACTCACTGAAGAGATGGAAAAAATCATGGCAAAGCCTTTTAGAATAATCTTTTCTGATGGCTTCCTGACAAATCAAGCGTTTCAGGCCCTAACACATCTGTTAATACAAAACAAATCTTAAACCACAAGAACCTGTCTTTAATGATTCTTCAAGTATGGTTCTTCTCTTTAAAAAACAATTTTGAATATAAATATGTCATTATGTACATAACTTATAGGATTAGATTTAAAACAGGTCAATTTCAGATAGAGATTATATACGATATGTTCATATATATATAACATAAATATGACCCACAGCTTTTTTTTTAATCTTTTTTTTTTTTTTTTAACTAAAACAAATACAGCAGTGATAATGGACATATTACAGATAAAACCTTCCCATTTTACCTGTACATTTGTCATTCACTCTATTGCATTTTCAAGGGTCTCTGATGGTAACGAAATGTGTTTAAAAACAGTAAAGTGCTCCATGCAGCCAATACAAAGTGTTTCTGTAAGAGTAGAGCCATATTTTCATCAGATGCTCAAGTAAACAAACCAGTGGACTGAATGATTCTTCTGTCACTTCACAGACAGAATAAGAGTATCTGCTTCATAATCGCTGCGTGTTAATACATGTACAACTGTATAACAAAGTTTGCTGAACTTGAATCTGAACTCCACAAACCCCTGCACTGTATTATCTGAATTAAACTGATATTATGGAATAGGCAATACAGACCAGGACGAAGATGAGGATGTCATCATTCATCGTCCGCTTAAGTTAAATATTCTCTACATACTGTAGCTATAAACAGTGTGTACTGCATACAAAATTAAGACTGCTAGTTGTAAAAACACTCAAAATTACATTGAATATATCAGAATGTAGACAAAGCACAAACATGCATGGTATACAAATACTGCCTAGTTGTTCCACAGTTAACTTGCCATTGCAGTTTAACATCAGTTTGCAAAGTCTAGCTGTATTCAATGTGAATAAAAATATATAAACCCTAAATTATCTCCAATTTACAGACAAAATTTGTCAATAAAATAAAAACATTTAAAAAACAAATGAGTGCGGGAGATGAATACTTGGTTCTGTTGCATTAAAATGGCAAGTAATACAAATATTAACGGCACCACTTGAAATGAACAAAGCATTAAAAAAAAATTGTCAAGAGCTCACTGTACTGTTACTGTACACATCGCTATCCTACTGTCACATTAAGCTTGAAATATCTATACTCTAGATTCTCCGTCTTCTACTGTCACTCTATTGCACTGCCTGTATATTATCTCTCTCCAGTGACTCTCTCAACTCACTGAAATATTTATTGCTTCTTATTTTTTAGGAGCAGTGTGAGCAGGTTATGCCTCTCTCTCTCTCTCTCTCTCTCTCTCTCTCTCTCTCTCTCTCTCTCTCTCTCTCTCTCTCTCTCTCTCTCTCTCTCTCTCTCTCTCTCTCTCTCTCTCTCCGTTTTGCAGCTTGTGTTTCTCTTTACAAATTCAAAGATATGGATGTTTGGTAACTTTTTTGAAAATGGCTTTGCTTTTTCACGCTTGCCTTAACCTAATCTATTGAAATATTGAACTCTTTTCCACCTCGTAGATGTTTGAAAGTTGTTTCCGCATGGCCCGTTCCTCTACGGCCCGCTCTAGGCATTGGAACCCATCCCCGTGGCCCCTTGCATACTAAAATACTCGGTGAAGTGAGACGTTAATCTAGGAGGAGGGGGAGAGTGTGCAGAGCTGCGTGGTGGTATGGGAGGAGGAAGAGGGGAGAATGTAGACGACAGGTCTGCCGTTGTGGTGATGATCTTGTGCTCGCTGTTCCTTTGCACTTCCTGTCCCTTCCGAGCCACCGTCTCTTCTATCGTCTTCACAGGGTCCTCAATAGAGAAACATGACATGTAAGAAATAACAATTGAACAGTCTTAAAAATTAAGGGACTTTAATTGGTATCTATGTTTCCAAGAAGAACCTTTAACACCCATGGAACATTTCCATTCCACAAAAGGTTCTTTATAGTGGAAAAAAGTTATTTTAACTATCTGAACGAATGGTCTAAAGATCATGGTGCAAGTGCACATGGTCCAAATCCACTTTTTCTAGTTATACGATAGGAAAAATGGTGGGCGCATGGTCTAAAAGGGATGTCCCTATTCTCTTAATGAGTAATGGGTAACATTTACCAATCAGAGTCTCATCTCCCATTCCCTTTAAAAGCCAGGCTTGCACCATGGTGGATTCGCTATTTACATGGCAGAATTTGTGAGCGGAAAGACTGTCACTGAACACTCCATAGAGGAATCCTTTTATTTTTAATATTTAAAAATGTTTGTGTGCTGCTGCGTATCCCTGTGTGTGTAATAAGCAAAGTGTACGCGAGTTGAGAGTATGTGAGCGGAGTGGATTGGGAGCGGAGTGAGGGGATTTTGAATGGCGTCGGAGCGTCAATGTTTTCATGCGCTCCGAGAGCACTTCACTACCATCACTCCATCACGAGTACAATTCATGCCAACGGCCTATAATCAGGGGTGGTAAGTAATCAAGTAAAAATGCTTTGATACTTTACTTAAGTATTTTTTTCGGGGATCTGTACTTTACTTGAGTATATTTTATTTGCATCTACTTTTAAGTATTTATTACACTTGCTTTCCAAACCGGTCTGGTCGATCATGGTCATGGATGATCCAGTCGGGTATAGACTTGGAAAAGCTGACAAGTCAGGTTTGCCACACTAACGTTAGCTCAGTGTTTCCCAAACGTTTTTATTTTGCGGCATACAATTTACTATGAAAACATCGGTAACACTTTACAATACAGGTGTACTAATATGCATTAATTCATGCCTAACTAATGCACAGATAATCTAGAGTTAATGTATTACTAATGAAGAACTAAACCATTTATTAATGATTACTGCATCAGCAACTAATGAACATTCTCTATGATTAATAGATTAAGTAATATTTGAATTGCTATTAATTAAATATGACATAATTAATTCCCTAATAACATATTACATTAAGTAATAATGTAAATTCATGTATTCAAAGCCATGCATTACTTTCTTATAATTTGTTCAATTAAAGCATTGCATATCAGTCCCAAAATAATTTATCTGCTTAATTATTGATATTTACAGTTAATTTGAATATTTACTTTTTACTTTCGGTACTTGAGTACGTTTAAATCTGATACTTTTGTACTTTCACTCAAGTGATGTTTGAATGGAGGACTTTCTACTTTTACTGGAGTCATTTTTTATTTAGGTATATATACTTTCACTCGAGTATAACTTTTGAGTACTTTTACCACCTCTGCCTATAATATAACAGTATTTTTACTCACACATTAAACACATTTAACTAGCTTGATTCAGATGGATCACTCAAATCAGAAAGAATTTATAGGTTTATGATGATGGCAATGGACAAGAGCAGGATGTTATAGTTCAAGGAATTTTTTTGTACCTTCTACATACTGAATATGTACTGAACATTTTAAACAGGTAGCACTTATTCACACACACAAACGCTCTCTCTAATGCATTCAAACAAATGTAATCTTGCAGTGCATCTGCTTCCACTTATCCGTATCGGTATTTAAATTTGCAGAAATCTGTAATGAGACCCATAGATAAAATAACCATAGATAAAAAAAAAACATTTTCATCTTTCCAAACAAAATTTGCACTGCAAAAGCAGCAATGTTTAACTTTTAATCTTGGTAAAGCCAAATGTTTGCCATAAACAACACTGAAACTATCTCCTATTGTTTTTGTTTTGTTTTTTGATTTAATGTATGTTATAAACCGAATGTTTGTGATATTGCAGAGTGTTTCTGATTACAGTGAGCAAGGAGTGGAGCGAGGAGTGGGAAATGGTGAACCTGGAGCGGAGTGATAATTGAATGTTTAGAGCGCGGAGGGGAAATTGCTGCCGCTCCACTCCACTCACACACTCCACTCTGTTGTGGACACACCTAACAAAAAAATATTGTGCAATGCATTTTATATGCATCAAAATAGCAACATGCCAAAAATGCGACTGAACACACCTTGTTTTCAGACCAGAACGCCCATGGGCGCACAAATGGGCACAAATGCATTTGCTTTTGAAACAGCGCAGTGCAGGATGTGAAAAATGATAACCACGTTGGGCTGAAATTAGCAAAAAAACACTTGCGTCGCGGCTCGCGCTGCATTTTGCCGGGTGTGTTATAGGAGGGTAAGAGGTCTTTGTACCATTAAAACATCAAGTAAGTTTCATAGTTTAACATGTCCTCATTAGAAAAAAGCTCCAAATGCTCCAGAAACAGCTCATTCAAATATTGTGGGATTTGTGATGTCACACAAGCAAATATAGGCCCCACCCACTGGCATTCAATTGCTTTACACTGCTGATATTTGCATACACTGGTTGTGAGCGTTGCGTTGCGTCAAAAGCAAAATAACCCATTATAATCACTGACGCTGTCTACACTAGATAAAGAATACAGATGTGCATTCCGTTTCATGCTTGTCTGTCGGCAACAGGACAAATGGAAGACTGAAACATTCACTTTGATGTGTCCAGTTTAAACAGCTTTGTGTCTCTATGGAGACTTCAGAAGCTAAGTGGATGGTTTCTTTTAATGGCGTTCCAGATCGTGTCAGTGAATGATATGTTTATTCAGAGTAATTTGTTTTGTAATCGTATAATCCTCAAGAAACATATTTAAATAATAAATAAATCCCCCTTTAAGAGTGTGGCTCAATCATTTGAAAAGCTTTCCAGCCTGAATATATTATAATCAAAAAAGGGTTAATTTATATTCAAATCATAGTTGAATAAGATTTTTCATTCCCATCTACAGCATCTGAAACTCACTGAGTGGATGGAGAAGAGCTCTGTGAAGTTTGGCTGAGAGTCTCCCAGGAAGGAGCTATTCCCATAAGCATGATGAGGGAAGCTTTCTGTGCCCACCATGCCTTTAGGACTGGAGAGAAGGATTCCTATCTGTGATGTCCGCACATGGTAGGGAAAGTTCTTATTGGCTGCTGACGGACGTGTGATGGCCTAGAATGACAGAATTAGTTACATCCAGGTTGTGTTAATCAAATCATTCGTTTAAATAAATTAAGTAAGCAATACACAACAGGAAAAAATCCTACCAGGAAGACGATATGGGCATAGAGATGGATGCCAAGTTGGATGCCGTTAACAATCTTTTCCCTGGCCCAGCGAGAGATGCCAAAGTTGGCAATTAGAGCCATGACTGGCACAGCAAAAAACCTATGGGTGAAAAAGGAATTGATATCAGCAGCTTTATACTGTCAGTCTTTTTTACAGCTTTACAAAGTCTGCAGAGAACTATAACCCACAAGATCTTTGAGTCAAAGTAGAGATAAACAGTTTCTCATGAATATGCATACATTTCTGCAAATGCTGATGTGCTACAATTTCACTGTGATTCACAGTTTCAGCCTTGTCTAATGAAAATGCATACTTGTATATACATTTCTGCAAATGTTGATAATGTGTAGCATTGCTACAATCAAACAAAAGATGCACACAATGTGTGTTCTTGTGCACTATTATATGCTGTTTTAATAAAGTGAGTAGTGCATTTATACTGAAAATTCAAAAAATACAAAGTGCACTTTAAATACCCAAATGATGCTCTTAACCCGAAAATGAAGTGTGGAAAAAGCTGTCACAGCTTTCCTTACATAGCAGAAGGGGAGAGGCCATCAGACTCTAATGTTGGATAACAAAATAACCTTATAAAATTCATACTGTATAGTATGCATTTTGAGGCACAACTAAGAATATTTGCACTGGAACAATTCACATCCAAAAAGACATCAAACCATCAAAAAAGTTGTTGTATTTGCTCAGGCTGATGTTTTCGACTGTCATCAACATTTACATTTAATCATTTAGCAGACGCTTTTATCCAAAACGACTTACAAAAAGGGGAGAGCAATAGAAGCAACAAAACAAACAAGGGCAACAACCTGCAAGAGCTGTAAGAATTCTCAGTTAATCGAACACAGTACACAAACAAATATATATATATATATATATATATATATATATATATATATATATATATATATATATATATATATATATATATATATATATATATATATATATATATATATATATATATATATATATATTAACAAGACAAACAAACAGAAAATTGGATAATTGGATAGTTAAGTGATTCAACTGTATTTCATGTAATGTAAACATACTATATAATAAAGTATGTTTATGGCACTATTAAGTCGCAAATATCCATATTGTGACGTATATCTGAGTGAAACAGAAAATGTCCAAAAAATGTTTGGTGGAACTTGATTCTATCCATCAGTTGTTGATTGGATGGAGGCAGATATGAATACAAACTTCCAGTTATTGTAAGAAAGGGACAGAGTTGAAGCAACTAGATGAATGAAGAAGTTGGCAAATATGACTTCATGAGAAGTCTGTCATTTCACCTGAAGATCGAATTGACAACATTCTGATTGTCTGAAGTCATAAATATACACTAATAAATAAAACATGCACAGATGGAATCATTCACAAAAATATCAATAACATGCATTTAAAAATGATAGAGGGTACATTTTTATTTTTTTGCTGATTTTAACCAATCATGTAAAAATGGAAGTGTTTTTAGAGCCATTGGATGTTGCAATGGAAACGGGGTTAAACAATATGGTATGTTTGTAACAATGTATGTTTCCTCTTGCCCATTAATGTCAATTTTGTTTTTTAGTGGCTTAATTTACTCAATGACATTAATGGGCAAGAGGAAACATTGTTACAAACAGCTCTTCTGGTATATCTGCATACACTAAATTTTATTGCAGTTTACGGTATCTTTACTG
This sequence comes from Pseudorasbora parva, assembly GCF_024679245.1. NCBI lineage: Eukaryota > Metazoa > Chordata > Actinopteri > Cypriniformes > Gobionidae > Pseudorasbora > Pseudorasbora parva. The sequence goes on along the minus strand of NC_090178.1, from coordinate 22,964,471 downwards.
CAGAACTCACCACAGAGTGTACGTAGTGAAGAAGGGGATGTAGAAGGGTTGTTTTTCAGGGTAGTGTTTGAGGGAGACCAGTACAGCATAGCAGAACCATACGTATGCAAGCAGCTGCAGACCCATTAGACCGTATCCTGCAGGGCTGTCATAAGCATACAGCACCTCGCCTGGATCAAAGAACTACAAACACACACACAGTGGGAGTGGGAACTGGGAAATCATCGCCCCTTGGCATCCAATCTGTATGACTGACGGTTTTAAATCCGACCATGGCACAATCTGTTAGGCTGCATAAGTGGAAACTGGCGGAACATTCCTCAAATCCACACATCTAAAGCTGCATTAGAGCAAAGGGTGACACTGACACAGGATGCAACAGGAGCTCTTTCATGATACTGCAAGAGCTTATCTGGGTCATTCTCTTTACCTGTCTTTCCCTCACTCTATTTATCTGTCTATCTGCCGGGTTCCATTACACCACGCTACAGCAGAACGACATGCTCGTGCTGAGTAACTTCATCTCACAGCTTTACATTATGTATAAGAGCAGATTAGCTCTCGGGTGCAGCATGAGAAACTGTATTTGATAATGCTCAAAGATAGTGAGTTTTACACAATAGATTAATAGACATTTTCTGGTATGGTTAATTATAGTATGTTATTTGGCTGTAACTACAAAACATATCTTGATAAACCTCAATATTTTATATACATTTATATAATATATTCATATTTAAAATTTAAAAAAATTGCTTTACAAATTTTTCCCCCAATCATATGAGGCATTTTGATTAAATAGTAATTTTATCAAATTATATTTAAAAAATGTAATGCAAAATTTAAAATACAATAAAAACACACTTAAAAAAAGCTGAATATTACTTTGGTCTTTAGACATCATTCTTATATGCTGATTCACTGCTCAGGAAACATTTCTTATTATTATCATTGTTGAAAACAGTTGTGATGCTTAATATTTTTTTTGTTTTTAAAAAAAAAAAGACTTTTTTCAGGATTCTTTGATTAATAGAAAGAATATACTGTCAAAGTACTTACAAAGAACTTTAAAGAACTAGTGCACCTTAAAGGAATACTTCACCGCTTTTTCATATTAAACTATGTTATTCCCTTAACTAAAACAAGTTGATACATACCTCTCTCGTCTCAGTGCGTGCACTTAATCTCTCTGACAGGCAGTGACGATCTGATAGCATTTAGCTTAGCCCACTAAGCCCAGTTCATTCACTATGGAACCAAACAGAGATCAAGTTAGAAGTACCAAACACCTCCATCTTTTCCCTATTTAAATACAGTTACACGAATAGTTGAATGATCAAGTATGGTGACAAAATAAAACGTGGTACTTCTCTAATCGGATTAAAAAGGAGAACTATAATGTATGGCGGATTAGCACTTGAGAGTACTTCGGCTCGGCGCAGTAAAAAGTCCCGGCCTCACATCTCCCCCTCACTCGCTCATTTCTGTCAATAGGGAGATGTGAGGGAAGATGTTTCGGCTGGGACTTTTTACTGCGCCGAGCCGAAGTACTCTCAGAAGTGCTAATCCGCCATACATTATAGTTCTCCTTTTTAATCCGATTAGAAACGCGCCATGTTTTATTTTGTCATCATACTTGATCGTTCAACTATTCGTGTAACTGTATTTAAATAGGGGAAACGTGGAGGTGTTTGGTACTTCTAACTTGATCTCTGTTTGGTTCCATAGTGAATGAACTGGGCTTAGTGGGCTAAGCTAAATGCTATCAGATCGTCACTGCCTGTCAGAGAGATTAAGAGCACATACTGAGACGAGAGAGGTGTGTATCAAATCGTTTAAAGGGGGGGGTGAAATGCTGTTTCATGCATACTGAGCTTTTTACACTGTTAAAGACTTGGATTCCCATCCTAAACATAGACAAAGTTTCAAAAACTAATGTTGGACGTTTGATTGAGTATTTCTGTGTTAAAAATACTCCTTCCGGTTTCTCACAAGTTTCGGAGAGTTTTTTTCGAGTATGGGTCTACTTGACGTTAATAGAGCGGAAGGTCCTTGTATGAGCCGTACGGGCTCTTCTCCCGGTAGGGTGCGCGCGCGCGTGACTAGAGCGAGAGAGAGGAAATGCACGCCGTAAACAGTCTCTCAGATGCAGATCCAGTCGTCCGTGAACACTTATGACGCGCCACACTCCACTTTATTCCTATGGGTGACGTCGAGCGACTTCAATACTTCAGCACAGCATTCCGGGAAGGCAGCGCTGCATTTGAACCGATTTGAACGCAGAAATGACGGGAAGCTTCACAACATCGTTTCAGTCGCGTCTCAAAGTGGATTTACACGCCACTGCTGTCACAGGACTTCACCAAAATCATACCAAAGAAGTGTGTTTTTGACGGAGCGGTCCCAGCGATAAAGGTTCAGTCCTGCTTTGGAAGCAGCCGGTGAGTTAAACTGCTTCAAATGTCTCTGCTGTTGGCTATCGTCGTATGAGTAAACATCAGTAAACGACACGATCGCGTGCTACGTCATTCAAATGCGCTAACGGTTACTCCATTGATGTTCTGTATGATGTTACAGTATTCTGACCTGCAAAACCGTTTTGCTTGCTACTTCTAAGGTCTAGTCACATACAATAGTCCATAAACCGAATCATGTCCTCATACACTGCGAGTAAAGACACAGAAATGTGGAGAGGCCACTAAATACAGAACATACCACAGAGACGGACGTCCTGATGTTGCCGTTTCTCCTGTTCAATTTATTTCTGCCTCAGATTTGATTCTGGATCATATCTGTATTAGCTGAGATAGCGATGGGTTTCTCCACGATTGAGGACGTCACCGCTTTGTTCGCGATCGTCATTCTTTAGCTCCGCCCACATGATCCGCCTTCAGCCGCTCGTTTTTTTCCGGAAAGACTCGGTACAGCCTATATTTCTTTTATAAATATGATAAAACTAAAGACTTTTCGGAGATATGAAGGATGCAATACTACTCTATAGGTACTCAAGATTGACATGAGATTGACTGAAACTGAGTGTTTCACCCCCCCTTTAAGTTAAGGGAATAACATAGTTTAATATGAAAAGGCAGTGAAGTATCCCTTTAAAGGTAAAAATATGTACCATTTGGGGTAAGGGGTTCACTTTTGTACTTCAAGGTACTGACCCAGTGACAGCACTGTACCCTTTGTATCATTTGTTTGAAATATACATCTTTTTTTACATTGGAATGTTTTTCTCACCTTTGGTCAATTTAATGCATTTCTTAAAAAATGTAATAGAATGTACTGACCCAAAACTGTTATACGGTAGCGTACTCTTTCTTATGAATATCCAGCATATTTCCCACCCTGAGCATATGATAAAAGAAAAGGATAAATCCAAGCAGATCTTACCTCTGCTTCATATATGAAGAGAATGATGTATGTGATGGTGTACACCGTCATATAAATGGACAGTTTCACAGAGCCACTGTGACTTATTCTTGCCCTGGGAAGCAAAAGAAAGAGAAACATCATCACTACTTTATGTCATTTTCTTTGAAAACATGGGTCAAAAGACCAACTGGTAGATGTAGTATCATCACCTGCATACCTAAAGAACATCCCCATCAACAGTTAAGAAGTACATTCATTACTTAATTCAGTACATGCTCTGAAAGTATGGGAATATGGATACAAAATTGTCTTGACATCTGGGTCACATTTGCATGATTAGCCTTGTAAGTCATTACCCACATTATGTCAGAAGTAAGGCCTCCTACCTGGTGACTGTGAATCCCTTTCCCAAGAGGATCAGCATGAGCAAGAAAATCAGGAAGCTCACAGAAAAGAGTAATTTCCCTGGTGAGAGGGAGAGAGCCACAAAGTGTTACACAGTGACCACAAGTAGGTTACGAATCAGGTCAGCTTTTAAGAATGAATCCAGTCACACGCACACAAATGTGTGAATCTAAAACCAAGTATATATGTAATATTGTTTAGCACAGTATTTATTTGGAATATTTCACTCTGATTGGTCACTGATTCTGCCACAGTGTGTTCAAATATTTTTTTACAAAACCATGTTCCTTAAAACACTTTAGACATTCTATTATCTATAAGTAACTGACTATAACTGACTATTCTACTGACTATAAGCAAAGTCCCTTTAAGATAAGTCATTTCAGTCAGTGGCCACCTTGGGCATGTAAGTGCAGCTCCTATGTCTTTGAACGGGGAAACATCAAATTCTCTTTAAACTGTTCACCAAGCTTATGATTAAATTTCATATTTGGAATCACCAATGAAATCAGTCTAATAAATGTTAATCAAGAAAGAAAAGAAAAAACTTTATGCGACTGTAGTTGTTTTTTTTTTTTTTTGGGGGGGGGGGGGGGGGGGTCATTAAGCACACAATTTTATCTGTATGGATGGAACTTTATGCAATCATTTACCAATAATAAAACTGCACATTATTATAGAATGGGGATTTGACTTGCGCATTAAATGTTTTTATTGCACAGCTTCCAGCCAATCAGAATGGATTATTCAGACTGACCATGGTATAATTTGCCATGATGAGCATGGTTTCCTCACCTAATATCTTGAGGCTGCCATTCCCGACGCCATCCCTGGCATAGAGGCCCCAGTAAATGCAAAAGAAGAGCAGGCTTAAAACTGAGAAGAAGGAATCAGAAAGAGATAGAAAGGATGCCAGAGATAAGAAAGAGAGAGAGATAAGTCAAAGTAGCAGCAGTGAGAGCGCAGAGGAAGTGAGGAGATAAGGATGAAAGGAATAAGGGATGACACAAGAGATATTGTTATGCATCCAGTGTTGCAAAGCCCAGTGTCATAAAAGTGTGTGCTAGTGTTTATCTATATGAGTGTGTTCAGAGGCCTTTCTCACCCTCCACTCCAGCTGCAGTCATAAACATCTTATAGGTCGTATGGAGCAGCTGTCTTCCCTTTAAATTATCTTAAAGGATTACACAGAGGGAGAGAGATTCAGAGGTAAAAAAAAAAATAACAAAGAGGGACTACGAAAAGAGCAGAACCATCTGTATGTTTGTTTATCTGGATTATGGCTAAGAATAGCCTTTCATTTTACACTAAATAATGAGACTTGCAAATTATGCATTTGAGATCTTTTATACCTCCAGGACATGGAAACTCACAAGCAAAATAACAAGACAGTGTAAACACAGTAGCGAATATAACCAAGAACGTGATGTCTGTCTCCAGGATGCCTGAAACAGAACAAAACAGGAATAGTATTTAGCCACAGTGTAAACATGATAAATGTCTAAGTTACTTAATGATGAATTCTTGGGAGAGAGTTCACAATTCATCATTAATCACTCTCGTTCCAAACCCATATTACTTGCTTTTTCAATGGACACAAAAGGAGAGGTTTAGCATAATGTAAATACTGCTCTTTTCCAACAAAATATATGCACAAAGATGTATATAATCACTTCAGAAGACATGGGGCCAGATTTACTAAACAGGGCAAATTAGCGCGAGTGTGCAATTCCAAAAAAGTGCTGACATGAGTAGAAAGTTTTGTGATCTAAACTCGAAAAATAAAAAAACAATCTCAGCCGGATCATTTTCTATGACCAATGCAATCTACCGGTTTTCACCTGGTTTAATACATGCTTTCTCTGGGCTGTAAATAATGGTGCAAACACCAGTAAATTGACAAGCGCAAATCTTAGAAAATCACCTTGAATGATTCATTTAATACTCTCCTCCCATAAATTTTGTGTCTTAAAGGGAAACTCCTAAAAATGCATATGCAATGAGATCAGCTGCAAAAATAACTCTGACCACACCTTTTCAGCGCAAATTTTTCACAGCGTGTCTTTAGTAAATCCTGACAGTAGATTTTGATACCAAAAGAGGATTTGCACAAGTAAATTTTAAAATCTGGTCCATGGATTATAGTGCAAAATTGTATGGGATAAAACATGGTGTTTTTTTTTTTTCATTTTTAGAGCTTGAAACACCTTTCACTTTCATTATAAAAGAAAAATGACACTGGTTTGGAAAGACGATAAGTCATATAACCCTAAGTCATATATATATAGTAATATTTTGCCAATCTTTCAAATAATACAAAATAAATTCCTCTCTTTTCTGTTGTCTTACCGAATTCATCTGCAGAGAAATGCTGGGTCCAGAAGGACTGTCCATTGGTTAATGTCATTTCATATTCCAGCTGTAGCCCATCTCCCTGTGTTTTATGGCAAAAGAGAAAAAAAGGGTATTCAGAGAAGGGAAACGCAAGAGGTGTGAAACTGAGAAAAAAAGTGAGTGGGGAGCAGCAGAGACCACTGAGTGCACAAATAGATCTTTGGGCTATGAAAGACTTCAAAGCAGCACAGTTTCTAGCTGTTGAGAGGATTTCGTCCTGGCTTAATAAAAGAAAAAATACTCTGATTTCACTTGGCAGGAAAAACCAATTCCCTTTCCCTCACTCCAAAAATGTGAGGTGCATATGAAGCTTGCCCTATCACCAAATCAATGTGGCCAGAGTGACATGGAGAGATAAGACAGAGCGGGACAAATATACAGAGCTAGAGAGGGACAGAGAAAAGACTGTTATATACAAAGTGAATGAGCATGAAAGAATTACAGTAAGTGAGTAATCAAAAACTCTAACAGAAGTTACGAGGTACAGTGTTATATTGCTGGCCAATGAGAAGGGAAGTATGAGGGAGATGAGAAGAGAAATTGGCAGCAGACACAGAGAAGATCCCTTAGGGACAGAGCTGAGAGCTCACTGCTCACTCAGAGATAGTGCTTTACTTCAGTCCAACAGGATTTAGCACTGTGTCCATCAGCCTGCCTCCATCCATGAAACAGCCCTTTACATTTTGCCCCATTTATCTGGCTAAAATCCTTCACATCATGTACTTCTTCAGCACTACATGTGCATCACTTTAAAGGTGTCATGAACTGGCTTTTTTTATACTGTTGTCTGAGGTCAACTAATGACGTTTGTGTGTTTTTTACATTCATAACATCATAACTAATAAGTAATAGGCTATTTTCTAGACTGGTTTTGAGATTTCTCTCCTTTTGCGATAGATTGGCATATTATTTTTGTATTACATGGCCCACCCGATCGGTCGTTATAAGCGTGAACCGTGCGCGCACACACACACACACGCACTCACGCACGTGCGTGCCCAAAACAAGAAAGGAATATTATTTCACTATTTTATTATTAGTATTATAGAATATTATTCCCCGCCATTTATTTTATTAAAGGTAAATGAAGTTTCACTCATTCCTAATATTATGATCCGAAGGAAGCTTATGCAGTGACTGTGTTCATCCACAATATCTTGCTATCTTCTTCAGCATATTTATTGCTGCTGGCTAGTGATCTGATGAGTTGGTGGGCAGGGCTACTGAATTACATGTGCTTATTATTCTGTAGAGGCGTTTCTTCACGCAATGACGTCAAAATGTGCACACGATCATTTTCTGGGCCTGGTGTCTATAAAAGCTTTTCTTTGACTAACAAGGAAGTTTTCAGCTCTGAAACTTACAGGATATTATTATATTATTTTATATATTATTATATATTCTTATATTACTTTATATTATTATTTTTATATTACTGTTGCTTTCTCAATTCATCACCCCTTTAAACAACTACAACAAGAATAACTCACTGCCTCCTATAGAGGGTCCAGTTCAGCACTGAGTCCTGTGTTTTGGTCGATCGGATCAAAAGTAGATGAGGGAGACACATTCCTGTTTACACCTAATGTTTTTATTCGTCTCTTTTGTCCACTTTCAACCACTTCTGTCCTGCTATCTTTGAGGGTAGTGTTTATGGACAGGTAAATGTATGGGATTTTTCAGATCTTTCTAATCTAATGGACGAAATAAGCTCATGATATTTAAAAAGAATGCGAAAGGAGACAGCGGTAAAACATACTGAGAGCTATGATAGTCACCACGAAAGCTGTGAGTGCGTGTTAGAAATCAGGAGTGGTAAGAGAACACTACGCTTGGTACGCTTTTCATCTTCAAACCAAACTTGCGTATTCGACTAGCTCTGTAAGTGGGCGAACTCAAACCATTTTAAACCATTTACACCAGTATTTAGCATCATCCACTTGTGATCTGATCGAACAAAATGCATCTTAATACCAGGTGTAAACAAAGCCAAAGCCTCTTTATCCATCAATAAATCCATTTAATCACATTCCTTAAAAACAGTTTAAATAAACACTTGCTATGTTTCTTGCATGCCATCTATGGAAGCAGTGCATTTGGATTATAAAATCCAAAGTAAATTCAGTAAATTCTTAAATCATAATAAAAACGTTACCTGTAGAAAAATAATATTTTGTAGTTGTATCAAAAGTATATTGTGTATTTTAAGCAAATATTTTAGTAGTAGCATCCTGTATGTATCTGTTACAATGTTAAAATGATCTGGTTCTGTATTCAGATAGAATCAAATAAGGACAGGATTCAACTTGAAGTGCATCAAAACTTTAGAAATAATTCTACTAAATTTTGCAAATATGCCTTGCATAATTCATAAAATGATTCATTCCCTTTTGATTAAAACCTTTGTGTAAAATAAATAAATGTTAAATGATAAAACTAAATAAAAATCTTTTTTATATACTGATACTTTTAATATTTTTCAAAGGTAAAAAATATGTATAATATGGTATCTTATTTTAATGTTCAGATAAACTGTAAAAGGAGAACGCAACATGGCCATTCGTGTTCGAGACAATTTCACGCCACTGTCATTTTTCACAAGATACCACTTTAGTCATCCTGGCTTCACAGACTAACCATTATGTTTTTTGATATCTTCATTAAAAATATTGCTTTGCCCTTGTTGCATAATTAGTCTAACATGTTATTCAGAAGAATTAGTTATTCATTGTGAAGTCATTAATCATGCCTTTGTGAATAAGGTATTCCGCTTCAGGCACATTCCTAGCCGCTACATATTGTTTACCGGATCAGCACTCACCCCACACTTGCTGAGCGCAATGTACCACCATCTCTCTCTGACAGAACGAAAGCTTCGACCTCCTACACAACTCAGCATCTCTTCATTACCTTCACCTTCCACCTGATAGAGGCAGATACAAAGACAAAAGGTTACAAAAATAACCAGCTCTTCACTACATAATTGTACAGCATATTCTCTGTTTTCTCTATAATTTCCTTCTTTCTCCTATCCAAGTTTAATATGGGGAGACACACTGAATTTAAGACACAAATCAATATACATGCATCATGTTTGTTTAAGTTGGCTCGACCACTGGCAGACAGGCAGCGTGTTTGGAAAACCCTTGAAAAACATTTTTTTGCAATAGTGTTTGGTTGTGCAGTGTGCACACAGACTATGTAAAATTAGCTTGTTTCTTACCATACAGCCAGACCAGGTGTAGTGGGTGGTCAGGTTGATGACCTGGTTATTTTCAGGCCGCAGCACTGACTCTTTCAGGTAGCAATCCTGTATAGAGCACATAAACCCTCCATTAATAAACATGCACTCTGTGGGGTTTCAGGCACCCTGTAACAATATCAAAAGCTGAAGTACTAAGTAGCAGATTATGACTGGAGTGTGATGAAGAGCAGGGGCTTCCTACGAGCACTTTTTCATAGAGTCCCGCAATGCAGATCCTACCACAGGGAGAGAGCAAATGTGCTGTATTTAAATACGCACACGCACTAACACTCGTGTCTTCTTGGAGACTGGATTTGGACTCCTAATCCGCAGAGTTCTGCTGACATTTCTCCTTTAATTCTCATATACTTTCTACTTCTGATGTGTAACGGACACATTCATGCTCATGCTCTCAGTTTGTTCACGCACACACATGCGGTCTGTCAGTACATTCAATATTTTCACACACACAAACACAAAGTCTGTCAGTGTGTCTCACCTTGTCCGGCCTCTTGTACACAGATGGCCACTGAGAGCTTTCATCAAAGTAGAGCAATATGTTCTGACAGCATCGGGACTTTCAGTGAGCAACAGACATAGAGAGAGAGGGGAAGACAGGATAGATGGATAGATAGACAGAGAGAGGGGGGGAGAGAGGGAGAGGGAGAGAGAGAGGGGGGGGGGATTAATACTTGGACTCTCTATGCCACCCAGAAACTTAAAAGGATCTAAGTGACTGACATATACAGAAATAAGAGAGGCACAGACTGACAACATAATTTGATGGTTAGACTCTGTACAAGTTTTTTTTTTACAGTGTACTTGTTTTTAAATCTTCGGTCCTGAAATATAGGTCTTTAATCTTACCTTGGGGTATCGGAATTTAAAGTTCAACCGGCCAAAATCGGTCAGGAAGCAAAACCTTGTAAGGAAAACCCAGTCCTGTGGAGAAGAGGGAAGGGTAAGTATAGGGCAACATAACGGCCGTGTCTGGGTGGTAACCCTCATTTTATTCAATCCTTATTTTGGGGATTTACTAGCAACATTCAGGTAGGACTGTGCAATTAATCATATTTTTATTTCGGCTGAAATAAACAGGGCAAATCTTGTTTTGAAAACAAGATAATTAAGGTAATGCAATTATTGTGCCACTGCCGTATTCCTTCCAGCGTACTTTCCTCTCCTTCACAGCGGTGAAGCTTTCGTTCCTCCCTAAGCCAAAGTTAACATATGTGAGTGATGTAAACTGTAGTCTACTGTTGCTAAACTGCAGGAAGTGCTTGATATTAAACAGTGTTATTAAAAGCGCATTATGCCGCAAATGAGACACTGTTCAATAGGCGGTCTCCTGTGCGTGTGCTCCGAGACAGGCGGAACGTGCATAAGCGAAGAAACAGCCTTACACACAAACATGTTGAAATGCCGTTTTGGTAAGTATCCTTGTAAACACAGTCAGTTTGTCCCTAGTGAATGTAAACATTTGAAAAATCGAGTTTGAAACGTGTGCGTAACAGTATATTGGATCCATGAAGCTCTTAAAGTGACAGCAGCCCAATAAATCTGCTGCAGTCATTAATGTTAATAAAACAAGTAAAGACAAAGATAAAATCACTGCTCTTGAATGAATCATTTTTGTAGTTTTAAATAAGGTTATTCTATATGTAATGTACAGCAGTGTTATTTTACATTTGATTACTTTATTCAATTTCTGTTGTAGGCTATTACATTAGATGGCACAAAAACTTGCCTCAGCACTTTCCAAAACATCTGCTTTTCAAGATGCACATCGAAACTTGTCTGATCTTTGACATGATTATGGGCAGCAGCGGAAAATTTATTCTGCACTCATTTGGTCTAATATTTGATGTTTTTAAAAATGTTGTAGATTTAAGTAGCAAATAAGAATCGCTAAAATTATTGAAACAAAGGTTTTGTTAATGTTTGTCAGTTTTTTGTTAATGTTTGTCAAGGTAATTAAAGCAACAGTTTTGCAATAACGGAAGAATATGTCAAAGTATGGTATTTTGGGTAAAAGGCACCCCTGCTGTGGGGGCAAAAGGCACCATATTAATATGATAATAAACAGCTGGCTGACATTTCCATTTGTTGACATGACATGGTTACATTCAGATTGTAAGTATCATATATTAAGTTGGGTCCTTAGAGATAATCACCATATTTATAATGAAACCATCAGATTTAAAAATGCGATATTAAATTATTATGGGATCTCCTTCAATGTTTTCAGAATCTTTGCTTTTTTAAATATTTTGTTTTAGATATATTTCTATATTATCATATTTTAATGACAGCATATTTATAGATCAAAAATGAATTATTTTATTCATTAAAATAAACAGAAAATAGTTCAAACTTTGCTAAAGTTATTGTTTTGAACAAGTATTAACTTAGACATTATTAAAAAACATTTTATTTTAGCAAGTATTTGTATCAATACTGTGTGCCTTTTGCCCCATGCTGGTGACTCCATGTGTGGGGTAAAAGGCCCCCCTCGTCACATCATACATTTTTAAGATTTTTTTAACCATTTTTATGATTTATTTTCACACAAAATCTGTTGCTTCATAAATGTTCAATACAAAGATATATTTCTGTATATACATTATAGGAGTAGTGAAAAGCTAATTTGTCTTAAGGTGTACCTTTAGCCCCGTTGTACCCTATTATTTGTTGGTTTTGTTTGTAATTTAGTCTCTTTGCTCTTATTGTATTGCTGACTGTTGTCTTCTGTAACTGTTTTGAGGACTTTTTACTTACATTAATTAACATACTAGCGTTTGCTGAGATATCGATAATTATGAAATTTGACAGACATTTGACATTACTCATATCATGAAATAAGACATTGATATACCCCCCCCCCCACCACCACCACCACCAATAATCATATTAAATAATAATGATTATGATATTTGCTATAGTCGAGCAGCCCTACATTCAGGCACTGTTTATTTAGAGTCCAGCAGCGACCTTACCCAAGCTAGCAGCAAATGCAAACTTTGTGAAACCCACAGAGCGGCCTCTAGACCATCTAGACATGACATCATTTAGCAGACAAAGCACCTTACAGTACATTTATTAGAAGGATATTTTCCCTGAGGCTTGCTCAACAACACTGATGGCTCACAGCTCGAGGAATAAAACCAGCAATCTTCTGCTTCCAAGCCCTGAGCCTTACACCACATTTATGCACAAATTTAATCTTATCTAATAGAAGTCTAATCTAATACACTGATAACGGTTTAAAGACCTTCATATCACATTATATGGTAATAGTTGAAAAGTTAATGAAGTTCCTGCAGTGTTCAAGACTTCGTTGGGCTTCATCTCACACACTCTCTCGAACTTACGCTGACAGACACACACGCAGTCAGTGAAGTGTAAAATGGCACTAAGTGCGCTCTAGCTTTCAGCCCCTTGTCCATATTAACTTCCCCTTCAGTGTCTGCAGTTGGTGGTTTCTATAACAACAGGTTTCCTTGACAATACAGACAGCAGCCTTAAGACTCTCTGACCCAGAACTGAGCCCAAACAACCATTAAGAGCCAGGCATCACATGACCGAGCTTCTGAAAGACCACCTTGTCTCTCTAAAACAGAAGTACACGTAAAAGAGCACCTATGGCCAGTCAGCCAGTTAAACAAACACCCACTCAAAAAAAAAGCCTTCACTGAAACAAAATCTCAATAATATTGTCATGGCAACGGACACATACTGCACTTTGCAGCTACTATAGAAACCAGTAGAGGCCTAATTCTGTCTAAACTCCCTTATAGCAAGACTGACCGTCCTTTAATCCTGGTGTTTAAAACCAAAGGACTTCCCAACATTGTATTTCTTTCTTTCCTTGTTCACATTCCCATCTGTTACGTTTCCTATGTGATTGCACAGTCAGAAGCTTTCATGCGTGTGAAAAATCCTCTGGTTCTCTCCCGTTCCTTATGCAGTGGTGCAAAATTCAGGGTTTATTACAAGTTAAGCTCAACTGAACGAATTTGTGGTGTAAAGTTGATGTTGACTCATTCCTCGTTATATTAAAATACATTAAAAAAATATTAGAGTGAATGGGACCAATACGTAAATGTTAAAATAGCCACTATAGTCACAAAGTGCGTTGCTTACCAAACTTTTCCATGTGAAGCTATATCCAATTTTACTATTACGTTGCTATGACTATGTAATAGGGATAATAATATTAATGAATTCACTGAAATTATACATTTAAGCACCGAGTAATATGAATTAACACCATACTATAGGGTTTGGTTTGTAATTATGCATAATTTACTATTACTACAGAAAGTAGCTACATGTTACCTGGACACCCTGAAATAAAGGTTTCCTATTGTTGTATAATAATATTGTTATTGCTATTACATAATAATAGCCGACATTCATAAAACATTTGTAAAATTGATTAGTTAAATAGTTTTATAGTTCCAATTAGAACCATTAATTTAAGTACACTGTAAAAATGCAGGTTTACAATTGAACATTTTGACTGATCACATCTAAAAAATTTAGTTGGCCAAATTGAATGTCTGCGAATTAAATTGCACCAATTCACAAAAAATTAATTTGGCCAACTGAAAAATATACGTGATCAGTCACTAAAAATGTTCAATTGGAGACAATTAAAGGAATTAAGGAGGAATTTGAAGTCACTAAAAATTTTTTACAGCGTAGGCTGCTTTTATAAAATATAGACATCACTTCACATTTCTGCTTTTAAACCCTGCAAAACTGGCCCCATTCAGTTCTATTGTAAGTGCTGCACTATAACCTTGATTTTTTTCCTTTAAAAAAGAAAAGAAAACAAGGGATGAGATCAAACTTTTTATTCATAATGCCAAAAGCTTTTGACTGAGCTTAACTTGTGTTTAAGAGGAGAGAGATGATTGTGTTTGTAAGCGCAAACTTAAACTTGTATAATAGCTAGCTGCAAAACAGAATGTGTGTGTTGTGATGCAAAATAGGCCATAAAAAGTGTCACTATTAATCCCAGCCATCCGTCTCATCCCCCACAGATACTGCATTGTAATACAAAGTCATTGAATCAGCCAAAGGGAGGATGAGAGACACGACACACAGACCCTACATTAATCAAGCACAATACCCAGATGCAGTATCCGGTCACTTCACCGAATCAGTGGTGGCCTCACCTGTCAGAGTCTTTCCGGATCTCGGTCCGCTCGCTAAGCCTCATTAAGAATGAATTACCAATCAACTAGTCATGTCACCCCAGGTCCACTGGGCTTTTAAATGATTCATTACTTAAGTTACACAACGGAGCAACACATAAATACACTCACATGTGCTGACACACACATACACTAACACACACAACACGTTGACCTGAGTGCCCCAAGAAAGAGTCTTTTATGCCTGTGGCAGTGTTAGTTACCCATAGGCAGTTACCTGCACAACCATCTGGCTAGATTCAATTCAGAGGAAGGCGCTTTGCTGGAAATATGTTTTAAAGATTAAGGGGGAGAAAAAAAGAAAGGACAATGCTGTTTTTTCCTCTGTCTCAAATTATGTTTAGATTAAAGGGGCGAACGCCTCACACCAGCAAACACCTTTAACGTGATAAAACTTCAATGTGTGTGTGCGTATGTGCATGGCAGTGTAAAAGAACGACCTTGTAAGGAAATAAACAGAAGTGAGATTAATGGACTGTTTAATCATCTTATACAGAGACCCAAAACAGAACGGGTTCAGCACTTGGATACAGGCAGGAACAGGTTGTCATTACATTACTCACAGAAAACAGAAGACATGCAGAGCTCATCTGCAAATGCCCAATTTAAATGGAAGAAACAAAAGCCTAATCATGATTTAATGATTTCACTTTCCGTGTTATTTACACTGCATAAAAAGTAGGTGCCTATCCATGGAAGCTTTTAAATCATTTTAAGCAGTTCTTTCTTATAGGCTGCACTAAGGATTTTGAAATGAAATAAATTTAACTTTTTCATCATTTATCTGTATTTTCTTCATTTTTGTTCATTAAATCCATGTTATAAAATAAGTGCTGCAATTACTTTTTGCAGCACAATCAGTCTCACTGTTTGCTTCAGGCCAAAATTACTTTTTGCACTGTGTCCATCAAATAACAATAGCCAGTGTTTCCCACAAGGCACACTGCAATCAAATAATTTACCCAATAGCTAGCTAATAAAATTAAGAAAATTGCAAATATGGACACAGTTCAACACCAGTGACTCAAATTGTCTGCTGTGCCTTATATCCACGTGATTTTTTTGCGGAGTAGTTGTTTGAATTATGTGTATCAGTAGCCTATCTTGCACATTAATGCACATCACCCCCCCCCCCCCCCCCCCCCCACACACACACACACACACACACACCTTTATAAACGCAACCTAAAATCACTTACATGGACACCAGCATGTGATAAATACAATGTTATAATGCTGTAATGACACCTAGTCTAATAGCCTACACAGAGCATCTTGGTCGACAGACACACACCTGTAAAAGCGGATGGGAGGGTGCAAGTTGGTTTTCGGCAATATCTTTAAAATGTGTTTTTAACGTGCCTTAAGGAGGAATTAAGCTTTCATCGGCTCAGTAGCGGCGGATGTAATGGTCTTGGCAGCGCACATTAAAGCATGAGACTTCCAGATGCGCGCGAATGCAGAGGCGTCAGTACACTTGCTATACGAGCCCATTAATAACAGCCATCAGGAGATACGCAGCTGAAGAACGCCGGAAAACTCAAAACCATTACCAGCACAATAGTAATAAAATGTAAACACTATAACGTTACTCGCCTCTTTTGTGTTGACGATACCTCTGACGTATTTCCCCAAAACCGAGCCGACACATAACATACTGGATACCACGGCGAGTCCTAACACTTTCTCCATCTTCACCTGTCCACCGTAGCGTTTCTCCAACTGCGCTCCTTCCTATAGTGTGAGCAGGAAGGCTGGCGGATATCTGCCTACTGTGGCTGCCAGACGCGCGTCCTCGTTCTTCGCCTCAAAAGCATGTATACCCCAGAATTTTCGCCGGGAGCGCGCCTTGTATCTCACGCGCTTTGCCAGGAAAGCGTGAAACGCGCGCTGCCGATATTTTATTGCGACATTACATTACACAAATGGCTATTCCTTATAGACACATTTGTATCGTTTTAACCCCCCTTCCATTACACAATGATTAGCCATGTTTTTTGCGTTCTCCAGTCACAAGGTAAACACAGAGAAGCAGAGAATATATTTATTAAAATATAAACACAGGGAAAATACATAGGCTACTGCTGAAAATAGCTACTCTCATTTATCATTGTAACATTTCTACAGTCCTCACAAGTCTCAAAATACTCTGTCAAAAAAACACAACAACTTAAGAGTAGATAATTATGGTCTCTCTATACATTAATGTAATCTATGCTTATAGGCTAGTACATTCCAAATACACAGGTTTGCACTTATGGTGTCTTTACATGAGGAATAATAATAATAAATATAGTTGTTATTATTATTGAAAGTTATAATTATTAAGAATACAGAATCATTTAAATCACAAAGAAGAGAACTCCGTTCCTGAATGGCTGTGAGGGCGCCTGAAAGCTCCCTCACACACCACCCCAGATGCTGCAATACACTGAACTATAAAGTGCTTTTTAGCTGAGATTGTCCTGAAAACATCAGGTCTGACTCAACGTGAGAAATTTTGCATGGGACAGTGCAGTTATCACTTGGTCGGTCACTCATTGAATTTTGATTCACTCAGTGACGGACGTGAAAATGAGAGAATAGACATCAGCACCCTCACAGATGATACTGCAGTGGTCATTAGAGCCTGCTCTTAAAGTGAGCAACATCACCTTTTGGTGGACTTCAAGAGGACAGGAGCTCAAAACCACTTGCACAAATCCACAATGAAACAACCTACTGATTATTAGTCAGTGACAGGTTGACTATAATTCTTGAGAACAGATGTAGAACGCAATGACACGACTCAGTGGACTGGTGCCTCTGAGGGGAGATGATGCAGCACTGTTTTGGCTGCTTACACTTTAGTAATAAGTGCAGGTATGGTCATTTAAACAGAGGGCTAAATTAACATGTTTTTTATATAACACCCTTGAGATGAATGAGTAATCTCTCTTTGAGGGAGGCAGTTTGAGAGTCACACACAGACACAAAAGACGAGGTGAAAATGCTCAAGTGCATTCAAGGTTACATCGTCCTACCCCCACCCCCCCAAAAAAAAGCCTTACAGAGACAACTCGACTGGAACGGATAACCAGAGGGCGTCATAGTGTCTTATCTTTCCTCTCCCAGTTCTGGTTGTTTTAGTCATGGTTTCATGAAGGGACTACACACAATAGAATCTAGAAGCACAATGCCATTGAGAAGCTTTTCCATGCAGAACGGACACAAACACTTTCTGAACACAACTTACATGCACATACAGAAGCAAGCTGACCAAAACAGGCAGCATCTGACAAAAATACCTAGATAAGTAAGCATAACATATGAACCATAACAAAAACTGCAGAGTAATCAAGCCTTGGCATTTCAAATCCGTCACCAGAAAGGAGCAGCTTTGACACGGTGAAAAGAGCAAGCAAGCAAATCTTTTTATATCGTGACACTCTTAGAAACCGACTCTCAAATGCTGCAATCAGCAGTAGATGGAGCATTGTTTTCTCTCAGCAGATAAAGCCTGACTTCAGTTCTGGCTTAATCCAATCATAGACACACGATAAGGACCAGGCCTTTGCCGAGAATATATATACGGTCCCAAAAGACATGTCGTGCTGTGCTGCTGAGCAGAGCGAATCTTAAAATGACAGCAAATGGAATTATACCTCATTGTTGTTTCAATAAGGTCAACAATACTTTAAATAGGATATTTGCGCTATATAAACACACTGCGGGAGGTCAGGCCACTGACACATTGCAGAGCTTTGCACACATAGGTCTAAACCTCCCATACAGCACTAATACATTTAATGGAGTGCCACAATGTTGGCGATTTTGTTTCGTTGAGTCAATAGAGTCAATTAGTGCCAGAGAGAGAGAGGAGGCCTGATTCAAATAGAGACACGCCATCACAGCGGTATGTATCACACATGTGCAGGCTGAAAGATTTCATTGGCTCAAGGTTGCTTGGTGTAAAGGGAATCTGCTTAAAATACCTCTAGGATGGGCTGGGTGAGAATTGAAAAGTGTGCTCAAAATGGGTCAGCATGCACGGGGACAGGCGACACGACTGTGAACAAGAGGGAAACAAACTGACTGAAGGAACGAGGGAGATGGAAAAACTAATGGAAGCTTGCCGACTAAAAGGCAGTGATGAAGAGGTACAGCCCATGTTTTTGTCCAGTTTTCAAAACAGTATATGTATTCTTGACTTTCTGACAAGTAATATAATCTAACAGATAAATAATGTGATTATAATGTGATTATAATAAACAAATCTTAAGTCAAAATATGTCATTTCGACGCCACCTTTGACTTAAAGATGTAATTCATCCGAGTTTTTTTTTTTAATTCTGCCATTATTTACTCTCCTAACCTGCATGACTTTCAGTGTTTTGCCTGATGGGATATATATATATACAGTCTTGTTCAAAATAATAGCAGTACAATGTGACTAACCAGAATAATCAAGGTTTTTAGTATATTTTTTATTGCTACGTGGCAAACAAGTTACCAGTAGGTTCAGTAGATTCTCAGAAAACAAATGAGACCCAGCATTCATGATATGCACGCTCTTAAGGCTGTGCAATTGGGCAATTAGTTGAATTAGTTGAAAGGGGTGTGTTCAAAAAAATAGCAGTGTGGCATTCAATCACTGAGGTCATCAATTTTGTGAAGAAACAGGTGTGAATCAGGTGGCCCCTATTTAAGGATGAAGCCAACACTTGTTGAACATGCATTTGAAAGCTGAGGAAAATGGGTCGTTCAAGACATTGTTCAGAAGAACAGCGTACTTTGATTAAAAAGTTGATTAGAGAGGGGAAAACCTATAAAGAGGTGCAAAAAATGATAGGCTGTTCAGCTAAAATGATCTCCAATGCCTTAAAATGGAGAGCAAAACCAGAGAGACGTGAAAGAAAACGGAAGACAACCATCAAAATGGATAGACGAATAACCAGAATGGCAAAGGCTCAGCCAATGATCACCTCCAGGATGATCAAAGACAGTCTGGAGTTACCTGTAAGTACTGTGACAGTTAAAAGACGTCTGTGTGAAGCTAATCTATTTTCAAGAATCCCCCGCAAAGTCCCTCTGTTAAAAAAAAGGCATGTGCAGAAGAGGTTACAATTTGCCAAAGAACACATCAACTGGCCTAAAGAGAAATGGAGGAACATTTTGTGGACTGATGAGAGTAAAATTGTTCTTTTTGGGTCCAAGGGCCACAGGCAGTTTGTGAGACGACCCCCAAACTCTGAATTCAAGCCACAGTACACAGTGAAGACAGTGAAGCATGGAGGTGCAAGCATCATGATATGGGCATGTTTCTCCTACTATGGTGTTGGGCCTATTTATCGCATACCAGGGATCATGGATCAGTTTGCATATGTTAAAATACTTGAAGAGGTCATGTTGCCCTATGCTGAAGAGCACATGCCCTTGAAACGGTTGTTTCAACAAGACAATGACCCAAAACACACTAGTAAACGGGCAAAGTCTTAATTGTTAATTTATTAATGTTATGGAGTGGCCAGCCCAATCTCCAGACCTTAATCCAATTGAGAACTTGTGGGGTGATATCAAAAATGCTGTTTCTGAAGCAAAACCAAGAAATGTGAATGAATTGTGGAATGTTGTTAAAGAATCATGGAGTGGAATAACAGCTGAGAGGTGCCACAAGTTGGTTGACTCCATGCCACACAGATGTCAAGCAGTTTTAAAAAACTGTGGTCATACAACTAAATATTAGTTTAGTGATTCACAGGATTGCTAAATCCCAGAAAAAAAATGTTTGTACAAAATAGTTTTGAGTTTGTACAGTCAAAGGTAGACACTGCTATTTTTTTGAACACACCCCTTTCAACTAATTGCCCAATTGCACAGCCTTAAGAGCGTGCATATCATGAATGCTGGGTCTTGTTTGTTTTCTGAGAATCTACTGAACCTACTGGTAACTTGTTTGCCACGTAGCAATAAAAAATATACTAAAAACCTTGATTATTCTGGTTAGTCACATTGTACTGCTATTATTTTGAACAAGACTGTATATATATATATATATATATATATATATATATATATATATATATATATATATATATATATATATATATATATATATATATATATATATATATTTTTTTTTTTTTTTTTTTTTTAAGTTTCTCAGTGTTTTTGTCTCTCGTTAAAGTCAAGTCAATAGGGTCCCATGTTGGTTTGTTTTGGACCCCAGTGGCTTTCATTGTTTGATCAAAAATAGTTGGAACATTCTTCAAGAATGTCATTCAGGTTTGAAACAACTTGAGGGTGAGAAAATGATGACAGAATTTTTGTTTTTGGGTGAACTAGCAATTTTGGGTAAACATTTACAGACAAAAACACAATTCTCTGTGCCATTATGAAGATAATATATGATAGTGGCAAACTATAACACATTAATACAGCAACACTGGGCACCATAGAACACAAGTAACACTATATCATAAATTCTGTGTTGTTTTGTGTAACTTGAGCTTTCTTTCCACAGAATGCTTGTGGAAACTCGATCGCAATTAATTGCATTTAATAATCATTGAACTCTATGAGGACAAAGCTGCATTAGAAATCCCATTCAAATGCTAGTCACATAGGATGTCCTCTAGGAGCCAAGAGGCAGGTAAATTAATAAAGGGTGATTGACATACACAATAACACCATATTATAATTTAGTGACATAAATATTTCAAAAGCTACTATAAAGAAAAAAATTCAACCATTAATAAATGCTTTTGTCAGTTTAGCCCCAGGATGCCTAGCAGCATTGCATTCTATTTGAGTATAAACTGGTACACACAGGTATAATATTGAATCACAGTTTGTAGATAGATTTCATTATTGTATAAGAACATTTAGTGCTATAAGGAGTGTTTATACATCCATTTGTAGTAATGACGTTATGTGCTGGGATGTTTTTGTATAACAAGGCAGGATATTAGTTTTTGTGCTGGTATAATGCAACAAAAGGCAAAGTGGTAAAATAGGTGTAAAGGGAGTGCATGTGTACGCTATCATATTTGAATACTAAAGCTAGAGGTGTATTCCTTTTATCTTTTTCCTCTATAAATACTAAATACTTAAGTCTTATATAATTCTTACATGTTATCATTTAATAATCGGATAATTACTTTATTTTTTTTCTCTCTTTACCCTCATTCACATAATATGTTATTCACATAACATGCATCTCTCTTTTGGTTTCCTTCTTAACAAAACCGGTCCAAGATCTAGGCTGGAATCTTTTCAGATTCAGAATTAGTGGGAGGAGGGTAAAAACCAGCAGGTTCCTCCTCATCCATAACAGAACCCTCTCCCTCAACAGATACCCCCTCCTCCAGCACGGTCACATGCGAAAGTTGAATGTGGTCTTTTTTGGTAGCAGAAGACTTCTGATTGGTCCTTTCCAATTTGCGGTGTTTGCGCATCTCTGGCGGAGGGTCTTTTGTGGTGAAGACATCCTTGATTCGCTCCATGCATACGTTAGCAGCTTCTCGAGTCTCCCTCGAGAGCTGTGACAGGCTGAGGAAGCCATGAGGAAGGTCATCCACGACGCACAGGGTCACTGGCTGACCCACATCCCGCAGCCTTTTGGCAAACATCACAGAGTCGTCTAGCATAGGGTCCAGATGACAGGCCTGAAAAAGGGGGATGGAGAAAAGTCTCAGAAATAGGCAATAGGCATGTGCCTATGAGGGGAGCTAAAACATTTTAAATATTTTCTTATCCTAAAATGAAGTACTTAACACAAACATCATCTTAAACTCATCAAATGTAAAAAGTCACTCTTACCACTATGTGTATGGGAGGTAGCCCCTTTAGCATGCTGTCTGGAGCCAGAAGGGGGGACATGTAGGGGTTTCTGACAATGGGAGAACTCTGCACGTTCATTTCTGCTAATTGCTCTGAACGCAGAGGCTCAAAGCCGTCAGGAAACTCCCGGGGTTCCTCAGAGTCCTCCTCACCACCAGGGGGCGGAATGGCCACAGCAGAAAAGGATTCTGACACAGAGGGATCCACTTCTTTGCAAAGGAAGAAACTCACATCCTCAGGCTAGGAGAAAGGTAGAGGTAAATGGAGGTCAATACGATATGAACATGAGGCAACAAGGTTCACCCTTGGCAGATGAACAAAGTGAAACATCTGAATTACCTGAGCTTTTCTAATTTAAAATATTACTGCATAATGAGCATTATGGGCCACACTGGTCATATATTTATTTATTTTTAACTATATTAAAAATTTGGGGTTGGTAAGACTTTTTTTTAAATTATTTTACTAAAGAACTCTCTTGTGTTTACCAAAGCTGTATTTATTTGAGCACACAAACAGAAACAGTCATATTGTGAAATACTACAATTTAAAATAACTGTTTTCTATTTCAGTGAATTTTAAAATGTAATTTATTCTTGTGATGGCAAAGCAGAATTTTTAGAATTATTACTCCAATCTTCAGTCACATGGTGCTTCAAAAGCCATTCTAATATGCTGATTTGGTGCTCAAGAAACATGTCTTATTATCATCAATATTGATGATGTTTGAATATTTTTTTATTTCATTTATTATATAGGGTAGTGGGTATTTGTAAGGAACATAGAGGAATGGGGATGGTTCAGGTCAGGAGAGAAGAGGTTGAGAAGACTCATTTGAACTAGGCAGTAAAAATTAGCATTTCAAATCCAGCAATTATTCACGCATCTGACGTCATCGTATCATGGGATTCTCTGTGGGATTTTAACACATACTTGAACAATGGCATGCAAAATCCAAATAACATAATTGCAGCATAACCCTTTGCACTCTCTCAGAGTTGCAAAACTCTCAGCACTACCCTTTCTCACTTCACTGAGCCGGACAGAGAAGAATACAGTGAAATAATTGTGCAGAATCAAAAAAAAATCTATCCGATTTATTTGCACACAGTGTACCAGACTAAAATAACCAGATCAACAATTTACTGCAAGCTATTAAAACCAGGCAGTGTTAAGAGGCCAGTTAATTCTGTGCATTAGACAGCCTGCGTTCTGCCACAGCTCTGACTCTGATGCTAATTACAGCATAACAAACTCCTGTTTTTCTGCCACCAAAGGCAATTTGATACTCTGTACAAACATCTGTGCTGCACTCCAGCACACATACCAGATTCTTACTAACAATGGGACTGTCTGTTATTTAAATGTTATGTTTGACTATGATATAAGCATCACTGTTTAATTGTTGAAGGCTCAGGTCATTCTCACTCTGGTGCAAATTAATCAGCGCAAATATTGGCATATGTTTCACATACTCATAAAGCCATGAAAAACAGCCTGATGGATGCTGTGTAGCAGAGATTGGCACCCTAGTAGAATGCAAATCAGCAGGATGATTAATATGACTCACTGTTGCAATCTGTAAAAGAGAGACCTTCGACACCACGGTAGCTTTAGGAACACGACGAAAACAGAAATTTGATTAAAACCTTCTAAAGCACAAGATGAGGAGCTGTACCTTGCTCTCAGGGGTCAGAGTGATGTCAAGGATGGAGCTGTGGTTGGCTGTGGTGGTGCTAAGGTGGTTGGCGGTCTCGATGGCATTTTTCTGTACGTTGCTGTTAGCATGGGTGCCCAAGTCCTGGCATGTCTGGCTCCTCAGAGAGCCTTTTCCCTGGGAGTAGTCGGACGTCTTGGCGGGCACCGGAGGGTCTGTGTGAGGAGAGGTCAGAGATGCTTCTGAAACGCTTTTTCTCACGGAGTCTGAAAAGAATAAAAAAGGGAGATATTTAAGTCATTTTTAGAGGTAAGTGACAATGAATGTCATTTCAAGGTCATCCTGGTGATGTGGATGTTTTAAAGTCACATATATTGACTGATGTTGCACTCCTGCTTAATATTTTATTAGATAACATCTACATTAGATATTAACAGGCCCAAAATGTGATGGTGGAAAAACAAAAGCAACAAAGCAAAGGTAATCCTGAATTCCCAAAACAAGTTCTAAGCAATCAGGAAAAGAGGACATTTCTAATCGAAATCTTCTAGAGTGCAGATATGCTTCCAGAATGTATTTTTTAATGCAAATATACAGAACGGCCAAAAGAGTAAGTAAATAAATATGTAAAAGGATTACAAATGGGCAGAGAGTAGGAATTTTAAGCAACAGGGGTGGGGGATTACAAAGACCCTCTTTTACACAGACATTGGTGGAGGCTGTTGGCGAGGAAACCGTTGCCAGGGAGAGGTAAGGCATGTGACTGTTTGATGTGAAGTGCATGTGTGT
This sequence comes from Pseudorasbora parva, assembly GCF_024679245.1. NCBI lineage: Eukaryota > Metazoa > Chordata > Actinopteri > Cypriniformes > Gobionidae > Pseudorasbora > Pseudorasbora parva. Next base: position 22,939,561 of record NC_090178.1, on the reverse strand, counting down.
GGCATTAAACAGACATTCAGGAAAATATTAAGGCCCTCAAACTACCATACAAACAGACATTAAGACACACAACTGACCAGTCACAACACAGCTGTATTGCCCATAGTCATAATCTTGTGAAAAACTATTCTCAGCTATGCTGGTATAGTGAATAATGAATTCATGGAAATTATGAGGCAATTAGAATGCTTTGTGTTGTGTGTGACACCACACTAATGATGCCTTTTAGCCACACTGCATTGACATCCTGCACAGCCCTACTCTTTCTCTCTCTGTGTGAGCTAATGAACTCAAATGATATGAGATCTGGGGTTGATAGTAGCCCATTTAACCATTGACTTAAAAACCGACGAACATTTGACAACGCAATATGTGAAGCCATTACAAAGGGCCTTGTCTGAGATGGTTACTGTCAGCCTTTCAGTCCAGCTGTGCGACTATGCAATCAAAACCACAATAAATAGAATAAAAAAGCAGATACAGTCAGAGAGTATTTGTGACAATTTTATTAGAAATGGAAAAATGTCAGTTCCATATCTATTATTGGCCAATATTAGAGATGTTTTATTTTATGAATTTAGTATTATATTGAATATTTAACTGTGCTTGCCTCACTTATTTATATAACCTTTGCTGTCCTCTAATAACACTTTTATAACACTTTAATGTAATCTTCAGCAAATATTTAAAAAAAAAAAATGTATACTGTAATATTGTGATGCCTAAATTCATCTGTAGCATTCAAAAAATATTTTAGTGTTTCATTTTTTATTCTCATATACAAAATAGTATAGAATTCTAATACAATTATAACAATTTTAAAACAATTTAAATAGTAATTGGTAGCAACCAACTGAAGAATGGGAGGCAGGGCTGAAGTCAAGTCAAGTGAACTTTATTTATATAGCGCTTTTACAATGATGATTGTTTTAAAGCATCTTCACAGCTTTAAACAGGATTTTATTTTGCTGTATAGTCCTTCTGGAGAATTGGTGATGTTATCAGTTTATTTCAATTTATCATATACAACAATGTGGGCAGATCAGTAATATAGTTGATACAGTTAATTTAGTAATTTATGTTATTTGGATATTTAGTTGAAAACTTAGATCAAAATTTTAGTGTCCCCAACTGAGCAAGCCAAGCCAAAGGAGACATTGGCAAGGAACCAAAACTCCATCAGTGCATGATGGAGAAAAATAAACCTTGGGAGAAAGCTATTGTTGTTTGAATATCATGGGGAAGGTCACTGAGGCCAAAGGGTTGAGGAGTTATTAAAGGGTTATTTCAAACCTGTGAGACCTTCGTTCATCTTCAGAACACAAATGAAGATATTTTTGATGAAATCCAAGAGCTCTCAAGGCCGCTCCATAGACAGCAATTTAGATGCTGCAGCCGATTCTGTTCACGTGAGCAACACGATGCATGCACATAATGATGACGTGGGAGTTGCTTTATTTATACAATGTGTAGGAGACTGGCACAAGCTAGAATGAAATTGTTGAATAAATTTATTTTTGTTCATTTTTGTGCACAAAAAGTACTCTCATCACTTAATAAAATTCTGCGAAAAAGTTTTGCAGAAAAATTTCATCAAAAATATCTTAATTTGTGTTCAATTACAGAATTTTCATTTTAAGGGTGAACTAACCCTTTAATACTACGGTAGAAAGAAGAGGAAGGAATTGTGGAGTTGTGGCAAAAAATAAAATTGGGTTGTAGGATCATGCATGCATTAGCCTTCCAGGTATGCTTTAACAGCCCGCTTAGATGACAGATACAGACTGAATCGGGGCCTCCATTCGGAACCATTCAGTCAGCACACACTCAGAAGACTGCTTTCCACCAAACCATCTGTGGGTCATGCACCACAAGCTGGAGAATGAGTTCAGAAGCTACCACATATAGCTCTGAACAAATGGCTATTATCACTATGAAGCCAATTATGTCAAGCAAAGCAGAGTGCTACGGGGCATGTGTGTGCCTTAATTTAAACCTAATTAAAACAGATCAAATAATTAGCCAGCTGCACTCTTACGAAGGCATCATCATCAGTGAGTGTAGGGATTATAATCATAAAATGACAAATTGATAATGACACACTCAGCACAATGTTTTAGATGCACTCTTCACAATGAGTACTGAATACCCTCTATTTCAGCCCTATACATGTACCTGCACTCCCTCTATCCAGCAGAGAATGGATCCAGTTAGAGGCCCCTTGTTTGAAGTCTCGGAGCAGCAAGGCAGTATCTCTCCTCACTATGCTCAAAGTGCTCACCTTCTCCACCTGCTTCTCCACCTGTGGATCTGTGCCTACACACAGCAGAGAAGGACAAAAGGGAAAAAGCAAACAACATGCAGTAGGGATCATCAAATGTGTAGGATTCAATCAATCAAATCAGTCTATCCATATATAAAGAAACAAACACATTTAAATTAAATTAAAAATATTATATACAATATTAAATAATAATAAAAATATCTTAACTAAATTTGGATTTATAATAATAATAAAAACATCAAAATAAAAAAAGTATATGTAAAATGAATACAAATTTTAATAAAATATCAAAATAGAAGCATTTTAGATACTGTATCACTTTAAATATCCAGACTACAGAAGAAAGGCAATATTGATACAGTTCACCTGCAGGGGAAAGACAATACAAGCCGTGGGCCATTGATTTGACTTTACTATGATTGAAAACACTACTAATCAAATCATTTATAACAAAATATAAACCTATTAATCTATTCCTGACGTGTGTGGCTTCACTTAACTTTACTTGTTGAAATCATTCATCATCATTAAGTTGCCTACACTCCCTAAATTGTGAATATGCTAAACTTTTACCAGCGATAAATTATGCATCAGACCTGATCATTCCAGTTCGCTAATAACCTAAATCACAACACAGCACTATTTGTCATCAAATCTATTACGGTTCCAGACTGACCTGCGTAAGCACTGAGGCAGCGTGAGAGCACACTGAGGGGTAAAAGAGGGTCTATGAGGGTGAGCAGGCGGGATGGTGAGGCGTATATGGTGAGCAGGGTGGCGGGGTACGCAGCAACGATGCCATCCGGCATGCGCACGCCATGAGCAGCGGCCCGCATCGACACAGTCACACACAGGTTTCCTCCTGCGCTGTCACCGGCCAAACACACGCGCTCACCTGTCCAACCTAAGGAAGAGAGGGGCCAACAGAAGAAAATTAGAAAGGATGTGCAAAGCAGAAAACTAAGTAATGAGCAATAGATCAAATAAAAAAAGTGATTTAGGGAATCAGGAAGACAAACACACTCAATCATTCTCAAATTAGGTCACGTTTTATTACTGATGTGCCGTGGTTTTCACACCAAAAGAGAATTATTAGAAGTGCGTGATCTGCGTCATGATCCAGAGATAGATAGTGGAGGTGAGAGAACGCTGAATGATGAATATGTTTATGCTGCTGTAGTCAGACCGCATGTGAGCTGAGTTTCAATAGGCATCTTTGTTCCCTCTGGGAGCTTGACATCATAGTACAACAGTATGACAGATCATCAAGTCAGCCAATTTCACTTGTCTTGTACCATAATCAGTTTTCTTAAGGACTAATCAAGTGACTGAATCATACAATGTCGAAAAAAATTAAACAATAATTTAAAAAGCAGTCTGGTAGATGGATGATGCAATTACTATAAATGTTGTATTCAGTGTTTCATTAAAGTTGTAATAAAACTAACAAAATTAAATGAATAAAATATTTCTCCACAAAATGTGTTCTGACATTCTGTAGGAAACTCATTTTATTTATATGTGGCTTGGAGTGCAGGTTTTGCACTCATTAAAGCTGAAGGACCACATAAAAGCTAAATGCCGTTTTATTGGTCGTGAATAAAATCACCTCCAATTGGTCCATGTCAACCTTGAAAAGACAAAATCATGCTTAATGTGTGCCACCAGCGGTCGTACATGACAAAGCGGCTAGATCTGGTGATCTCAAATGACATGTGGAGGACTTCTCTAATCATGTATTTTGTTTAAAGGGATAGTTCACCCAAAAATTAAAATTCTGTCTTTAATTCCTCACCCTCATGTCGTAAGACATTTATCTTCAGAACACAAATGAAGATATTTTTGATGAAATTCAAGAGCTCTCAGGCCCCTCAGTAATTCAATTACCCAGAAAGGTAGTAAGACATTGTTAAAATAGTCCATGTGACTACTGTGGTTCAAACTTATTTTTATGAAAAGAACACTTTTTGTGTGTGAAAACAAACATAAATAACGACTTTATTCAACAATTTCAATCCGAAGATGATGACATAAGGGTGAGTAATTAAGACAGAATTAAAAAATTTGGATGAACTAACCCCTCTCCTGCAAGCACACGTTCACCTGCCACTTTTCAATGCGACATCCCAAAATGACCCAATGGCTAGAACCAAGTCTACGGCCAATATTTGTTATTTTTCAAGACGTTACACTCGAATGTACGTATATTTCACTACTTCCATAACCTCATGACTTTAAGAAACAACTATGAATGACGATATCATATGATAAAGGAAGTATAAAGAAAGTGCTATTCTTCTCACCTAGCAGGTTGTGATTCTTGATGGCCCAGCAGTAGGCGTAGAAACATTCCTCTAAAGCCCGAGGAAATGGGGCCTCAGGGGCCAGAGAATAGTCCACTGAAAGGACAGGGGCATTCAGGTCTTGAGACCAGCTCTTCAGATATGGCTAGAAAAAGAAAAAAGAAAGAAAGAAAGAAAGAAAGAAAGAAAGAAAGAAAGAAAGAAAGAAAGAAAGAAAGAAAGAAAGAAAGAAAGAAAGAAAGAAAGAGAGAGAAAAGAGAAAAGAGAAAAGAGAAAGAGAGAGAGAGAAAGAGAGAGAATTGAAATCACAGACATTAGACAATTTAGGCAATGTTGAAAATTTCACACCAGGATTTTCACACTTAGTTATTTCTTCCTTTTGTTCTTTTTAATAAAAAACATTAACTTGCTACCCCCTTGGAAACACATCTGTTCTTTGATGACGTGTACTCTGGTACAGGGGCTGACCCATAAGTTTTCACTCCCTCCCCTCCAGCAACCTCCAGTCATTCCACAAATGACTGCAATCTTACATTCAGAGTTTGCAATTCTCACTTTCTGCAATCCAATCAGTTCCTAATGGTTAAATCAAGTCCTGCCCTACATTTTTCTCATTTCACTCAGACATACATTACAATAGGAAATAATTTTTGTTGCAATTTCAAATTCATGCTGACTTTGTTTAGCATTTAAATGACAGGTTTTACCGTAACTGAATAAATGGGTCCAAATCCTCAATAATATACTCATCCTGAGTCTGCTGAATATGGCTACCTACCTTCTAGATAGTATGAGAAAAGCAATAAATCAAATGTGCAATATAGTATTCAGTAGGCAGGCATACAGTATGTAAAAATACCCAGATTACCTACTTTCCCACCAAGATTTTGAAGTATGTATCCAATGAGGCCACAGGAACTGTTACGTATTCGTAAATAGCAGGAAATAGCGTCAACAGCTGCAATTGATGATAATTCCAACATGTCAAATGTAGTATGTTCAAATTGTAATTATAGCGTACTTCATTAGCGAACAAGAAGTATGTTTTGAAATGTTATGACTGTTTATATTATGGCTTTATGTCACTTCTGTGTCAATTAATGTTGCTAACTGACGGCAAAGATCCACATTTTCAAATCCTGAACTGCTTACCAAGCTCAAGCCCCTAATTCCTCTCTGAATTCTGACCTCATGTAGTTTCAAGCTTTAAGACTTTGGTTTCAATGTGAATGCAACTGCTGAAAAGAGCCTGAATTAGGTTAAATGTTCATTTCAAATAGCTTCTGTCACCCTGAATATCCATCTGAATGTGTCTTACCAAGCATTAAGAGAAAACACTTAAGGAATGAGCATATTTCTTTTCAGATATTTCAGCCTTTTTTTCCTTGTTCTCACTTTTGTTTTGTAGTTTAAAGAAATGATGCGTGCTGACAGGCGTCACAACATGTTGCTCTGACTGCCAGTTACATCTCATATCAACGTGCCCATTGTTGAGTGGCGCTCGTTCAAGCAGCTAATGCATTGTGTCGAGAACGCAGGCTCCCGCTGTTGAATGTGTGTGTGTTTGTGTGTGTGAATTTTGCATGAGTGCAGTGATAATATAATACTTTAACAGAGCAGAAGTCTTATACTTTGCATAAGACACAGGGTACAATCAAATGCAAATGACCAATATCTAATACTGCTTGCCAAGAAGCTGCTCTGCATAATAGTTAAAAGTAGAGGCACTATTAAAAGCACTAAATAAATAATAAGACAGTGATATCCTGGGGGACTGCAGTCAGTGTCTAAAGTATTTTTTGAAGTATTCAAAATTCAAATAAATATGCCAAGAACATTTTAAGTCACTTAGGATGAATCTAACAGTAAAAGATGATCTGTATTCTATAGAATTTTGGTATTTCTTTAACTATGGGACAATTGAATTTTCCACTAAAATGTCCAACAGTAAACATGCACAAATCACAGGAAAATTCTCACTACAGTATCATTTTCACCCCATCTTAAGGTGATTGTTTAATTACATTCTGTGCATTAAATGGCATTAATAGAAATGAAAATTTGGAATAAAACACTTTTACATTTTTATTTTGCTACTGATAATTTCACAGCTAACATTTTATGTATGGCATTTATTTATGTTGTGGTGGAAATGATTCAGCTTCATATTTTTAATTTAAGTCTTTTCAGGTGGAAATCATGACTTAAAAGTAACAGGTCTGCATGATTTAAGATACAATAAAAAAAAGGGGTGAGAAGAGACGAAGAGATACCTCATGTGATTTGGAAGTCTGTGCCACAAAGCCTCCTCCGTGGAAGTGCAACAACAGCCATGGGGAAGGGGGGCTGCGCTTCGGCTTTAGGCCCAAAGAAAGAGATACCGGGCCCCCCTCTGAGCGACACAGTGCTAATAATTTCTCACTGTCCTGAAGACAGAAAATAAAAAATAAAATGGACTATAAGCACCAAAACAATAAAGAGCAACCTATGAAAATGTTATCACAACTTCCTGATTTGAATAATACTTCATTAGAATCTCTTTGAAGCTCCAAGCCCCACACAGTCGAAAACTCTCATTTAGACAAGAGATGTGTAATTAAACACTACAGACGCATGGTTCTTAAACACGTTTACGACTCAGCTGGATCAATAGGAGTTCAAAGGAGATGAAGCAAAGTCAAGTAGGCTTTTTTAAACACCATTACATCTTACTCATCTATATTGCAACCAATTCAAGTCCTCCCATGACACTGAGAGGTATATCAGGAATTATAGGGCTTTAAGTAAAGGATAAAAGGATAAAAGCTCAACCACTTTATTTAGCGAAGCACTTAGCACACCTCAATATGACTGCCAGTGATTTTATTCATTCCTTGCTATCTGTGCATAGTTATTTATTTATTTATTGACAAGATAAGAGCATGTAAAGTGAAAAAAATGACTCAAATTATGAAATTCAAATTATGATTCAAATGAAAAGTTCGTGCTTGAGCTTCAATGAGGAGAAAGAAGAGAGGGAAGATACATAAATGAGAGATGATTATCATTCACAGGACTAATTAATATGGTCAATGACATCAGTTTAAACTGTTGTACCTGTCCTTCTCTCAGCTCATATGAGATCAACCTCATCTGCACAGGACCCGGGCCGATATGAGCTGCTGGAGGAGACACGGTCACCGTCTTGGTGGGATCTGCCACCAACGGCAGGTCAAAGGGCACAGGGGGCACAGAAATAGCCCGATTTACCTTCACTGTTGTGGCTGTGATAGACATCAGACTCTTGAAAGAGGGAAAGAGAGAGAGAGAGAGAGAGAGAGAGAGAGAGAGAGAGAGAGAGAGAGAGAGAGAGAGAGAGAGAGAGAGAGAGAGAGAGAGAGCACAGATTAATTTCTGTTCCACTACTATGTGAATTGACCTTTGCAATATGAGAATTTAGACAAGTTATAATCTGATCTGATCAGCTGTCGAAAAGATTGTTGAGTATATTAAAAAAATACTGGTGCAAGGAGTACATGTCAGTAGAGTTTTATAACTCAGGGGAATATTTGACAAATACTGTCAATGCAATTTGAACAACATTATAAAATAAGATATCAAGGCTAAAATGTTTTGCCCACAATCGGCAGTCAAGTATCCTTTTAATGCATTTAAACTTTAGAAAGTTTAGAACGAGAGAGAAAAAAACTGGACCTGCATTTGAAAGTGGATTTTTAGGTCCTCTTTAGTTTAGCTCATTTTTAATGAGCCTTATTTAATTTTATTTCACATTTAGCTGGTTCCCAGTGTTAATTTACACATGTAATTCACTTTTTTAACCCTAGTTCAAGTATCTTTAATATGATAAATATATGATATATGATTAATATGTGATATAATGTATGAATGGATTGATATAATAATACTTAATTATTACTCATTAATATTATGAGGATTAAAATTTTTATCATCATACTGGTATAATAAAACTGAATTATTTGTGTGTGTGTGTGTGTGTGTGTGTGTGTGATGGTGGGGCCTGGTAATTCCTACGTTATGGGGACAAAATGTCCCCACAAAGATGGCAATATCCGAAATCCTTGTCCTTGTGGGGACATTTTTAGGTCCCCATGAGGAAAACATCTTATAAATCACACAGAAGGAGTTTTTTTGAGAAAGTAAAAATGCAGAATGTTTCCTGTGATGGGTAGGTTTTGGGGCAGGGGCAGTGTAGGGGGATAGGATGTACAGTTTGTACAGTATGAAATCCATTACGCCTATGGAAAGTCCCCATTAAACATGGAAACACGACGTGTGTGTGTATGTGTGTGTGTGTGTGTGTGTGTGTGTGTGTGTGTGGTTTAATAATACAAGGTCAAATCTCAAACCGATTTTCTTTAATTGTGATGCCCCAACTGAAACACACAGATGGTTAATACTAACTGATAAAACTTCAGTCTCTGTAACGTTCCAGAATGTCTTCCAAAAATGAACATCCAGGTTCTGAGTGATGCGTTCATACTCCCGACCTCTCAGTTCAGGGTCAATGGCATACTTCCCAGAGGTGAGGAAAGAACTGGCTGCTACACCTGAGAGAAACACAGACAAATAGAAAGTTAGATGAAAGCCTACATAACTGCTATATCACACCAGGGCACCATACTAATATGTAATATAAGTAATACAGAGGAAAAAATAAATAAAATTGGGTTCCCAACAAAGAGAAACACACACAGTGACCTCGATCATCTTACCTTGACAAACATGCACAAGCAATTAGTTTAATATTTATTAACAGGGAGGGAAAAGAAATTCTCAGATGCATTACGATTCTCTTTTAAACTTCAGAATTGATCTAGAGCTTCGTTTTTTTTCCCCCCGCATATCCACAATGGAACGTGTGAGTGGGGGTTGTTAACTCTTGCCCTCAAGATCCTTCTTCCTGCAGAGTTTCAACCAGAATCAACCACACCAAAACAAACTTACCAAGCTCCTTATGATTACTAGAAAGATACAGACAGGTGAGTTCGATCAAGGTTAGAGATCTACTTTGCTGCAGAGTTTATCAAAGGCCAGAGTGAGAACCCCTGCACTAGAGAGCCATATTGTGCTTGCTACCAATTACATCAAAAACCATTGAACAAGTACATAAACTTGCATTAAGTTTCTTGAGCGAAATACAAGGTTTTGAAGTGAAATACAAGGGCAATCATGGGCTTCACTGCACAGGATATGTGCTGTGACAAGCGTATTTCAGTATATACATTTCAGGGTTTTCTCTTCCTATAAAATCGGGAGGGGCTTACAGATGCCCAGCCCTAGCAGAAACAGGCACTAATCATCTCTTTAGAGGAAAAAAGGGTTATCTACTAGCAGAATGGATGACAGGTTTGGGAAGGAAACAAATTTCTCTTATCCATACTGCCCCTCTGTGAGAGCTACTCACCATATGGTGCAATATCTCCTGCCTCCCCTAGGGTGCAGCATTGAGCACAAAAACAATATTAGAATGCCTCTGCAGGTCAGTGTAGAACTGCACTTTTGTGTCCTAAATTAGCACAAGAGGAAAACCTGCTGTGCAGACACTTGCAAAAATAAAGTAGTGTGAAATAGTGACCTGTTCCCACAAATCAGAAGGCACATAAAGGAAGGTTTAATCAGACCAGGCTGAATGTGACCACTCTACTGACCTATCCCCGACTGATGCTTCTTGTAGTTGTCTCCAAAGGCAACCAGGCTAATAGCAATTGACTGCAGGCATGGACGGATGGCAGGAGTAAACTAAAATAAAAGAGAACAAGATATTCACCTTAAAACATAAAAACATATGGCAGAAAAAAATATGCAAAAAAACTGTAAAAACTGTAATATTGTGAAATATTATTACAATTGGTGTCACATGATCTGTCAAAAATCCCTCAAATATACTGATTTGGTGCTCAAGAACACCCAGAGAAATTTCAACTGTCACAGTCTAACCTATTTTGTTGCTTTCATGTCCGCCATTTTATACAAGCTCAGAGCTCAACTTTCACTGACTTGCCACCTATTTCACTACAGAATATTTTTCTCCTATTGTTCTTAAAGGTCAAATTGCATTAATATAGAAGATGGTCATTTTCCCAAATAATAGTTTCATTGACAGAATTAGAGGTTAGTGGGTAAAGGACATAATTGGAATGAAGCTCTGAATAGAGTAGATCAACCTCTTGTGCATGCCTTAGTCTTATACAATTTAAAGTCCTCTACTATGCCTACTATGTACGCTTTCAAAAATTGACCCTAATGTTGATGATTTGTGTGATTAATGCAAGGTGACAAGGTTTTTATGTTTTGGGCTTGTCAAAAGCTGAGTGACTATTGGACATGTATATTTAAAACACAAAATAAGGCCTTTAACTAGATATAAAGCCCAATGTTAAAGTTGCTATTTTTAAAGTAACAGAACAAGGAATAGCATTAACAAATATGGTCAAAAACGTTACTGCTTTTGCCACCTTGTTAGCAAGAAGAAGAATAGGCCCCACTTTATATTAGGTGGCCTTAAGTACTATGTACTTACATCAAAAAATAAATACAATGTACTTACTGTGTTCAAATTGTATTGCAAAACACCTTTGCTGATATTGAGGTGTAATACGGGTAGAGTTCGGGAGAGGTGTGGTGGTGTGGGTCAGTTTAAGGGTAGGGTTAGGTGTAAGGGAAGAACCAACTGTGTAATTACAAATGTAATTACAGAAATTAATTACAGACGTAATTACATGCAGGTGTTTTTTTAAATGTAAGTACAATGTAAAAACATGCATGTACACAATAAGTGCAATGTATCAAATTATTAATTACAATGTTAGGATGTGAGTGGAAGTCAACAAACCTGCCTAAAGCTTCAATGTGGATATGTGACTTTTAAAACACCCGTGATCACATATTTTTAGAAAATAACAACTCTCCCACCATTTGATTATTGTAATTAATTTTGAAAAAACTGACTGGTTTAAATAACATTAACCTTGTGGTTTGGTTTTATAATTATGTACGGCCTACTAATCTATCAGATATTTGTAATTTATAAATTAGTACATTATTTACCTCATCTTTTTTTTCTTTATTTATTTATAGTTGCTATTATTATTCCTATTGCTATTGTTGTTTTAATATTTTATGTATGTTTAATTATTTTGGCGGAAAAGGGTTATTGTGGGGGGCAAGATAAAAAAGAAATTACAACTGTAATTGTATTAAACTTTTTGTTTATTGTTAATTCTGTGAAAGTTTTATAAATAATATATATATATATATATATATATATATATATATATATATATATATATATTTTATAAATAAATTTACCAAATCCAAACTTTTGAATACGTGTGTGTGTGTGTCTATATATTATATGCGCGTGTGTATATATACACATATTATAAATATATCAAAAAATATCTAGATGTTCAAATTGTGTATATATATATATATATATATATATATATATATATATATATATATATATATATATATATATATATATATATATATATATATATATATATATATATATATATATATATATACACATATACACACCGATCAGGCATAATAATATGACAGGTGAATTGAATAACACTTATTATCTCCATCACAGCACCTGTTAGTGGGTGGGATAATTTAGACAACAAGTAAACATTTTGTCCTCAAAGTTGATGTGTTAGAAGCAGGAAAAATGGGCAAGCGTAAGTATTTGAGAAAGTTTGACAAGGGCCAAATTGTGATATTTAGACAACTGGGTCAAAGCATCTCCAAAACTGCAGCTCTCGTGGGATGTTACCGGTCTACAGTGCTCAGTTTCTATCAAAAGTGGTCCAAGGAAGGAACTGAAGGCACTGTGGTGAACCAGTGACAGAGTCATGGGCGGCCAAGGCTCATTGATGTTGCAGAAAGCAAAGGCTTGCCCATGTGATCCAAACAAACAGACGAGCTCCTGTAGATCAAATTGCTCAAGAAGTTAATGCTGGTTCTGATAGAAAGGTGTCCGAATACACAGTGCATCACAGCTTGTTGCGTATGGGGCTGCATTGCCGCAGACCAATAAGGGTGCCCATGCTGACCCCTGTCCACCGGAAGTGCCAATAGTGGGCACATCAGCATCAGAACTGTCGAAACCTTGTGTCTTTTCATCCATATGGATGTTACTTTGACACATACCACCTACCTAAGCATTGTTGCAGACCAGGTACACCCTTTCATGGAAATGGTATTTCTTGGTGGTTGTGGCCTCTGACCGCAGGATAATTTGCCTTTCCACAAAGCAAAAATTGTTCAGGAATGGTTTGAGGAGAACAACAATGAGTTTGAGGTGTTGACTTGGCCTCCAAATTCCCCAGTTCTCAATCTAATTGAGCATCTGTGGGATGTACTGAACAAACAAGTCGGATACGTGAAGTACCTCACAACTTACAGGACTTAAAGGATCTTCTGCTAACATTAGCAGATACCACAGCACACCTTCAGAGGACTAGTGGAGTCCATGCCTCGACATGTCAGAGGTGTTTTAACAGCAAACGGGGGACCAACACAATATTAGGAAGCTGTTCATAATGTTATGCCTGATCAGTGTGTGTGTGTGTAAACATTAATATGTAAAATGTACGAAATGTAATTATTGCCGTTAATGACTTTGTTGTTATTATAAAAACCATGTATGGTCTCATGGCTCATGCGCTCTTGAACAAACACACCTGAAATCCAACACAGCGACCGTAGAAGCAGCCTTTGTGCATGGAGGCGTATTCTCTCAGGAAGCTCTGACTGAGGCCACTTTCCTCCTGGAAGAAGAGGTTGCCGTGACTGTTGTCATGGAGCAGTCTCTGAGCTAGATAGAGCAGCGCCCTGAGTTGACACAGAGCGCTACAGTATGCTTCCATCTCTGCCGCATTGTGGCTGGCACGGAAAAAGATGCTTCGTCTGTTGGATGTGATATAGCGCCCTTTGTGGATGATGTGGAGGAGGCAACAGCGCACCACCTGAGGAAGAGGGTGACAGAGTTAGATGAATGGAGGTTAGGGGTGTGCCATATCATACCGTTCACGATAATACGGGTATACATTTTTACATGATAAAAAAGTGTCACATCGTGATAACAATAATATAGCGATGCTATAATGTATGGTGCATTAACTTTCCCCTGCGCGCACATCAACACTTGTCTGAGAGTATACGAAGAGCAGCACATCAGCCTCTGATGACGATTAAGTACCTAAAAAGGAGTATTCTTGGCTACAAGAGGTCAGCCCTCTTGACAACTGACAAAACATTGGCAACTTAAAGCTGTTATGATGTTTGGAGCACAATATTTGACCGGAAGGGTAACATTGACAGTTATTTTCGTCAGATACGTCTCGTTAAATCCAGAATTCTGCCTCCTTTGAATCAGACACAGAGATAAAGAAGTGTATAAAGAAATACGTTAATTTGAATGAATGGATTATAGCATTTATTTTAATTACTTATAGACAGAGTGCGATAGAGAGATTTGTGGCTGCGCCTGATTATTTCTTAAAAAGTGCTTTTATTACTTGAAAATAGCGATGTAACCCTGCCATTGCTGAGAAATATAATGTAGTGATCGAGTAGCTTAGCTATTTTATTGCTAAAAGTCATGGGGTGGCGTTGATACGTTTCTGTACTTCTGAATCTGCAGCGCAATCTCTGTATGCGAGTGACGCGTGTGTGCGTGTGAGCTTCTGACTTGGAACTACCTGTGCATTAAATTATTTTATTGCACTCCTTTCAGCCAATCAGAATCGAATATTTAGACAGACCATGGAATAAACTACTTTACTTATTATTAAACTAAAATGTTATGTTATAGTTTTACTTAAGATTTACAGTGAAAACGCCATAGTACCAAGGCTATTTACTTTCATTTGACTTCTTATGACAATAGAGTTACACTTTTAATTAAATATCTCATTAATGACAGTAGCTTATTGGAAAATACTTTTTTTTAATGTTTCTATATCGTCATAAATATCGTTATTGCAAATATTCTTGAAATATCGATATAATTCTGAGGCTATGTTGCCCACAGCTAATAGAGTGGTGCTAGGAAACATACCCAAATGCATCATGCAGAAGAAAGGAAGTGCAATGTAAAAACTGCTTATTCAGATAAACAAAGTCATAGAAAGGACAAGTGTGGAAAGACTAATGAAACATGCCCCTGGTAGAAATGAGCTTAACAAAAGCAGAATACGCAAACCAGTTAGTTGTGATGACTAATTGCTGAAAGAGGCAGGTTGGAAAGACATCTCTTGCCCTCAAGCTAACTCATTAAAATCATTAAACACACAGTCAGAAAAGCACCTTAACAAGGGAGCGATATCCATTGGCTGGGATATGAGGGTCAAAGTCAAAATGGTGGTAGATGGCAGCAAATCCAGAGATTACAGGCTCCAGGCTCCGAGCATGTTCTTGGATGGTGGTCATGGCGTCCACCAGGCGCTGAGCTGCATCCCCGGCTTGGCCTTTTGTGGCCCCAGAGAAAAAGGCGGCATTTTCTTCACACACATCAAACAAGGCAGTGAAAACTGCCTTGGTGTCCATCACTAAAGGGGATCGGATGGGTTGAGGACACAACAATTACTTCAAATTGGCACATATACTGAAATACTTTTAAGCCAATATAGAGCAATTAAGCTCAGGACAAAAGCCAAGCATTTGTGTAGACTGTGGTTATAAATAGTGCTATAAACATTTTATAGATCAATCAACTGGAAATGCCTCAGCTGAAGTACTTCACTACAGATTTTTCTTCTTCATCAGTACTTTGTCTCGTTTCCAGTAGAATAACGAAACATCCTTAAAACAAGATAAATGTGCGTGAGAAACAAAATTTCATAAAATATTAGGAGTTGTTTTTAGAACACACTACTGTTGAAAGATTAGGATCAGTAAGGATATTATTTTAAAGAAATTAATATTTTTATTTAGCAAGGATTCAGTCAAATTATATAGGTTAAATGTTAAATGATTTTTCACAACTGCAAGTTTATATATTGCAATTCTGAATCCTGAAGTCATAATTGAGAGATATAAAGTCAGAATTGCGAAATAAAAAGTCTAATTATCTTTAAATGTTTTATTCAAGTTGGAAACAAGCTTCCATAGATTTGATTTGTATTGCTGGTATGGTGAAAGGGGAATTCTGAAATCCACTGCCACTTCAATATACCTGTATATAGTACATATATCCTAATTAACTTCATAATCAAAACTTAAAATCAATATGTATCCTATATTATTATAATGATTCTATCCAGTTATGATTTAGCTTTTAGTTTCTTGTTTTCTAAAGTGTATATTTGGTCTCTGAGGAGTGACTGAGGGTCTGGCCTAGGGATGTGTGATGTGTTACTAAACACTGGCAACAAGGTCATGTGTTTGGATTTTGGAGGTATCACACACCCCTAACATGTCAGGAGTGCAGTAACAGCGTTTGCTAACTTAGCCTGGCTTCCAGAGATGAAATATGGATTTGTCTTTCATTTAATTTATTATGTTTTATTCCTTTTATATTTCCTTTTACTGAAACACTAAGGCCTCAAGATGAGTATCGCCTGTACTATTGTGTGTCCCTCTCACTGAAAGAAAGTACGTTATCAGTATGTTTTGGTAAGAACTAGTTAGAACTGGAGCTTAATCAGCTCCAACCTTGGAGAGACTGTGTATCTGTGTATGTGCGCAATATTCTATCTTACAAATCAGTGTTGAGAATGGTGTACAATAGGCACCCTAAGAGATGGGTGGACTTGTTGTTCTGGGCAAGCTGGTGCCTGCTACAGATCTGGAGGGTCACTACGGGCCTAAATCCAGGGTGAAAGCATCAACAAGTGACACGTCTATGGAAACGTGCATCAGATTAACTGACTCGAGTGGAAATTTACTGTGCATTGCAAATTTTTATTTTTATTAATTGCAATCCTGACTCTGTCTTCATTTCTTCACTACTGGTCCTGGGTTATAAGCTGTTAACCCTTAACAATGGTAAAATACATTTCTAAATCTTTTGAAATATCTGTTTATCAAAGAATTATATATATATATATATATATATATATATATATATATATATATATATATATATATATATATATATATATATATATATATATATATATTACACACACACACGTATATAATATATATATATACATACATACATACATACATACATACATACTAGGGCTGGACGATATGGCCAAAATTTATATCACGATATATTTCTTAATTTTGGTCGATACGATATAATTTCGATATCGATATGAACTATATAAAAGCTTTAGAAAAACTACCAAGAACTGCCACAAAGGATTTCTGTACCTACAAACTTCTGACAAATTAATTTGCCAAGTCTATGAAACCTCCTCCTATAAAACTATATAATATTTTAGAAATAAAAACGGTACAAATAAATTAATGTTCACCTTTTATTTGTATTTAGCCTTTATACGAACAAGAAATGTGAAATCACCATCAAATAAACATAAGACTCTCACTTCGCAGACGCAGTTTATTGGGCATTTTCTTTTAAGTTTTAAATTTCAGTGAAGAACGATTCATAGCGCTATATTCTCCTTTTATGCAAAACTATACCTTTATCTACTGATGCACAAAAAATAAATAAAAATATAGCTGCAAGCAGCCATTATCGGGGCCAAGCGCAAAGAAGAAGACAAGACATGCCAGCATGGCTGGAAGTCTCAAGCCAACTGCAACAATGAGCCATTAAGGACCTATTAAGTTGATTTTAGGCAAAATAGCAGTCAAATTTTAAATACAGTCAATAATAATGGTTTAATGGTTTATCACTTTCGACCAATAGGTGTCACTGTTACGAAACTGATGTGGTTTAGTCAGATTGAGATGACAATGACACATGCAAAGTTTGGTGTCAATATGTCAAAGCATTGCAGAGATACAGCCTCAAGAGTAATTTTTGCATCATGGCTCAACTCTGTTGCAGTGGTATATGAAAACTGTTTTGTCTATCAATCCGAAATCCATAACTATTTGTCAGCATGGTCTGAAGACGATACGGATCAATTTTGGTGAAAATCGGACAAACGGTCTAGGATGAGTTTGAAAAAGTAGGTTTTTAACAAATAACAAGACGGAGGACAGATAGGTTTGCAAAATATGGCACAATTGGTATCCATGTTCTCGGCATGAGCCATTGACTGTATTATGACCAGTTTCATTACAATGGGTTAATTTAATCAAAAGTTATTCGCATTTCTGTACATTTTATTACAACTTTTGACCACAAGGTGGCGCTACCCCGAAACTTTTTGAGTATCTTCAGGACATGGAGCGGAAGACACATACCGAGTTTTGTAACGATACGCTAATGCATTCTTAAATTATAGCATTAGCATTTTAAACCATAATACTGCATTGAAGTCAATGGGAATTTCCTGTTTTGTTTTATTATAGCGCCACCAAGAGGCACAATCCCACCAATTTTTTTATGTGTCCTCATAGTGAGCCCATACATATGTGTGTCAAGTTTGGTGAAAATATCTCATTTTGTTTTGGAGTTATAGACATTTATATGAAAAAACACGTAAAAAAGGACTGACACCTGACTTTGATTGGATTTTACTACCCCTTACTATCAATATTTTGAGATTTGGGCATTAGCGTATAGCTATCGACCTATGTTTCCGAACTTCTGAGGCTGGTTTCGTCTCGATCGGACTAGCGGTTTCGAAGATATCAGCAAATGTTTTTTAAGCACTAAATTACAACTCTGCGCAAACCATATGCCGAAACCTGGCAAGTCTGGTATCGTTGGAGTCGGCAAGGATTCAGGAGACCAAAAAACACACTCCCATCAAAATATGTCAACCACACCCAAAGTTATAAGCGTTTGAAAAAAAAAATTCTCCACTAGGTGGCGCTGTTTCGAAACTTCTCAGGCTACTTCAGGGCATCGTGGTGATGACCCATACCAAGTTTCATAACAATCTGTTCATGCGTTCATAAAATACAGCATTTTTGCACATAATTCAAAATGGCCGACATCCAAAATGGCCGACATGGTAAAATTGGATATCAGTCGACTCGGCATGACGCCCTGAATCTAATGAGACCAATTTTATGATTTTTGGATAAACGGTTCAGAAGTTATAAGCCAAAATAGGCATTTTTCGTATCTCCGGACAGGTAGGTGGCGCTGCGCCGAAACGCTGCATATTGCTTCAGGTCATGCTTGTGATGACATGTACCAAGGTTGGTTTGAATACGATAAAGCGTTGCGGAGATATAGCCTTTAGTGTGTTTTTGCAACCTCCACGTAAAATTTGTTTGTGCGTTTATTGAAAACGATTGGACGAATCAACTTGAATTCCATAACTTTTTGTCAACATGCTCTGAAGATGATCTGTTTCAATTTTCGTGAAAATCGGAGCAACGGCCTAGGAGGAGTTCGAAAAAGTAGGTTTTTCAGAAAATTCAAAATGGCGGGAAAATTTGCATACCGGAAAATGACATCATAGGGTGAAATCGAATCGGCTTGAGCCAAGGAATCCGATGAAAAAAGAATTTTGTTTCTAGCCCTTAGGGGTCAAAAGTTATAAGCATAAATATGAGTGAAACTTTGGACAGGTGGTGGCGCTAGAGGGATTGAGTTAGAGGCACCAAATTTGCTATAGTGACAGCTCAGACTGGCCTCTATGAGTGTGCCAAATTTCACAACTTTTTACCATACGGTTCTATGGGCTGCCAGAGACTCCTATGGCGGAAGAAGAAGAAGAAGAAGAAGAAGCAGAATAATAATAATAGGAACACTAACGATTTCAATAGGTGCCTCCGCACCTTCGGTGCTTGGCCCCTAATAAGACTCAATTCAGTGGCCTATTTGTGCTCTGTTTGAGATGAGTGCACGCTGCTTTTTGCAAGGCTTTAAACAGGAGAAAATGATACATTATCGTGAAGCCATGTCTGACCGTCTTTCACAAGCATTGAAAGGTAATTTAAACAAGAATGACCGCATTGGTGTTAATACATGACATTGTGTGCAAATGTGGAAAGTATTAAAACAAATGTGCCACTTGCCTCTTACATAAATAGTCTACATGGATTATTTGTAACGCTTGGCATCGTATTGTTAGACATTAGATTGATGCATCTATGTCGATGTATTGTTACACCCCTAGTCGGCACCTCTCCGGCACAAGTTTAATATCAGCCCCATTCGCACGGGATTCGTATTATCTGGGGACCTCTGGTGATTTGTAATAATTGCAGAGAATGTCTGTGATCTTAATCCCGTGCGAATCGGCCATGTCTGTAATTTGTAAAGTAAAAATTCCCCCGCAAATTAGCCTACCTACCATATTTCGCCGAACACCGAGGTCCTGTGATAACATTAGTCCTGTGCGAATCGACATCTCTGTGATTTGGCCAGGATTAGGCGGATTGTATATACTTTTTGCAAGCTTTTTTTCTCCCTGTGAGCATTTCTATCTTTATCTTTCACGAAGAATAAAGTCTGCATTCATAATGCGCACCGTTAATTCCCGTGCAGCCGCGCCCACACGGATTATACTTTCACTTTAGAATGAGTATCAATTTGAGAGTAATCTGATTGAATGGTGTGTTTAATATTAACATCAATACTGTTCTGAATGAAAAACATAACAGAACAGTATAGTACAATGACAATCTTGTTTAAATAGGCGCTTTTACATTTAGTTTTGAAACTGAATCTTCCGCCGTATATTGTCAGCTTCCTACTCGTGATAAATGAAATCTGATTCCTGCCGCTGGTCTGAGCTACTGTAAAATAATCAAAACGATATCGATGCCTGTTTATGATTTCATACAGCTATCTATAACGAACATCATATCCGGGAGAAGTCAGTAAATTCGAGTAAAATCACAGGCTTTGCTTATCCCGTGCGAATGCGCCACGCAAAACTCAGATGTGGGGGAGTAATTTCTAAATCACAGAGGTCCCTAGATAATACTAATCCCGTGCGAATAGTGCTTTAGATAGACGAACCACTTCCACGCCACTAAAGAAAGTTAGTCTTTCTTCTCTTATCAACTATTTATTTCTCCTTACTTGTGGAAGCTCGTTCAGTCACATTTGTGTTGCGGTCAGGGAAACTCTTTGTAGCTAAAACGTGCTTCGTTGGGTCTATCAGCCTACTACTGCTGAGCACTGGCTGCGTGTCCGTGGTGTACGTCATCACGCAAGAAGCCAATCGTGTTGATGGCTGCGCCCTGAACGTCAGTCATATCGAAATATCGGAAATGTGTTTAAAAATCATATCACCGTTATTGAAAAAAATTATATCGCGATATATATTGATATTGAATTATTGTCCAGCCCTAATACATACATACACACACAACAGTTTTCAACATTGATAATGATAAAATAATATTTATTTATTTTTAAATTAAAATTACAAAACATCATTTTAAATGGCAAAAACATCAAATGTACTGACTAAGCTTTTAAACTGCATTGCATTATCCTGTTTTAAGTATAAACCTCAATAAAAAAAAATCTAAAAAAAATATAGGAGTAAAGATTCTATAAAAACAACTGTAATTTTTAAGCATTTTTTAAGTACATGTATTGTTTTAGGGATGTCAAAATGCTTGTACTGTAAAATAATAATAAAAAACACTGTTTTAAAAAATATTTTCACAGTCCAGTCTCTACGCAAACATACTTAGCTAATAGCTACCACTGTCACACACAACTACACAAACAATAGCATCTATCAGAACACATTATACAACACACTCATCTTAAAGACGTGGACTGCTAAGAAAACTACTGTTGCTTGTTTTCTCTACAGTACATGCAGCAAGCTACAATGGGCAGAAGCTGTGGACAAGATCACAGGACATAATACTTTAATAATGTTGACGGATGGCCATCAGCCAGCTATACAGTCATTCATACACTCATGCACATTTATCTGATCAAGACTGGCATGCCAGATACAGAGACAATGCAGGTGAGTAAGGTCTCTCAGTGACAAGATTATGACAGGTGACTAGGTCAATCTGTTGCACTCAGTGACCTGACAACTGAGAGAATCACAAGCAACTTCACAACAGCAGGCAATGCAGGGAATAGCAGGACCTTAAACAAACCTTCAGCTTTTTATTAGTGCTGTCAAAACGATTAATCACGATTAAATCACATCCAAAATAAAAGTTTGGGTCAATGACGTATAAACATTTTTAATTGCATAATAAAATAATAAAATTATATTGCATATAGTGCATTTATATTGCAATTATATTACTTCATTATACTGTTTTTTCATCTAGATGAATTGGCCGTGGCCTTAAAAAAAATGTCATAACCATGATTTATCTTTATTTTATTTCATTAACATGCTTAACATTTTTTTTACAAGTTCTCTGTAATTAAAGTGTTTATAAACAAAGTATTAGCATTTCTTTTGAGTTTTTGCAAAATATGACACATTTTTGTTTTTTAATTTCAGAGTTTCCTTCTTAAATGTAGTTTACAGAATAATTTTTCTTTAAAGTTGCATAAAACTGATAAAAAATCTTTTAAAAATACCATTCACTTAAGAATTCTGTATCAGTGATTCCTATTTCAGCCATGGACATTTTATTTTATTTAATACAGTTATTGCTATTATTGGTCGCACCACATGATGAGTGGTGCTCCAAATGACATGATCTCGAATATTAAAATATATTTAAAGAGAACAATAAAAAATTAATTTCATACAAAAAAATAGATTTAAACCATATTCCATTAATTTCACAGAATTGTTTTAATCAACAAAGGAACATTTTATATATATATTTTTTTATATAAAAATCAAATTGCAAAAAGGTGCAACATTTCATTTAACTTGACAACGGAGATGATGGAAAAATAATAATTTTGATTTCATTTTTATCAGAACCATGTATAATCATGTAATAACACATTTGTGACCCTGGAGCACAAAACCATAAGTCTCATGTTGGCAATAGCCAACAATGGGTCAAAATGATAGATTTTTCTTAA
This sequence comes from Pseudorasbora parva, assembly GCF_024679245.1. NCBI lineage: Eukaryota > Metazoa > Chordata > Actinopteri > Cypriniformes > Gobionidae > Pseudorasbora > Pseudorasbora parva. Next base: position 22,916,922 of record NC_090178.1, on the reverse strand, counting down.
ATGCCAAAAATCCTTTGGATATTAAATAAAGAAAGTTCAAGTAAATATTTTGTACATTTCCTACCACAAGTCTATAAAAAATGTATTATTAGTAGTAATATGCATTTTTAAGGACTTCATTTGGACAACTTTAAAGGCAGAGGTTCAGGGTCACAACTGTGGCCTTGTTGTGAACAAACATTTAATTAAACTTGACCATCATCATGCTGCTTGTGGTGTGGCAAGCAGCGGGGCGAGGGACCGCGAGAGCGGGCCGGTGATTAATGTTAACGAGTGCCAGCTGCGTGGCACACCGGTCTCGTCTCGCGGCCATGTGACGGGAGCATAAAAGGAGGAACGATGGCAGCGGAAGACGAGAGAGGACCAGGCCTGGATTTTATGTTATGTTTTGTTTATGTGTTTGTGGGCAGTCATCCGTGAGGGGCTGCCCACGTTTTATTTTGTGTGTTTGCGGGCAGTCGTCCGTGAGGGGCTGCCCGCGGGTTTACTTTCATTTTGTTTATTTATTTTGAGTTAATAAATGTTTGTGAAACGTTCGCCGGTTCCCGTCTCCTTCCTTCCCAGCTACTAACTTTGTTACACTGGTGCCAAAACCCGGGGGGAAGGAGGGACATGCTGTCGAAGAGCCCTCGCTGCCGAGGGGGATCGTGGTGCTGAGGAGGTCGGGCAGCGCGGATGAATGAGGACCGCGAGGGCTGCCCGAGGCGATGGTGCTGGAGCGAGGAAGGTGGGACAGAGACCTCGCTGCCGTGCCCCTGGGTCGAGGTGGGGTGGCTGCCGTCCGGGAGGGAGCGGAGGAGTCGCCGCGCTTGCCGTGAGCCGGAGCCTGCTGCCATCCGCCTGAGAGGGGAGGAGCAGGGAGCGCGGGGCTCGCTGCCGGGTCCCTCAGAAGGAGGAGTCACCGCCGGCCGCCAGGGGGCTCGAAGATCGAGCTGCCCACCAGGCGTCCAGTGACATCGCACAGCACCGCGAGGAAGAGCCTCTCGGCGGGCGGAGGGCCGAACGGCAGTGTGTCTGGGAACCGGACCAGAATTTTTTTTTCTCTTTCTTTCTTTTTCTCCCCTCTCTCGTCCGCGGGCTCCTCGTGCTCCCGTCTACATTTCTCTCGCCTCTCTGTCCTTACCCCCAGGTGCCGCGGCCGCCTTGATCAGCCCCCCCGGGAGGGGGCGGGGGGGAGTAGAGCGCAGTCTCGGGAGTGCCCCCTGGCCTGCGAGGGGCGATGGGAGTATGTGGTGTGGCAAGCAGCGGGGCGAGGGACCGCGAGAGCGGGCCGGTGATTAACGTTAACGAGTGCCAGATGCGTGGCACACCGGTCTCGTCTCGCGGCCATGTGACGGGAGCATAAAAGGAGGAACGATGGCAGCGGAAGACGAGAGAGGACCAGGCCTGGATTTTATGTTATGTTTTGTTTATGTGTTTGTGGGCAGTCGTCCGTGAGGGGCTGCCCACGTTTTATTTTGTGTGTTTGCGGGCAGTCGTCCGTGAGGGGCTGCCCGTGGTTTTACTTTCATTTTGTTTATTTATTTTGAGTTAATAAATGTTTGTGAAACGTTCCATCCACGATCCACGATCCTCTTCCTTCCATCCACGAACTTCGTTACACTTCTTTTTTTTTTTTTTTTAACACACCTTCCTATTCTCCTGGCAAAATACTCTGCTCTTGCTCTTGAGTTAACACGCTGTCTATGGCGAGCCCTTTTTCTTTGCTTGGAAGTGGCATAAATAGACGTAAATAGGTGATAACTTAATTAATTAATTATAAATGACTAATAAATGCATAATTACAAAAAAATTAAATTAATGCTCAAAATGTTTCATAATGTTCAAAGATTAAAAATAAACTGTCTGAAATGTTTGTAAATTACCCAAATTGGATATAAATGTATTCCAAATAATAACCTAGTAAAGTACTTTATTTGAGTTTGTTCTTTTATACTCAATTGATGGTATATATATATATATATATATATATATATATATATATATATATATATATATATATATATATATATATATATATACACACACATATACATACATACATACATACATACACATACAAACACACACACACACACAGGTCCTCCTAAAAAAATAGCATATGTGATAAAAGTTCATTATTTTCCATAATGTAATGATAAAAATTAAACTTTCATATATTTTAGATTCATTGCACACCAACTGAAATATTTCAGGTCTTTTATTGTTTTAATACTGATGATTTTGGCATACAGCTCATAAAAACCCAAAATTCCTATCTAAAAAAATTAGCACATTTCATCTGACCAATAAAAGAAAAGTGTTTTTAATACAAAAAAAAAGTCAACCCTTCAAATAATTATGTTCAGTTATGCACTCAATACTTGGTCGGGAATCCTTTTGCAGAAATGACTGCTTCAATGCGGCGTGGCATGGAGGCAATCAGCCTGTGGCACTGCTGAGGTGTTATGGAGGCCCGGGATGCTTCGATAGCGGCCTTAAGCTCATCCAGAGTGTTGGGTCTTGCGTCTCTCAACTTTCTCTTCACAATATCCCACAGATTCTCTATGGGGTTCAAGTCAGGAGAGTTGGCAGGCCAATTGAGCACAGTAATACCATGGTCAGTAAACCGTTTACCAGTGGTTTTGGCACTGTGAGCAGGTGCCAGGTCGTGCTGAAAAACGAAATCTTCATCTCCATAAAGCTTTTCAGCAGATGGAAGCATGAAGTGCTCCAAAATCTCCTGATAGCTAGCTGCATTGACCCTTGATAAAGCACAGTGGACCAACACCAGCAGCTGACATGGCACCCCAGACCATCACTGTGGGTACTTGACACTGGACCTCAGGCATTTTGGCATTTCCTTTTCCCCAGTCTTCCTCCAGACTCTGGCACCTTGATTTCCGAATGACATGCAAAATTTGCTTTCATCCGAAAAAAGTACTTTGTTCCTTGGACTCTTTGTAGCCCAAAGTGGCTTGACCTGGGGAATGCGGCACCTGTAGCCCATTTCCTGGACACGCCTGTGCACGGTGCCTCTGGATGTTTCTACTCCAGACTCCACTGCTTCCGCAGGTCCCCCAAGGTCTGGAATCGGTCCTTCTCCACAATCTTCCTCAGGGTCTGGTCACCTCTTCTCGTTGTGCAGCGTTTTTTTGCCACTCTTTTTCCTTCCCACAGACTTTCCAATGAGGTGCCTTGATACAGCACTCTGGGAACAGCCTATTCGTTCAGAAATTTCTTTCTGTGTCTTACCCTCTCGCTTTAGGGTGTCAATGATGGCCTTCTGGACAGGGTCGGGTCGGCAGTCTTACCCATGATTGCGGTTTTGAGTAATGAACCAGGCTGGGAGTTTTTAAAAGCCTCAGGAATCTTTTGCAGGTGTTTAGAGTTAATTAATTGATTCAGATGATTAGGTTAATAGCTCGTTTAGAGAACCTTTTCATGATAACTTAATTTTTTGAGGTTTTCATGAGCTGTATGCCAAAATCATCAGTATTAAAACAATAAAAGACCTGAAATATTTCAGTTGGTGTGCAATGAATCTAAAATATATGAAAGTTTAATTTTTATCATTACATTATGGAAAATAATAAACTTTTATCACATATGCTAGTTTTTTGAGAAGGACCTGTATATATAAACCATCGATTGAGTATAAATGTACAAAACCTGCCTATCGAGGACATATATCTAACATGGAAAACACTGGTCGCACCACAAGATATTTCATAAAATGGACATCATCAGACAATGTGTGTTTTTTATATTGTGAAAAAAAAATGCTTTGCAATTTTTTGAAGGATTACAAAACACTTTGTAAATCATAAGGTGAGTACATACATGGGAGAGGTACTACATATATATGGTATCTATGTATGTATGTAAACCAGTTTTTAAATGTAGGCATCACTTCATTGACCCATATATATGTGTGTGTGTGTGTGTGTACTGTATATATATATATATATATATATATATATATATATATATAGATATATATATAGATATATATATATAGATATATATATATATATATAGTGACGAGCACTCCCAGAGGAATCAGCGTCGCCCTTGCAACCAACGAAGAACACCTGCACGTCCTCGTCACCGGCTGATCGGTCACAGCTGCTCCCCATCAGCCCGCATGCTCTTAAGGAGCACACGTTGCACTGAGACGGGGCGCTCGAAGCGAATGCAACGCTGTTCTAATCTCTGTCTCATCTCTTCACAGAAAGCAGCGAGTGACCGACAGCCCAACCACTTTGGAGCACGTCTGGGCACCCACTTTCACTTCACCCAGAAACGGAGAGCACGACGAGCACACCGGTAGCACGGGCCACTTGAACACGGAGCAGCACACTTTCACCAGGCACCTCACACTCCTCAATAAAATCACCCTCTGGGGCTTTGATTTCACGTACCTCTTGTCGAGTGATTCTTCACCCCGTGACAGTGGTGGAGAATGCAGGCAAGACAGTGAAGAATCACCGACAAGATCACCGCTCCAACGCCTAAAAATCTTACAACGCCTCGCTGAAGTAAGCATCCGCCAGCAGCAAATAGCTGAACATCTTGCCACTCGCCTGGGTCGGACGGAGGATGAACTCGCCGCCATCCGGGCGACCACGGCCCAGCGGGTTCCGCTACCAGAGCCTCGGGCGCAGGTCATCCGCCTGTTACCCAAGATGACAGCTGATGACGATGTAGAAGGCTTCCTTCAGGTCTTCGAAAACACCGACCACAGAGAGGGATGGCCCGCGGATGAGTGGGCACGCGCGCTGGCCCCACTCCTCACCGGTGAAGCACAGAGAACTTACTTTTCGCTCCCCCTGACGAGCGCCGACAGTTATGTCACCGTTAAGCGAGAGATCCTGGCGAGGCTGGGCCTCTCTCCGGTGTGCGCTGCCCAACAGTTCCATGAGTGGGAATACAAGCCCCGGGTGCCAGCCCGTGCCCAGGCCGCCGAACTCAGCCGCATCGCTCAGCACTGGCTGTTAGAAGGAGGTCCCACCGCAGCGCAGGTAGCGGAACGGGTGGTCGTCGATCGCCTCCTGCGCGCCCTGCCTCGCGCCCAACGACAGCCCGTCAGTATGAGGAACCCACGTGGCGTCCGGGAACTAGTGGAGGCGATCGAGCTGGCGGATGCTGTCCATTCCATCGGGGCCGGGGACCGCCTGCCGCCATTTCCTCGGAGGGTGGTCCAGGAGCGACGCCCGCTCGAAGGCACCGCGCGACCAATCAGCAGGCCGACGGTTCCCCCGCCACGAGACAAGCCCATGCCAAGTGCAGATCCACCATCGCCTCTGCGAGCCTGGCTGGCAGGCTGCATCCTCCATCAACGAGTGCCGGCGGGAGCCCCCGAAGCAGAGGTGAAGGTTGATGGGAAGCGGCTCCGGGCGCTGTTGGACTCAGGCAGCGCGGTCACCCTCATGCAGTCGCGTCTGTGTGCCCGTCGAAGCGGCCCGAAGAATTTCCTACCGATCACCTGTGTGCACGGAGACACTCGCCAAGTACCGGCCCAGGAGATGGTCATTTCGTCCCCCCAGAGCACCTGGCCGGTGGAAGTAGGCCTGGTGAAGGACCTGCCGGTGGCCGTGCTGCTTGGAAGGGATTGGCGCGGCTTCGAGAAGCTACTGTCTGCCTCTACGCAGCCTGCCAGCCCCAAGGGGAACCGTCGAAGACCGAGGCGGCCGTCTGGACCCTGCCGCCAACCGGCCCTGCTCGTCTCCGACAGTGGGAGAGAAGGTGAGGCCCCCTCCCAATCTACTAATCTGTTTTATGATGTGTACCAACAGGCTGCTGGAGGGGGCTCTTTCGCCAAGGAACAGCGTGAGGACGACCGACCCAAGCACTGTTGGGGCCAGGTGCGAGTCGTAGATGGAGAAGACGTCCTCCCCCGGCCCCACCCTCTCCCACATTTTGTTGTCGAGAATGGCCTGCTGTATTGTGTCGCCCAGTGAAGGGGGGAGGAGAAAAAATTACTAGTTGTGCCTCGGGCCAAGACAGAGACCATCCTGGAACTGGCCCATTCCCACCCCATGGCAGGCCACCTCGCGGCAGCCAATACCGCTCAATGCATCCGCGATCGCTTCCATTGGCCGGGCCTGGACGCCGAAGTAAAGCGGTTTTGCCAAGCCTGCCCGACCTGTCAGGCCATGTCGCCCAGGACTCCTCCCCCCAGCCCACTCATCCCGCTGCCTATTATCGAGGTGCCCTTCGAGCGGATTGGAATGGACATCGTGGGGCCGTTGCCTAAGTCTGCCCGAGGGCACGAGCACATCCTGGTCATCGTCGACTATGCCACCCGGTACCCAGAAGCAGTTCCCCTACGGAAGGCCACCGCAAAGTCCATCGCCCAGGAGCTGTTTCTGCTGGCCAGCAGAGTCGGCCTCCCTTCTGAGATCCTGACTGACCAGAGAACCCCCTTCTTGTCCCGGCTAATGGCAGACTTCTGCTGGCTGCTGCGGGTAAAGCAGTTGAGGACCACCGTCTACCATCCACAAACCGATGGGCTCGTAGAGAGATTTAACCAGACCCTCAAACAAATGCTCCGGCGCGTGGCTGCAGAGGACAAGCGGGATTGGGACCTCATGATCCCCTACGTGCTCTTCGGGATCCGCGAAGTGCCCCAGGCCTCAACTGGCTTCACCCCCTTCGCTTCGAACTCCTGTTTGGCCGTCAACCTCGGGGCCTCTTGGACGTGGCCCGGGAAGCGTGGGAGCAGCAGCCGGCCCCTCATCGGACCATCGTTGAACATGTCCGGCAAATGAGGTAACGACTCGACCGAGTGATGCCGTTAGTCCGGGAACACCTCACCAGGGCCCAACAGGCGCAGCAACGTCTCTACGACCGGGCAGCACAACCACGGGAGTTTCAACCGGGAGACCGCGTCATGGTCCTGGTCCCCAGCTCCGCCTGCAAATCTCTGGCCTCCTGGCAAGGACCCTACTCGGCGGTGGAGAGGATTGGGCCAGTCACATACCGCCTGAGACAGCCGGGATGACGGCAGGCAGAGCAACTCTACCACATCAACCTCCTGAAGAAATGGGTGGGGACCCGGGACCAGGTAGCTGCCCTAAGCCTCACCGAGCCTGTGGTTGTGGATGTCAACCCCCACCTGTCGGCTGCCCAGAAGACGGAGCTGCAGCACCTGGTCAGTCAGTTCCAGGATGGGTTCTCCTCTCAGCCCGGGCAGACCAACGTGCTTCAACACCACATCCGGACGGCCCCAGGGGTCATCGTTAAGCAACGGCCCTACCGAGTCCCGGAGGCTCGTCGGCAGGCTATTGAGGAAGAGATCCAACAAATGCTAAAGTTGGGGGTAATAGAACCATCCCGGAGTCCGTGGTCCAGCCCCATCGTGATGGTCCCAAAGCCAGATGGCACCCTCCGCTTTTGTAACGACTTCCGCCGCCTGAACGAAGTCTCTGAATTCGACGGGTACCCGATGCCTCGAGTGGACGAACTGCTGGACCCCCTGGGAAGGGCCCGGTACATCAGTACTCTGGACCTCACCAAGGGCTATTGGCAGGTACCGCTCTCCAAGGCCGCCAAGCCGAAGACCGCCTTCTCCACCCCCAGTGGCCATTGGCAGTACCGGACCCTTCCCTTCGGCCTGCACGGGACTTACCGCCAACCCCCGAAAATGCCACCTAGCCCTCTTTGAGGCCAAGTACCTGGGTTTCCAGGTCGGACGAGGACTGATCCGGCTGCAAGATCATTTACATCAGCAGGAAGCTGTCCCCGGCCGAGAGGAAGTACGCCGCCGTGGAGAAAGAAGCCCTGGCCATCAGGTGGGCAGTCCTGGAGCTCCGGTTCTACCTCCTAGGCCGCAAGTTCACCCTGGTAACCGACCACGCGCCCCTACAGTGGATGGCCCGGGCCAAGGACACCAGGGTGACTCGCTGGTTCCTAGCACTCCAGGACTTCTGGACAGCTTACGCAGGTCTGTCAGGGGTCATTCCCCACCCTCCCCGAATTTCACCCCTACTCTCTACATGTCTTCACAGGACCAGAACAACGCTTAGCGGGGGGGAATGTGACGAGCACTCCCAGGGGAATCCGCGTCGCCCTGGCAACCAAAGAAGAACACCTGCACATCCTCGTCACCGACTGATCGGTCACAGCTGCTCCCCATCAGCCCGCATGCTCTTAAGGAGCACACGTTGCACTGAGATGGGGCGCTCGAAGCGAATGCAACGCTGTTCTAATCTCGGTCTCATCTCTTCACAGAAAGCAGCGAGTGACCGACAGCCCAACCACTTTGGAGCACGTCTGGGCACCCACTTTCAATTCACCCAGAAACGGAGAGCACGACGAGCACACCGGAAGCACGGGCCACCTGAACACGGAGCAGCACACTTTCACCAGGCACCTCACACTCCTCAATAAAACCACCCTCTGGGGCTTTGATTTCACGTACCTCTTGTCGAGTGATTCTTCACCCTGTGACTATATATATATATATATATATATGTGTGTGTGTGTGTAAAAAAATTCTTAAATATATACATGCGTGTGTGTATTTATATATGCATAATAATTATACACAGCACACAGACATATATTATGTAAATACAAACTCTTAGATGCAATAAATCAAGGTTAACCAATTTGACAGCACTTCTTTTTATGAATTCCTTAAAAAAATAAAACATAAATAAGCATCTGTAAGAATCAAAGATATTTGAAATTGAACAAAGACATTTGTTTTACACCCCCTCTCTCTTATCAGTGGGGGCGTTTGGGATTCCTAAAATCAAAGAGATGTTGAGGGCCTGTAGGCCAAATGGTGCCACAACTGTAGTACAGTGGGGGAAGTTTGATTTTTTTTTTAAAGATTTAAAAGATTTTTTTTTTTTTTTAAAGAACAAAAAAGATTTGGCCTTTGAAATGTCTGATTCCAAGGTGCTTACTTTGTCAATGCAAAATGAGTTTAGCCAACATTTTTATTACTTGCATTACACTACATTACAACATAACTCTTATCTGCTACGCATATGGGTTTAAACCAGACCTAGCTCTTTCCTTTCTGCCCTTTACTCCATATATCCCCTCCCATTGCATGCCCAGTCATTCTCTTTTGAGACTTTTCAAACTCTCCCTTTTTTAACTGACAAAGTGTTCTCAAACTGGTGGTGATCTCTTCCCTTCATTGGCAAAAACAAGCAGTACATCTTCCTCTCAATCCAAAAAGGATTGTCCTCTCTTCTCCTCCATTTCTGTACCCTGTCCTTATTCTAAAGGCTGTAGCCAGATCCAGAGAGATTAGTGTCCTAATCTGCATTGGAAACCAATGTTAATGTGTCACTGCTCAAACTGCTTCCATTGAGAGACAATAAACCAACAACTATCGTAAAACTAGTTTGAGTCTTGTAATTGGAGGAATGATGTTAATTTCAGTGATGGGTTTCAGTTCAGAAGCTAGGGCACTGACTAAATAACCCTCATGCCAGCAGATTATCTAAATCTTTCATTATGGAAACATGTGCAACAAGAGAACCTACCACCCAATCCCTTTACTCAATGAAAGACTCCCCAGCACTAGTTTACCAAAGCAAAACACACACTGACACCTGAAAATACTAAAGTTAAGAATTCAATGCTCTTTGACCCATTTATGAAGGAAAAAAGCAGACAAATCTCGAATTCCATAATGTTGCGGGTTAAATAGAAGTTATTACAAATACCCTAACAATGGAAGTCTAAGGGCAAAATGAGGAGTAGAATTTCATAACCATCACTACACAGTTTTATTCAAAATTTAAAAAAAATAGTGACAATTTAGATAGTAGTTACATTGGAAAAGCTATAAATACATTACATGTCTAATAAAATAAATTTAGACTAATTAACTTATAGCTTCAATTAAAACGTTTGGGATCGGCAATACATTTTAAAAGTATAGTCTCTTCTTTTTTTAGCATCATTACTCCAGTATTCTGTGTCACATGAGCCTTCAGAAATCATTCTAAAAGGATTTGCTTCTCAAGAAACATTTTGTATTATTATTATTATCAAAGTTGAAAATGTAAAAAAAAACACATTTTTTTAAATATAAATTATGCAACATCATTGTGGTGATGTGAACGAGCGAGAGACATGGCAGGAGCGAGTGAGACTGGGGACGTGATTGCGAAAGTAATCTGCCCCTCACGGACGACTGCCCGCACACACATAACAAAGCATAAACAAAACTCAACGTAAAGTCCTTGACTGGTGTCAATCATCCTTAAATGCCTCCGAGCTCCCTCATGAGAGGACTCGAGACCGGTGTGCCTCGCAGGTGACGCTCTTTCGCAATCACGCCCCGGTCTCGCTCGCTCCTCCCATGTATCTCACTCGTTCACCTCGCCACAATCATAAACATACACTGTAAAAATGATCAGCTGACTTTAAAAGTGCAGAAAAACTATTGCCTTAGAATTAAGTCATAAACTTCATGCATAATTGAAAACATATATGAACTTGACAATTCCACACTTATTTTTCCTCAATTATGAAGTTAATTTATTTAATTTTAAGGCAATTTTTTAAGTCAAATGATCAGTTAATTAAAGTATTCATTCCTTTTTAAAAATCCTGCAATGCCTGCAGAGATCTCTTGCTAAATGTATTATATTTAGTGTAGCAAAATGTAGTATATTAGTTGATTAAATGAAATGGCTGCTGCTAGTCAACTTGGAGTTGTTTTGTCTTATATATTTTTACCTAGGCTATGTTTAAATTACCATAATTTTATTGTTTAATAAACCTTAAAATTAATATCTTATTTTGAAAAGTGTAGCTATATCCACATAGAAAACAAAATGATTTCAAGTTGCCTCAGGTTTTGCATGCGTGCAGTGGGTTCAGAGAAATGTCCGCTCGAAAGAGACGAGCAAGGTGAGTATTTTGACAGCTGACACAAAACGTTTCTGTTTTCTTCTGTCATGTCCAACTATATTACAATTAACCTTGCTTATAGGCTCGTTATATGGTATGACACTTTATATCGGATTAAAGGAAAAACATTATGAATGAAACTTACTTGAACAGTTGTGATAACATCTCAGCGAAGTTATCAGTACACGTCAAGATTTTCTTGCAATTTTGCAACCCATCATGTGTACACTTCACTTTTCATACACAAGCAGCATTCAAAACTAGACACTCAAGTCAGGTAACAAACAAAAGTTTATCAACACTGTTCATTCCAATTAGTACCACAATCCCAATGGATCAATAAATTAAAGAACAAAGAAAAGGGAGAAGAAAAAAATCTGCAGCCAGAAAACCAGCCCAATGCGTTCTACTTTGAATGTGATCATTCTGGTTACATAAATAGGTATCTTCTCAATTCATCCAAACATAGTATAAATCTACAGCCAAAGCCTGGCCTAACTAAGCAAAACTACTGCAAGGACACCTGCAACTGCAAGGACACCTGCTTTTTCAGTGACACTGCGCTAAAATACATGAATACAATTTAGCCATAAACCATACAGCACAACCCACAACAAAGAAGCAACAAGACAATTGTAAGGGATACAAGGGGGTGAAGCAGAGCTTAAGTGAGACAATCTACAACCTAGAAACATGCAAAACAGAGCATAAACACACACACAAACACACAGGGACGGATCCCTGGAGAATCTGAATGTTACCCTCTTCTGAACTCATGCTGGAGTCCTTGTGAGTCCTGTCCCCTCAATACCAGCAGCCATGAATCCAGGGAAATAGAGACATGGGAAGGGGGAGGTAAACAAAAGGGGAAGACAGTAAGATAGAGTGTTTCGATTGGATGCTCGCACTCGCCCTCCCCCCCACCTGTTCGTCCCTCAGATCACAACATGGCATTCTGTCACTTTCTATTTTATCCCCTCTTCTTTTCTGTGAACTCCTGCTTCCTTTATTCTCATTCCTCTCATTCCCTGGAGAGAACAGCTTAGTTATTTTCTCCCATATCAACTATCCCTCTGTTATGGTAGGATGGCTTTTCACCCAGTGTACAATGAAAACAAATTACTCACTGTAACACGCACACATGTGCTACACACACACAGTGTTTGCTGTTTAAAAGGATCCAGGCTAATGGTGTCCTAAGACCAACTAGACTTTACCTATGCAAACCCACAATTGCCCAAAGTAACCTTTGTTTCTATTTGGTTGTATCAGCTGGGGTGGCCACTGGCCAGTAACCTTCACTCTAAATTGATGGTCCAAATCTGGTCCAGCTCCAGACAGACACAACAAGTCATTGTCATTTGTCATTGTTACACCAAAAGTTGTGGTTTACATACTTAATTTGTCATTCGGCAATGGTTGTATGTATGATGTCATATGGCAAGACTAGTAATATTAACAACAGTAATAAGAAATATGCATGTCACATTATATAAAATGTATTTCGAATTAACTAAAAACTACACTGTTGGCATGATTACTTCAATAACTATAGGGACTTGCCATCATCAATACAGATTATTACAATACAACTAATAACTACTTGCTGATAGAGAAAACTTTTCACATGGATGATAATATTTAAAAATAATTTTAATTAAAAAAAATAATAATAATTATAATGCTTATTTAAACATCACAATTCTAGCCTAGAAATCTAGACGCACCCTAGCGGCAGCAAATTTAATCTGTCCGCAAGTGTCGTCTAGGAACTCTCAATACCCTTCTGAGCTGTATTCCCCTAACTCTTGCCGGACCAATCACATCGTGTATAGAGTCGGTGGGCGGGGCCATAATGACGACGGCCGAGTTGCGTTTGCGTGCTTCTAGTAAACACAGAAACTGGCGAATGGCGGTCTTTCGAATCAGCTTTAACCGCGATTCTGGAAGAATTGGAGTTAAGCTTTTCTCTGAGAAAAGAACGGCACTGAAGTCATTATTAAAAAGGGAACATGTGTTCTGAGTTTTGCTGACCGGATACGGCGAATGTTTAATCTATCAACAAGCTCTGTTTCACCTTCGTTGCTCTGGTTGGTGTAGCGCTACCCTATCGCGTGCAGAGGGAGTTTGAAAGACAACCGTTTATTCCGCCCCACAGATTGAGCCCTGTCTATGGTGAGTTTCCAGACCAAACATCTTGATGTGGGTCTGGCTTGTCAGGCTATCACAATTAATTTTAAATTAAGAAAAAAATATTTATGGGTCAAAAATTAAACGGGGTTTCAAGCATCAAAAAAATAAATGTGTATTACAGCTTTGAATTTAGTTTTTTTCTTCTGTACATTAGAATGTGTCCTGTTAATTTTATATTTTTTTCAAAAAAATAATATCTACAGAAGAGTTACAGAAGACGCTTCATGACATGACTAAAATGTCATTCAGTGTAACACTATTTATGTATCTGAAAATCTTATTAGGCATACTTAAAACAGGCATCATTTGATGACATATTAAAATACTTAAGGTTTACAGTGCAGCCATCAAATACTAATCGAATGTCATTTTTAAATCTTTAAACTTTGCCATCACGGTAAAAAAATTAAAATTGAAAATGTACTGGTAACTTCCTGGCAGTATATTATCCAGTATTTTTACGGAAATGTACGTTAACCCTTAAATCACAAACTAATGCAATGTGTAATTCAAAATGTTCCTTCATATGTACACATTGTGACCTCTTTATGCACTTTTTTTTTAACAGTGAACTATCCTTCATAACATTAGGTTTTACCAATTTGTCAGCAAGATGTTTTGGAAAGGAAGTGATAATCATTTAAAATATAATAAAATTTAGTATGATCACATGTTTTATATATTTTAATAATTACAGCTCAGAATAAGTATATTGTTTAATTTTTACATAAATATATCAGTCACACTGAATGACCATGATGTGTTACTCTAAATGAAAATGGCAAAAAGGGAGATCATATTGCCATTGTTCCCATAATTGCAATGTTTTACTAGTCTGTATCATTAAATTAGTTTTAATAATATTCCTGAGTAAATTTAATTATGGTTTAATACATACAATACACATACAACAAGTTTGTCACATTACTCAAATGTAACATAAAATGTCTGCACTATTCGGGTTATAAAAGGACATTCCTGGAGATTAGTTTCTGGCAAATCTGAATTTTTCAGATTTTTTATGGTACAAACCAAGCGTATTTTTAGCATAAGCTACAAAAGGCTTTTACGGTTAACATGCATTTCCCACCCTCATGGGTCAAGGACCACACATTTCTACTAAGGATATTTGTGGTAGGGAAATTAAGACAAGAACTAGTTAAAGAGACCAGATCTTATTCCCATCCTTCTCTTTTTTCTTTTCTACATGCATCAAGAGCTTTACTCAGTTTGCTGGCAGTAAGAAACAATGGAAGGATCCAAGCAGACCTTTGTCCCAGATTATTTTGTAAAACTATTATGTGGTCAAATCATCTCAACAGGAAAAGAAAAACAATGCACTGGCCCTGACCTCAGTGAAGAGTTTCCTCTCACTCTCATCCAAACATGACAGCAGTGAGTAAAACAATTTACCTAACATACATAATGTTAACAGCCTGATATGGCCAATATAATGTACAAGACTACAAATATTTTCATACGGCTCTTCTGCATATCTGAGAACTCAAAGGGTTCAGTTAAAATGGCTGAGTGGCATGTTAAATTGCAAATCAGTGACGCTCTGGTAGTTGTAACAGAGAGAACATGGGAACTCTTTGAACCATTTCAACAACAGTGTGGTGAAATAAAAGCCAACATAAACTGTAAAGCACAGTTTATGTTGGCTTGTTTAAAAGCCAACAGTGGTTTTGATAACAGTTGGCCAAAGCATCTTCACAATGAAAAGTCCACAGTGTTTTTTGAAAACAGATGGTTAAAGCATAGCTTCATAATCAATCTTAAAGTGAAAGTTCACCCAAAAATGGTTAAACTCCGCCATCATATACTAGCCCTCATGTCACTTCAAACCTGTATGACTTTTTTTTTTTATGGGACATAAAAGAAGATATTTTGACACATGGTTCAGTGATTTTGTCAATACAATGAAAGTCAGTAGTCACCAAAACAGAACCTTTTTGTGTTCCACAGAAGAACATGTTTAAGAACATCTAAACTACACTCACATCTTCACTTTGATTCAGCTTAAAAACATATTCTCGATCATTCATGATTCATGCATCACAAAGGCATGTCCTGATGTACTAGCTATAGGAATGTTTAGGCAAACACACACGACATTCAAACGTATATTCTCTCATGTCTAAGAACAGTTAAAGCACAGTTTATGTCAATGTAATGAAGTTTAAATGCAATTAGTTTGCGTGGAAATGTCATCAATGCATACACTATACTAGCTAACTTACAGTGTCATAGTTACCGTAACCGATGTATTGCACAAAATACCCAATAAAAACCTGTTGGTTTAGAGCTACAGCTTGAGACTTTAAATGCCTGTAAACATATTAGCAAGAAAATGTCAGTGCTCATACGGTGTGGTACATTGGTCCAGCATTAACGTTACTGTAAACAATAAGCGTCCGGGTTTTAATCTTCTTTTTGACACTTCTGGAACTATCTAACCAGGAGCGCGGATGTCATTTACCGTACAAGCGACAGCTGCCCCATTACAAATAAAATAAAATAAAAAAGCGGTTATGTTTATTAAAAGAGAATATACCTATTGGAACTTCTTTGTGCTTTGACGAGCGCCTCCTGCTTACTGCTTTTTCAAGAACACCGCTCCCAGACTTCTTTGCCGACGCCATCTTCCACAAACACGAATCATTACCTCCCACCTCTGTTCTGTCTGGACATACCTTACAGACGACCACGCCCACAATCAAATCTATAGCCAATAACGCGTCAGAGTATACTCAAAGCACCTATCGCATAATTCTGACTTCATAGTACCGCCCATCAAGCTGCCCATATTTAGCCGAGTGACGTTCCTACAACATGTGTGACGTCAAATAAATAAATAAATAAATCCATATCCCTAGTCTGTTGTATTACTAGCATATTTAAATGTCACTTTGAGTTGCCAGTGGAGTCCCGTTCTTTTTAAAAATAATAATAATAATAATAATAGTTAGTTTATTATTTATACGTTTATATTATTATGGGCTATCTTCCTCAGGACACCCTTAAAATGTTGACATAAATCAAAATCCACAAAGCAAGATGTTTTATAGCCTACAATTTATTCAAATCATTAGCAGATGTATTCGATTTTACCACTGCAAGACACAAATAAGCTTATCTTCAAACTATTAGACAGGTGCAGACATGGTGACAGCAGGCTTGTGAAATGCTGAAATGACCAATTAAGCTTATCTCAAATAATACACAGATTTCAGCCTATCCTTGTTTGTCTATGATGTTTTAAATGGTCCCTTCCCCTGTTTCTTCATATCCAGCTATGGCTTCTCCAACTGAATGTCTTCTCCACAGCTGGCCACATCCTGATAAGGGCCTTGCTGATTGGAGCGTTGAATTTGATGGTAAGCCGAGTTGCAGTCATCCAGGTTTAGACCCTATAGATAGATATGTGAAGGTCTCTTTCATAATTATGCTGCATGTTAGTAATAAGAATAGTGGAAATTGACATACCTCGTAGATATTCTCCTCCTCCCGTCCTTTCTTCTTGCTCAGTTCATTCAACGCCTTTGACTACGGAGGAAAAAAAAGTTGGACACTTCTCACTTTATTTGTCTGTTTACTGTTGTGTGAGGTGCAAATATGTTTTCATATGGTGTATGGAACACATTTAATATGTCAAATCAACATATCTGACCTTGCAGAGCAGCATAGTGCCAGGGATCAGCACAACCAGCAGCAGCAACACCCCTTCTGCTGTAATGATGCTGTTCTTCACACTCTCACTAAGGTTCAAGGTCTTCTCCAAAGGTTCTTATAAAATAAATACAAATACTTAACCCATCAAGATTTCTTTTAGGAATTACAAAAGCACATCATTGCTAGTTGAACTGACCATGGACCATTGTCAGAGAAGATTTCAGGGAACAATTGACTGAAAAACAGGATCCAAAAGAGCTGGGGCCTATTGCACAAAATTAGGATAATGGATTAAGCCGGGATATCGTGGTGATCTTGTCATCTGTATGCAAACTTTAGTACACCGCTGTCGTGTAAACATACCCTGAAGGCAAACTCACACCAAGAATGATAATGATAATGAAATATAACTATATTAGGGCTCACTTGAAAAAGAGACTGTTTCAATGTGACTACCCATGGTAAAACAAAGGGAAAAAATAAAAAATAAAAATAAAAAAAGTGCATAAATTGAGCCAGGATCACCAAGATATCCCGGCTTAATCCCTTATCCTACTGACAATAAATCTTGCTGTGTAAACATAGGGGGAGTTAAGTAACACAAACTTAGCATGAATGAGTAGAATTTGGGTTTATGTAATTGAATGGGCTACTTGTATTTGCCTAACTCAGCCAATTAAATGAATGGGGATTATTACACAAAGCAGCCTCTTAGAGAGTTTGAGTGCTTGCATTGTTAAGTTTATGACTTTCATATCCCATCCATGTAATGAAGAATAAATAGTGGGCCTACAACAAATTATGTACAATATTAAATTACAATGCACAATAAAATGCATGTTGATATAGCCTACAGTATAGATTATTGTTCAAAATTTAAAAAAGCATTTGTAAGCATATTTGGGATGAATTGAAAAATTACAGTATACACTTTTACATTGTTCCACAAAAAATAAAGAAAATCATCTCATTCAAATTAAATGTGTGTGTTCAAATGTGCATATTCAAATGATTTCTGAAGGATCATGTGACACCGAAGTAGCCTAATCATGCTAAAAATTCAACTTTGTCATCACAGAAATAAATTACATTTTAAAATATATTCAAATAAAAAATGTTATTTTAAATTAAAATACTGTATCACAATATTAGATTTCACTGTATTTTGGATCAAATAAATGCAGCCTTGATGAGCACAAAATACTTTTTTTTTAAACATAAAAAATATTTTAAAAACTTTTTTAAAACCCAAACTTTTAAACGGTTGTGTAGCTAATATTAAATAGAAAATATTAAATATTTTTTTATATATTTGTATTTACTATAGTTTTGATCAAATAAATTGGATCTTGGTAAGCATATGACTTCTTTCAAAACATTAAAAGCATCTTACATTGTATATTACTTAAAAGGTTTTCTATGATGACAAAAAATAACATTGAGTAGACTTAAACATAAATGATCTGACTCACTGTACACTTGAAGGAAGGTACCATGGGAGAACATGTGAAGTGAGCTATAATTCAGTTTACACTGGTAAAGGCCGGTATCACTGAGTTGGACGCTCTTGAAAACCAGTGAATGGCATTTGACCCCATCTTTTTCATACTGCTTGTGCGTCACATTCTCGTTTTGGTCTACTAATCTGATCAGTGAGGTGCCATTAATAATGTGAACATTCACGATCCAGGTGACGTGGGGGATATTCATCCAACGGTAGCAGCAGCGGAGTGTAGCTTCATGGGCGACGGCAATACGCTGAAACGGCTCATCCGCCTCCAATTTCGGCTCTTTTACATTAGCACTGGCAACAGCTTATGAAAAAACAAACAAACCAAAAAGCCACATAATAGTAGTTGTGAATATATGCTCTTATCTAGGGTGGAAAGACAGCAGAACAAAGTAGGCTATTAAAGTTTAAAACAGTCAGTGACTTGTCCACAGTGGGGGTTTCTTTAAGATAGGCCTACGGCCATGATTAAAAACCTCTTATATCAAAGCAGCTTATTATGGGCTACAGCTTTACTCCCCCAACGGGCATTCACTTCAATCCACATGATATCAGCATGTTTAAATCTATTAGCTAAACCGTGCACTTCCCACCCACAAAACGCTGTATAGACAAGACTTCAGTTCATAAAGTGAAAAGCTACACAATACAGTGTAAAATTAAATTAGACCCTTAACATTGAAGGTCACACTGAAAAAAAAAAGAAAAAAAAATCTACACACTGCTAGCAATACGATACAAATTGCAACAGCTGCTCTGAGAGGAAATCAGCTTCACTGAAGCAGAACGCAGATGGAAATTGTATACTTTGTTTTTTTGTTGAAATAAAAAGTTTAATAATCATTTTTGAAATAGTATGCTTTCTAAAAATCCATACATTTAGATTTAAAATTTGTTTTGCTAAAAAAAAAGCCCAGATTACTAACCAGCTAGTCATGATAAATGCTGAACAAATATTAACATTTCACATTAAAATCAACACTACATAAAGACTTAAGATGTATGTTAAACACCCACCTGCCCAGAAACACAATACAATGACCAGTCCGAACCCCATTTTCTCCAATAAACCAAAGACACCTGCTGCTGCTTGCAAGTAAATTTACTGTTTGAGTGTTTGTCTTCCTTTCCTGTATCATCTACACCCACCCATTCTTCTATTTCAGTTTGTGGTATAGAGGCACACACACACACACACACACACACACACACACACACACACACACACACACACACGACTCACCATAGACGTAATGGTTTGTACAAACTGTATTTTCTATCCCCCTACATTACCCCTAAACATACCCATCACACTAAACTTTCTGCATTTTTTACATTTTCAAAATAACTTTTGTACCCATGGGGACCTCGATTTATGTCCCTAGACTCCCCACAGTGACAAGAGTCACCACCAGGCTACAAAAAATGTATACACACTGACACAGATAATCTGTTAATATCAAGTGAATGCTTCTGAAAGTGAGGACGACAAAAGATTCTTGTTTTGATCATTTATTAAAAAATAAGAAGGAAAAGAAAATCATCAAAAAAAACGTACCTACATTTTTCTTTTGTAACTTACATATAAAATCAAAGCCCAAATACACAGAATAGTCCTTGCATAATGAATTATATAAACAGACAGCAATGGAATGCCTGTATCAAGTGGACTCCTGTACATAGAATTACATAAAAGACTGTCATAGATTACAGAGGGTTCAAAAGATCTAACAAAGAGCACTCAGTACAAAGCACTCAACCATTTTAAAGAACAAGGGATTTGGAGCAAAATATCAGATAATCATTTAACACTGAACCTTGCACAAGGCACCCTATAAATAGATGTAAACATACAGATATATCACTATATATATATAAGTATATGTGACAGATACATATGAAAGGCTCAAGGAATGAGAGAGAGAGAAATGACCACACCCAAAACCTGGTCATGCGCATTATAAAGAGTTCATAGGGATAGCAAAGTTTTAGATTGAAAATGACTTTTTAATTGAGTTTAAATGTTAGCTCCTGCCATAAATTGAAAGCCTTTTATAGGTAGTCTGGTTAAGGGTGTACTTTACGTCTCTCTCAGTTCCTCATTTATAACAGGAAATGCATAGTACTGTAATTACATAGTTTGCAATAAAAATCAAAACAATTGAATCTAAAAGAATGATTGAACCACCCATTCAAGCAATCGCAAATAAAAACAATTGTGCAAAAGGACTGTAGGAAAGTCAAGTGGGTAGAACCATGATAGTTTCATCACCAAACTTTAAGCTACTTCTAAAAGGAAAGAAAAGAAGAAAAACGTATGATTGAAATGTACCAGGAACAACACTGCTAGCCAGTCTTCTGGCGAGTTGTTCTGATAATCCACTTTTGTATAAGACCTACTGTTCTTACTAGTCTTTTGACTGTGTTAAAGGTAAACCGCTGAGGAAAGAGAGGGAAAAGGAAACAAGGCCTTACATACGTCACAATAAACAACACAATTAGAATTTAAAGGTGAATATAAAATCACACTATGTAACAAATAAGGCAAAATAATAATGGGATAGTTGGTCGGGGTGTTGAGTAGCATCATGAACGCATGAAAACAATTACAGTACTGGAGTGAAAACCTACTGATTGTGTTCCTGTCACCAAACTCTGAGATATAACACGTTTAAGCCCCTGAAAGTGCCTGATCGTCTGAGGTCTGATTTCCTAATAAGATAAAGAGAGCAGGAGAGAACAAGCTGGTCCCTAAAGCTGAAAACATGAACTGATAATGAATTCCAGGATACTGCTCAATAAATGATATAGCAGTTCAGTTCTGACGGATCTCACTTTTAATTCCTTCTGTCTAAAATAGTATTATAAACCATCACATTTACAAGCCACATCGATCCACTTGACCATTTTGTGGGTTGATCCAGCAGTTAAGACAACCTTTCAACTGAGTACGTCATATGTTTTCATATCTAAACTTTGTTCCGCTATCATCTCTTTGGTCCTGCTTGTTTATTAAATAACTGAGAAATAATTACAAGTTATTGCAGAAAAAAATGCAAACCAGTTATATATCAATCGCATCCAAATTGTAACTGTAATATAGAACAAAAAAAAACAAATTTAAATGCGCAAAATGATTGAAGTCTTTTACAGCCACACTTCACAAATTTGCATAGAGGCTCACAAATATCACCGGATCTGTGTAGAATTACCACAGTACTATTTGCAACACCTGGGTCAGAGAAAGTTATCGTGCATTTGTATAACGCCACCAATGTGTGGATGTACCTACAAGCTGGTCTGTATGCATAAGTTCAAACTTCTACGTAATATTTGCATACTTCCTCAAACCCTAATGACATCTCTCATCATCAAAACTTGCCACGTCAAATCTTGCATCTCTCAACCTTGCCTGTTTTCACTGCAGGGGGTTTAGACTTAACTTAAAGCAAGCCTAGCTTCCCCTAACCTCCTCTCTACTTCCCTTCCTTTAACCCTGTATGGATCTATCCTCCTTAGCATTTCTTTTCTCATTCATAGAGTAAGCTTCTGGTAAGAAGACACATAAAACAAAACAAAACAGAACAGAAAAAAAAATGCTTTTACTCTACATTTTACTAGTTTCACCAATGCATGTTACAAAGACAGGTTATAAAAACATACATACATCCATTTTAAATGTGCGTAATTTTTGAAAATGCATGTAATGTAGTATGGTAATAAATATAAGGATGAGCGAACATTATCTTGAAACAGAATTTTTATTTTTTAAATGGCACATTATCTGTTTGAATTAACTGACTGAAACCCGACTGAATTGCAGTCCGAGCAGCAGGCTTCATATGCATCAGACTGCATTCACAAAGATGCAACTATACTTTTCTATGAATATAGATAGTCTTTTGGTACTAAATTACTTTTGACATGCTT
The DNA here is from genome assembly GCF_024679245.1 of Pseudorasbora parva. Classification (NCBI taxonomy): domain Eukaryota; kingdom Metazoa; phylum Chordata; class Actinopteri; order Cypriniformes; family Gobionidae; genus Pseudorasbora; species Pseudorasbora parva. The sequence goes on along the minus strand of NC_090178.1, from coordinate 22,894,748 downwards.
AGACTGGTTAATCTTTGCGTGTGTGTGTGCATGTTATAATGCTTCCACTTAGCGTTTCGCTCTGATATCTCTCTAGTTGTTGCACATTCTTTGGCATTTTTTTGGTAAGACTCTCTCACACCTCTCAACAGAAAAACATACATAGACATTCATGCTAAAGGATCACTATAATTTGTCAACACCCACTTCATTTCATTTGCTCAGTGGCATGGAAACTGCTGGAGGCCTGCTGTCAATCTTCTGAAAGGACAGTTGAGAAAGAGAGATGAGATAGAGGAGGAACATTCAGACAGCATTAGTCAATCAGCGAATCCCCCGAAAGCAAGTTTCAAGTCCAGCGCATACAGTGATCTGAGGACAAAAAGGACAGATGATAGGAATTGAGTTGCTATACTTAGAAATAACAGAATGGGACTGTTATTTGAAAAAAGAAGTATGTATGTATGTATACACACTCACACGTATATATATATCTTTTTTATATACTCCCATTCTGTTATTTCCAAGTATATATATATATATATATATATATATATATATATATATATATATATATATATATATATATATATACATACAGTTTTTAGTATGTGGTTGTACCTTGTAACAGCAGGTTGTGATGTTTCTCAGTTTAAATGGCCACCCTGAAGTGAATATTTAGCAAGAACTTCTTGCAACTTATAATGGTCCTCCTCAACAGCCTGAGAAAAAACACAACACCAGAGATACATATTAGTAAGGACACCTCTCTCAGCTTCCCCTAACTCGGATGGAGCTCTTTTACTTATCTCCTCTTCAACAGCTGAAGAACTGACCGTTCTGTTTGACAAATGCAATTGACTCCTTCTCACCTGCAGTCTCTTCAGTTGGTCCTCGAGAGCCTGAAGTCTCCTCTGCACCTCCTCCATGCGTTCATGAGAAAGCACAAGAGGAGCGCTGATCCCTTTTTCCTCTTCTCCTTTACTCCCTCCACCTGACCCATCCTCTTCCCCTTCAGTTCTTCCTTCTGTGCTGGATTCCTCCACTGAGAGGGAAAAAGGCATTGGAAATTTAAAACTGTATTGCCAATTGTTAGTTAGTGCATTAACTCATGTTAACTAATATGACTATTATATGAATATATGTATATATACTTAATAAATAGAGATATTAATGATATGTATATACATTATACACACACACAATCTTATAGAGCAACATTTTTTACTAGCATTCATCAAAGACCTAAATGAGGATTCATTACATTTCTGAAGAGTTTGGTGAGGCTGGATCACAGCTGAATTTGATGATTAAGTGTTAAAACCTAAAATCAATATGTGTGCAGTACCTGATGACAGAACTCCATCTGCCTCCTGGCTTTCAGGCGCCGTTCCTCCATTTTCCCCAAGAGTCTGAGAGTCATCTGACAAACTAATACTGCCAACCAACAGCCTCTTCAAATACATGACTGAGAGAGGAATACAAGCATGAAGATTTAGCATGGAATGAAATGGTAAGGGTTCAATGCATTCTGTTAGTATTGTATACAATTTCATAAATTCTGACCTTCGTCCAAAGCACCATTAGCGGACTTCTCTGGAGGGGTGTGGCTGTGGGTGAGCAGGTCAAAGCCATTGGCCACTAGGAAGTCTATGAGTGAAGGATCAGTTTCTCTACCCTTCTCATCAGTATGTGGGTAATCTTTAAATTGTGCTATGGTAAAATAAAACACAGTCACAATAAAATAACACTGTAAAATCACTTAATTTAGGCTTCATATCCGTTTCCAAGAGCCAGAAATCTCACCACTGCGATTTTTCAACAGGTCTCCTCCGTTCTCAGTGGGGCTAAGAGGAGGATGCAAGCTGGAGAAGAGAAATTGACAGAATGAATCAAGTTGGCTTAGAGTAGGCTTGTAGGATGCAAACCCTTAAAGGATGGTCGTATTCTCTTATGGGGCCTTTCTATTTGCCAAAAAAAAACAAAAACACTCACGCATTATATGCAGGTCCAATGCTGCTGCTGGGCGTGCTGCCACCTCTGCTTCTATCCAGCTTTCCAACCCTCTTCTTCAGGTCATCAACCGTAACTTTGATCGCCTCTGTCCAACTTGAGCATTAAACAGACTGAGTGTCAAATCAAATTGCATGCTCGAGATTTAGATTTATCAAAAGCACATTTTCATATATTCTGCTTGTCTGTTATTCATGCAAGTGTTCCATATGAGTGGCCTTATATGGTTCACATCCTCACTTTTTCCTCTCCCCTACGGACTGAGCCACTAGTTCATAGATCTGTGCTCCGCTGTCCCAGGTGAAGATGACATAGAGCGCCTTCTGGTCTGATGGAAAGAACGAAAGTAACTGCATATCAAACTTGTGTTCTTCAGAATGAAATTGCCTTGTGTTTTGAGACTTAAAAAGGATATATTACTAACATATTGTGAGAAATGGATGGAGTAGTATAATGTAAACAATATTCAATGACATTGTGTGTGTAAACCCTTGTTCTATTATTCATTTGTTTGATATGTTTCCTGTATTTCCATAATACTATTGTTAAAACCCTCTAGACTAGTCTATCTCTGCGTTTTGTTTGAGGGAACTGTTTAGTGTGTATTCTGTCCAGGAAGATTGATTCCTGTGTAAGACTATAAGGAATATACTCCCTGAGAAAAAAAAAGGAAATTAGCATCTGAACTCATTCATACAGTTAGCGTCTCCGTCTGGGACGACATCACCCTGAGTTAATCGTCGTCATATGACACTAATTTATATGCCTTTCCTTTCACAAGAAACTTGAAAAACTTCTGCTTCCTCTTATATTGAGATACACTGAAATACACCAAAAATCAACTCTATTCTATGTCAGTCCTCACTATACAGTATATACGTGTTTGATATTACTGGAAATGTCTCGATTGCTACAAAGATCTCATCACCACAGTAGTAAACAGGAAGATGATAAGTTTTAGTGATATTTCGCTTATTACAGGTGGGTGTGGCTTTCGGCTATATGGTCTTTTGTCAATACAGGTCTACGGGACAGTGATTACATGTAAATTCCCACTGTTAACATAGATTTTTCCATTTGAAAGATGTTTCTGTCTTGGTCTGGTATTTAAAGGGATATGTCACCGATTTTTCATATTAAACTATGTTATTACCTTAACTAAAACAAGTTGATACATACCTCTCTCGTCTTCGACTAGTAAAAAGTCATGCCTGAAAAATCCTCCCTCACATCTCCCCCTCCCTCTCTCATTTCTGTCAATAGGGGGGAGGGGGAGATGTGAGGGAGGATGTTTCAGCCGAGACTTTTTACTGCGCCGAGTCGAAGTACTCTCAGAAGTGCTATTCTGCCATATAATATAGTGCTCCTTTTTAATCCGCTTAGAAAAGCGCCACGTTTTATTTTATGTCCTCATACTAGGTCGTTCAACTATTCGTGCAACTGTATTTAAATAGGGAAAACATGGAGGTGTTTGGTCGCTTCTAACTTGATCTCTGTTTGGTACCATAGTGAATGAACTGGGCTTAGTGGGCTAAGCTAAATGCTATCAGATCGTCACCACACGTCAGAGCGATTAAGTGAGACGAGAGAGGTATGACGAGAGAGGTATGTATCAACTCGTTTTAGTTAAGGGAATAACAGTTTAATATGAAAAAGCGGTGAAGTATCCCTCTGAGGGTATGTTGCAAAGAGACCAGGGCTCAATCTCAATCCTGTTACCGGGTCAGCCCTTAATGCTAGATGTCTTAAGAAAACCCAGCATTACATAATATTCAGAAAGTCAGGAATGCATCTCTCACTCTTTACATCTCAGAGTATTTGATGTCATGTATGGATTATTTTGAATTGATTATGTAATTGGCATTATATATTTACCTGACTGCTAATAAATTGTTACACTTTGATTTATTCTGACTTGCTCTGGAATTATTCAGGTTATAAATGGGTATAATTTCAACAAAGGGTTATACGGAATAATTAAATGTGTGATTAACTATTAAATATAAATGACCAAATAACCAATTGGCATTCTAACCTAAATTCGAAATTATGATTAAATTGAGTCAGATTTATAAATTTAGCCTCCACTGGGACGATTTGGCTTTGTGTGATTGACTAGTTTGGATATTTTGTGATAACTACAACTATTTGAAAGAACTTTATTTATTTTTTATGCTTAGGTAGTCAGAGAAGTTTATATTCTTTTCTTAATTAGGTTTATTTAGATGAATATACTGTTTAGCCTTTCTGTTTGATATTTTTGGCCTTGACAGCTCCTAAAGTTAAAACACATTTTTCATTGCCATTCAAGCATTCAATCATTTTACAAAATCTTTACAGTTTCAGTCTAAAGTCTTTTCACTTTTCATGTTGTGTCCTTTACCCCTAGACGGGGCATAACAACTATATAAAACATTTTCTTAAAAACCAATAATAATAATAAAAAAAATAATAAAAAGAAAGACAACAACAAGCTACCTCACTGAAGCTCTCACTCACCAGTGGCCACGTCTCTGAGGAAAACAGACTCCAGTTTGATGATTGGACTCAGCATCAGTTTGCCTTCTTGAGCAGCAATGTTGCTTTTGCTCTGACATTTCAAAACCATCTTATCATCCTGCTTCTGAAGCAAGACCAGCAGGTCTGACAGCAACACACAGTGCACATCTGCAAACACACACAAAAATAGGATTAGTAACAGGCCCAGAAAAATCTTAATTTGGGGAATGTGTAGCTGGGTTACCGATCGCTTTCTCCTTGGTCACCCTCCATGTCAGAGGTCCTTCAAACAGCATCTTTCTGCAGGTCAGATCAATGTTCTGATGAATAGAAAAGAGAATGGATATCACACCAGCCTGAGAGTGCCTTCATTAATAACGTAACGGATACACGAGACATCAAGATATTTCTCACCTTATACTCACTGTAGAGTTCATTACTAGGTTTCAATCCTGAGGTGTCCAGCCGGCGCTGGTAGTCTTTTAAAATCTGAGTTGAAAGATAAGCGGATATTTAGGAGAAAAAAAGAAAAATTATGAATCAAGCATAAACTATCCATATAGTGTGTGGGCGGTACAGTATGAGCAATTTTATATCACAAAAAATACATACATCACAACATATTGGAATGTAGTAATGACTCTATAATGCCAAACATTCCTGTTTTTTTTAGGAACTTGTACTGAATGTTCTAACCAGCAGGTTCTCCATGAGTTTGACTTCTTCATTGACGTGGTTGAGGATCTTGCGGCAGGATTCAGCTGCTTGGATAATGTTCTCTTTTTCTGCTTCATTCTCTGAAAAATAAAATGGACATTGGCTATAAACTTCTAATATATTGCAGTAGTATTGTTAGTACTGTCATCCGTTGTACTGACTGTTGACAGCTCCTAAAGTTAAAAATCCTTTTTTTCATTTCCATTCAAGCATTCAATCATTTTACAAAATCTTTATAGTTTCAGTCAAAAGTCTCAAACTGATGTAATTACATGACATGCTGATTAACCAATCAAATGAAAGCCCCAAATACTTCAAGCGAAATCGAAGAATGACCGGATGTGACGTCATGTCAAACAAAATCAGGCCAAAATAAACTTTGTTTATAGTCTGTTTTGAGAGTTTGAAACAGCTTGCCAAAGAGAACTTTCCGGAAAAGTTTTCTACGGCTTTGTAAACACCTGGTAATCTGTGGCGATTATATTTGTGTGCACGAATGCGCCGCCTTCTTTCCAGGGTTCGTACACCTTTTCAAAGGTCAAATTCAAGCACTTTTCAAGCACTTTCAAGGTCAATTTTAATGATTTTTCCAGGACCTAACACTGCTGTAAATTACATACCAATACATTGTCAAAATTATTATTTAGTACACTTTATCATCACATTAAAAAGATAATAATACTATAAACAGCCAAAATCGTGTTTCGTAAAGCAGCAGGATCAGATATTTAACCAAATCAAGTTTTATTTCTTTTAAATGTATCACTGTCTAAGTAGATTTTGCTTACTATCTGACCTGCCTTTGGGGTAATTGTAAAAACAATTACCCTAAACAAAATCACTCGACGGGTTCACTTAACTTTCAATTCATTTATTGAACATTTTAAAAATGAAAACATTCGTCTTTGAGGTAGACAGTCAATCACATGTACCTCATTGACCTTTTCTATTTTTAATTTAAAAAAATTTGTGTGTGTATGTCTATTAAAAGTCTAGGCAATCAAGTATTTCTTCTGAAGAGATCACTTTATATGATCAGTGAAGAGCAGCAGGTGATCTTTTGTCTTTTTGTAGTTTGAATAACTGCTGCCCCTTTAAGACCTGACGCGAGTGTGGAATCAAAACACTGTTCCTGTTACTCATTCTTCTGAACCGTTTACGGCTGTATTTAGGTTAATACACACCCAGATGAACAGTGTAACATTTTTTGTGTGTATTTGACCATTAATTAGCTGGGAAAAGGAGCTATTTTTTATTTTATTTACATGTATGTCAGAGGTCGGCTTTATAACGGTATGTGCCCACTTCAGATATGAGCGCAAAATCTGCAGGAATTTGTAGAATTATGTGTCTAATCCCGTGCAAAATTCAGACCGATCGAAAAATATATCAATATTTTTGACAGCACTAAGTTACTTGTTACAAAGCCATCTTTTCAGAAGTGAGTGGGACAGAATTTTTTTTTTTTTGGACCAATATAATTTATTGCATCTCTTGCTTTTAATTGGGCAAGATATCAAATACACTGCTGAACAATAACCACTAATTAATATCTATAATATTATTCTCCTATTTTTTGTGCCAATTTTATAATTGGTTTATATACTAGCCTACACACACTTGTGCATTAAGACTCCATAGACTTTATGCAATGTAAAAAAATATATATATTCTAATGTAAACTAGCTGTTCTCTGTGTGAATATATAGTAAAGTGTGATTTATTCCTGTGATCAAAGCTGAATTTATCATCATTACTCCAGTCTTCAGTGTCACATGATCCTTCACTAATCATTCTCAGATGAGGATCTGATGATCAACACACATTTAGGATTATTATCAGTTGTGCTGCTCATGGTGATGCTTAATTTTTGTGGAAACCATCTAAACATTTGTGGTAAAATTAAAAAAGAGAGAAATTAATACTTTTGTTGATCAGACATGCATTAAATTGATCACAAGTGATATTTTTAATATTACAAAAGATGATAATTTTTAATGAATGCAAATAAATGCTGTCCATTGAACTTTCTATTCATTAAAGAATCCTGAAAAATAACATGTAGGCTATCATGGTTTCCACAACATTTTTAAGCAGCACATCTGTTTTCAACACAGATAATAATCATAAATGTTTCTTGATTATGAAATCCTCATATGAGAATGATTAGTGAAGGATCATGTGACACTGAAGACTGGAGTAATGATAAATTCAGCTTTGATCACAGGAATAAATCACTATATATTCACATAGGAAAAAAGCTGTTTTAATTTGTAATAATATTTCAAAATATTACTGTTTGAACTATTTTTGATTACATAAATGCAGCCTTGGTGAGCAGAAGATACTAAACATTAAAAGCTGTATTATTCATATGATAGCCTATACTTTATTGTCATCAATAGCCTACATTGAGATGGCTTGAAAAACACACATAAAGCATATATTGTCGCAATCGTCTGATTGCCGTCGTCACGTTTCATCATCATAACGAGTGTTTTCCTTCAGCTGCAGCTCCAGCGTGACTGGATATTACGAATCCACTTTTGGACGTGAGAGAGCGCCTCCTCATATTTAGATGCGAATAAAATGACAGGTCATGCATAGATTATTTTTTGTCTCTGAATTTAAATCTTGATGTATTCACATTGGTTTCTATGTAAATACATTTGACCGTGACCTCAAGAAGCGCGCAATCAACCGAGTTTAGAGAAGGCTGTTTTTAGCGTCCCTGTTAACTTGCCCGCCCCCGCGCAGGTAACGCCGGTTCGGATCCCGCTCGGAGCGGGTCGACTAGCATCGGTGAGACCCAGTAAAAGTGCGGGGGACGAAAATACATTTTATTAAAAGTGAGGGGGACACGTCCCCCCCGTAATCTACGCCCATGGTTACTTGTATGATCATCTGACACTATTTTTATGCACTGAGCTAATGTTTAGGTTTAAATTTGTGGCTACGTTCACTGCCTATTCCACAAATGAACATGCCATAACGGACATGCTAATCTTACATTATCACATTATACATATACTCTGTCACTAATGCGAATTCCTAGCTAGCAGTTAATAGCGCAAGTTAAACAAATAGGCGCTAATGTGTAGGCTATAGTAACGTTAAACTACTTTAGTTAGCTTACTTTAAAGTCTATGACTTAGCCTACCTTTCATGTGACTCGAAAGAGCAGACTCGCCCATATAGTGAAAAGCTGCATGTATTTTTGCAAACTTTACAGGAGACACTTCGTGGGGTTTGTGCCAGTTTGATCCAAAATTCGTATTTAGCATCTTTCAGCCAACGTTCAATGAAACGACAACATGGGGGCGGAGTCACACGGAAATAGACAGGCAGATCGCGAGCACAGCAGGTTTCATTTTAGGCTCTCCAACATTTTATTTCTACATTTAATAAACGAACTATTTAGTCAGATAGGTATTTGTTGTAAAAGAAATAGTTACAATTTCAAGCATTTTTAAGCACCTTATCCAAAATTCAAGCACTTTTCAAACCTTGAAAACACAACATCAAAATTCAAGCACTTTCAAGGATTTCAAGCACCCGTACGAACCCTGTCTTTCACACAAATCTTTCGCACTTGTTTTCTGGTTCATTTCTCCAATTTAGTCCATCGAGGTCAGATGTCCGCGAGTAAAAACTGGAGACCTGCTTTATTGTAGTTGTACTTCTGATGAAACGAGACACTGACACTGTTTATCATGTTTAATACTGTAATAAATACAGCTGCTTGATTTTAAGCAATCAGTTGTAAAAAGTGTGCTATAAATACACGTGACTTTAATAGAGTGCCAAATTGCAGAGCTTGTGCAAGCATATACACGTTGTTGTGATCGGATGCTTTTCTTATGCTTTATTAAAGAAAATCCAAATTTTGTTGAGTGATTATTTTTGTTTTTGAGAGGAAAGTGCACAGCTTATATTTAAATATTCATCTAATCGCCCCTCTCAGCAGTGTATAATCAAAACAGTATATCGCTGCTCACATACTTCAAACTTGATTTTACCCTAGCGAAGAACAAAAAAGAAATTTGCTGTGAGTATATCAGGCCTTAAAAAGATATAGTTCATCCACAAATTAAAAGGTCCCTGTGATTCACACACCAGATTTGGAGTTATATTAAAACATTTCCTGGCTAATCCAAGCATTGGAAGCATTGGTCAGCCCAAAGTTTGAACCCTAAAAAAGTGCACCCATCCATCATTCACAGGGCTCTTGGGGGTTACTAAAGGCCTTCTGAAGCAAAGTGATACATTTGTGTAAGAAAAATATCCCTATTTAAGAAGTTATAAAGTAAAATATCTAGCTTTCGCCCAGACCACCTTCTGTAATAAACTTATGGAAAAAACATAACTGGCATGACGTTGGACGTAAACTACAAGAGGCATTACACTTTCTTCATAAGCAATTATAATGCTTTGGATTAGCCAGGACATTTTTTTATTTAACTTCAATAGTATTTGTCTCAAAGAATAAAGTCATATACACATAGGGTAGTTTATATCATGGGGTATTTTTTATTTTTAGGTGAACTATCCCTTTTAAGCATAATTAATTGAATATACTATCAATTGTTGAGAAAAGTCCCAAGACAAAATTTATGAGAATTCAATATTGTGGCAGATGAGTTCATCGTTGAATAGGTTGCACTATTTGCACAAAAGGTTTAATAGAAATATTTGAGAAATATCAAAAAGTAAATTTGAAACACACCTGTGTCTTTGGCGATGTTGGCCAGCAGAAGAGGGTACTTGGTTAGTCTTTGCATCTCTGTAGGAATGATATCCTTTAGCTGTAGCCTCCGGCACTGTGGCTTACTCTCCGCATCCTACACAAACACAAATCCATTAACAAAAAGACATTTTTAGAATAGAATAGAATGTAGACTATTAGCAATAACATGGACAACAGTGTTCTAAGTGTAAACGTACCAATATGAAAGCATTAAAACGGGGGTCCTTCTTCTGTCTGCTCTTTATCTGCTCTAGAGCCCAGGACTGGTAGCTACAGAAGCGTGCAGTGAGCTTCTGAAACCATTCTCCTTCTGATCCACTGAACTACAGAGATAAAGACATGTCTACTTGTATAACAGCTGATATACATTTAAACATTCAAGAAGAATGCTGAATGACCGTGTTTATAAAGAACAAGAAAAATCGTTTAGCACACTCCAAGCCACTTACCCTATTGAGAAGCGGCGTGCTTATGATTTTGACAATGTAATCATCTTCCTGCCTCAGTTTTTTCAGGTTCTCATAAAAAGCATCTAAAAAAAAAAAAAGAATTAATTTATATTTCTGTATGCAAGACTTGACTGGCAGTCAAATTATTTTATAACCATGCCGAGTTCGGGTATTAATGCATTTGAGGTAGTTCCGTACAGTGCATCTCTATGATCTCATCGAGGCTGGGGAAGATGGTGGCCAGCTCAGTTGTGCTCATAATCTCTTCTCTCTCCAGTGGACGAGAAAACACGGTCTGTAATACACTCAGCATACGAACATGCGCATGCTCTGTCGCAAACAGCTCTGAGAGACACCAAAAGAAAATGTTCATCATTGCATCTTGCTACACAAGACAAAACAATAAGGCACTTGAAAATGTTTTTTCTCAATTATGTCAATGTTCTTGCTTTTATTACCATTGATGACTTCTTGTCTTTTGGTTTCCTTCTTGCTGAGTTTTTTCAGGCTCTCATGGGGAGCAAGCTCCCTCCAGTTGGGCGGGTCCTGTTCGAGTTCCAGGAGGCGGGGCTCAATTTCCTCCTGCTGAGGGAAGGGGCCAAAAGCAGGACCAGTGAAGGGGCCATCGGACAACAATCCACCTTCCACACTGAGAGAGACAAATGAAGGGAACAAAGTGAAAAGGGATGCATACAGCATTAAGCATTATTAAAATAGTTAAGGTTGTGATGATCAGAATCTCTGAACTCTATGAGATACTGAGAAGCCCCTTGTGCTGCTGTCTCCTGTTGACGGTATGTATATGAGTATTTCTGAGTGCGTGACAGTTAGTCTTTGCCTTACGGGACTGAATGCTGTGGGGAGGGTGAGAGGGGGTGGGAAGTGGAAGTTGACTGCAGGTCCACGTCGCTTCGGGAGCGAGACTGCTTGGCTCGGGTAGAGCCACCACGCCGAGAGTGACGGCGCTCCACACAAAGGCTCTCGCTGCGACGCACATTCCTGAACACCCAAGAGAGGGTGGGTTGAAGAAAAAAAGAGGATAAAGAAGAAAAAGGAAAGGAAAAGGCAGATAATCAAAAGGAATCGGGGGGGGGGGGGTTGAAAGTAAATTAAAATAATTGAAAAGGGCAGAGAATCAAAGAAATAGACAGGAAGGAAGGAAGGGGGAAGGAAAAGACAGGTACAGAAAATAGGAAATGAAAGAAGGGGAAGGGGGAGGGGAGGGGAGGGGAGGGGAGGGGAGGGGAGGGGAGGGGAGGGGAAGGGAAGGGAAGGGAAGGGAAGGGAAGGGAAGGGAAGGGAAGGGAAGGGAAGGGAAGGGAAGGGAAGGGAAGGGAAGGGAAGGGAAGGGAAGGGAAGGGAAGGGAAGGGAAGGGAAGGGAAGGGAAGGGAAGGGAAGGGAAGGGAAGGGAAGGGAAGGGAAGGGAAGGGAAGGGAAGGGAAGGGAAGGGAAGGGAAGGGAAGGGAAGGAAAGGAAAGGAAAGGAAAGGAAAGGAAAGGAAAGGAAAGGAAAGGAAAGGAAAGGAAAGGAAAGGAAAGGAAAGGAAAGGAAAGGAAAGGAAAGGAAAGGAAAGGAAAGGAAACAACAGGTAAGGAAAGGAAAGGATAGGGAAAAGAATAGGAAGATATAGGAAAGAAAAGGGTGGGAATGCAGAGGAAAAGAAATGGAAAGGGAAAAGGAAGTGAAGGAAAAGGGGAAAGAAAGGTAACGCAAGAGGAAGAAAAGGAACAGAAAGGGAAAAGGGAAATGAAGAGGTACAGAAATGAACAAGGAAGATTAAAAAATAAACAAAAGTAAAGGAAAAGGGTGGGGGAATAAGAAAGGAAATTTAAAGGTTGAAGAGTGGAAAGGAAAGTGGTAATGAAGTTTTAGACATGTTTTAGTGCATGGGAAATAAAAACACACACAAAAAAGAGAGTGGAAAGGACAGACAGATGTCAGTGAGGTTAGACACCACAGATGATGAAAATAGAATATTTAACAACAATGAAGTAATAAACAGAGGGAAATGTGAAGACAAATGAAGTTAAAACCACTATATATCATGTTATTAACTAGTTCATCAAGGAGATTCATTCACTCCCAACCCATGAGAAGAACTTCTCCATCTCTTTCTAAATATATCATATACAGCATCTCAGAGCATTTGAACACCTAAATGGAAGGTAATTATCCAATCGTGCAAAGCATTCCCAAAAAAGAAGATACTTCTGCCCTGAATCCCTACAGCCCAAAAACCAGAGTAAAACGATACTTAGCCATGCAGTGGGTGTCTGTGTGAGTCTGTTTGTGACTCTAAAGCACACACAAAACATGCCACTAATTTTACACAATTTCTACAATCTGAATTATAACCCATAATATCATCTGTTTGGTAAGAGAGCAAATCTGTGTGGATCAGTAGCAGCTTTAGGCTCGGAAGAAAATCCCAGAGACATTCGCGCAGACCCACCTTGACTTCTTTCTGTAAAAACATAGGACAACGAACAGTTAACAGCATACCTTACAACAAACCATTTCTCAACATACACCAAACCAAAACTTCCAACTATAAACTAACTAACCACAAAGCAAACCGAATCTGAAGGCCAACAACAAAGCAAGACAGAGTGTGTACAACAACGGACAACAGCAACAAACAATGCTTCCACATGAAGGACAGTTGCACGAGCAAAATAAAAATGCACAGCTAATCCAGTTACGCTAGTTTTAGGCCATATACTATAAGTAAAGCAGCTACATTATGTTAAGTTTAAAATATGGTGGCCTGAAGGTTGCTGGTTCAATTCCCTCAAGTAACTATCACCATTGTACCATACCGCATAACAACAGGTTAATCCAGCAAAATGTTTCTGCTAAACAGGTTAATCCAGCAAAATGTTTCCTACTAAAATCCAACCTACTAACTACAGAACCAAAAAAATAACTCTCCAAATAGTTGGGTGGTTGTAATATTTGCCCAAATATTAAAATCTGCTTATTTTGATAGCTTTGTGCCTTTGCGCGACATTGCAGGACACAGCGCTGGACGGCTGCGAAGGAAGACTGCGGGACGAGCTTACAAAAACTGAAAGCTTACAAAAAGGACTCACATAGCAGTACATTGTGTGGGATGAGGAATAAACAGACAAGAAACAAAAAAATGAGGCAGCGAAATGCAGAGGAAAAAAATGAGTAGTGGGAAAAAGGGTGTTAGGATAGGAGAAAGGGAGGGAGGCGGTATGCACAGTAAGGGATCGTCTTGGTCTTTGTTGTCCACAAGGAGGGTAGCGTATATTGCGGGCGGCAGCAGGAGCAGCAGCACAGGAGGGACACAGCACGCTCCCCAGGACAAAGCAGACAGGGAGTTCTACCATTCTACCTTAATTATAAATTAAAAGTAAGATTAACTAATTCTGCAAAGTTATAAAAGTAGGCACTTTTAGGAGTAGGAGTTGCATCATTGCATTTTTTATGCGTTGTCTTTATATACTCTCCTAATTTCTTTTCCAGCTTTCTTACCTGCCACCATCCTGACTGTCATCTGGAGGGATGTCAATGGAGAGAGGCTCACAGATAGTGAGACCCCCACCAGTGCTGATTGGAGATGCATCACCCCCCTCTGAGATTGGTTTGGGGTCTGGCCGACTGTTATTGACACCTATAGAAGGAAAAAGATCATTTCTGCACATGAAACACTAGGGATTCAATAGTATTAACGTCCATATTGGTTTCTCAATGCATCATGTTTGGTACTATATGATATTACTTTTTTTGTGGCATCAACTTCAAAGAAATGTGAATGGTGCATTTGCATTTAACTACGGTAAGTTGAAGCGCTAAAATGAGCTGGAAATTAAAAAAAAAGTATATTCAATTAAAAGCTAAATATATATAAAGCACACACAACGATACCAGCCAATGAAACATGTAACAAAGGAAACTGAGGTTAAGGCAAGTCACTCACTACAGGCAAAAACACCATTATATTATGTGTTGTGAAATGTTTCTAAAGCAGGTAACAATATTTGTTACCTGTTAAAATGACAAAAATCACTTTGAAATATCACTCAATGTTCAAGTTAATTAACATTTTTTATTAAAGCAATGTATGTTACATAATACAGATGTATGTTACTACAGTGATATTTAATATGTCCATAAAATTGCTGTGGAAATAACTTTGGGGTTATTCATTGTCTGTTTTAGTAATTTCTTAATGCTTCCACACTTAAAGTAAAATGTACTTTTAAAATATCATCTCATTGTACCCAGTTTTTGAAAATGCTTATCATTGCGTTCATAGAGAAAACTTTCCCTAAATGTTTACAGTTTGTGCAAATTGTTATGGGGCGTAGAAAAATGATGGAGAGTCTTACGTTTTAAGTTGATTTTAAACATTTTTTAAAATCAAACTATCATAACTAATTTTAATAACCACATCTATTTACATGATGCCAAAACAGAGTAGGTGCACACATAACATCCACATCGCTATCATTTTAGCTGTGTGTTTATTTCGTTTTTGAGAGGAAATAGGAGCAAAGGAGCAAATCTCCAACTTTTGAATGAGAAAGATGAAAAAAACGTGTGTGTGTATATATATATATATATATATGTGTGTATATATATATATATATATATATATATATATATATATATATATATATATATATATATATATATATATATATATATATATATATATATATATATATATATATATATATATATATATATATATATATATATATACATACATATATATACATACATATATATATATATATATATATATATATATATATATATACATATATATATATATATATATATATACACACACACACACACACACACATATATATATATATATATATATATATATACACACACACACACATACTTGAGTATATCATACACTGAATCATGTTCAGTCTCTTGTACGTTACATGTGCATGAGTGCGAGCACAAGCTTTAAGTTGCTGGCTACAGTTCACTTAACCGCCAACGGTGTTGCTAATAACAAGAGTTTTTGAATTCTACATACAGTGCCTTTAATAACACATTTACATTTAAAGTTCATTAAATCATCATTTTTTACGAATATGTAAATAATTAAAGGTAGGGTAGTCCATTTGTTTTATAAACATTATTTGTTATACTGGTTGAAACTCTCTTCACATCCTGATAGCAATAAATAATAGAAGTGGTCTAATATTAAAAAATTTACATATATCTTCTGTGGAAGTTTGTCCAAATGCAATGCTACGGCATGTCGTAACCATTATGGAAACTTGTGAGGTTCTACCCTGTGGACTTTCTATGTCAACACTATCAACGCCGAAATGGACCTGCAGCAGTCAGATGGTACAAGTAAGAGCTCTGTAATTTGTGATGTATTAGGCAATTTAACACCCTTGACGCTTTGTTTAATCTGCTTTAGTCATTCATGTCTTTTAAAGGCGGGGTGGCTTTGGAGAGCACTCCGAGCACTGCTAGTCTCTCCCCAATTGCCTGCCCTACCTTAATCGGCCACACTTTTAATACCCTTCCATCCCTGAATATATATGATGGCAGTATAGATTTGTATGAAATGTTTTCATATACCTTCATATTCTCAGAGGACTCAAACATACCATGTTAGTTGATTTCTCAGATGTCCAATGTGCTTAAATCTAAAACATGTACGAGACATTTTCTGATCCTCACCCATATCACTTTGAGAGTCGGGGCTAGGAGTCACGCTGACGCTGATGATAATCTCTTCACTGCTCTCTGAGCCATGGGTGCTACCTGACCCACCCACACCAGCTTTCCGCCCTGGAGTGGTGTTGCCATCACTTATGGACGGTCGATGAGGTGGGACAGTTTGTTTGATTGTCTTTACTAGACCAAGAGAAGGTAAGAGAGAACAGAAAGAGAGAGAGATGAAAGCAGCACATCAATCATGCGTGATTATAAACTATTATTAAACATGGACATGATCGTTGTGTGGTTCTAATAAGAAAACATGACAACTAGACGAAGGGGAAGGGGGCAATCTGGAGTTTGATCCAACAGTGTTAGTCATTCATTGGGAAGACAGGTTTCCAGGGTTCCAGGGTCAAAAACACCAAAAAGAGTAAAGGTGAAACCAAACACGGACAAACATCACACACAAAAACAGTGCAAAGTATAATCTATTGATGAACACGTCACCCTTGGTACATTGTAATGGTAAAATCATGAAGTCTTGTAAGCAAGCATTACCATCACAACAAAGTCATCTAAACCAGAAAACCATATCAGATTTACTAATAGGATGGATAATAGGAAATGGAATCTACAGACAAACCCATGTGTTTGAAGTGAAACATGCAAACATGCATTAGATTTGATTAGCAAGGGAATGTACCATCCAAGAAGAGAGGATCTACACAAAGAGAACAGACCATAATACCTTCAAAGTCCAATCTAGTTTGCTTACCCTCATCTGCAAGAGGAAAACATAGCAACACAAACAAGTTCCTTTAAATTCTCCAATCAATCTATTATCTTTGAATGAATGCAGAATGTTTCTCATTCTATAAACTACAGAAGTGCCTTCTTGTTTTTGTGTACATTGATTTGAATTATCTTAGCAGGTGTCTGAGATGTTATGGGTAATTAGTGTAAATGGCAGAATGGAAATCGATGTGCGCAGTGAAATAATAAAGGTTTGGTCAATGAGAGTGTGATGTAAGTAGCGAGATGTTCTGAGTGGAGGGGAATGAGGAGATTCTGTTGAATACTTACGTATGGTTATAGCTTGTCTTCCTGGGTTTCTGTTGGGTTTGTTAGTTCCCCATGGCTGTTCAACAAAAACAGAAACAACACTGTTAGACAAGATAATACAGTCCATATAGTGAAAAACAGAGAAATTGATAATATGTTAATAAACAATGGAGTACGTCATCAAACCTTCAACACAGAAGGGACAGAGGGACGCCATCCCGACTTAGTCTTCTTGTTGTCAAGTGCTCTGGTCTTGACGCCAAGGTGCTTCATATAGAAGGCCACCGCTCCAAAGATGGAGTTACTGAAGAAAGAAAAGAACAGAAAGGGTTATAGAGAGTACTGACCTTTGAAAAAGTCGTTTTACAGCTTAACGTGTTGTCCTTTATGTTTGAGGGTAGTCCGCAAAATGTTTGTATTCTTGTAAATGAACTCAAACCATCTCAGATGTTTATTCTTGTGGCAAAGCTGAGTCTTTACAGACACATGATACTTCAGAAATCAATCTAATATGCTGCTGATTTGATCTAAAAAATAAAATAAAAAAATCAATCTTATCATCAATGTTGAAAACAGTTGTGCTGCTTAATATTTTTGTGAAAACCACAATACATTTTTCAGGATTCGTTATTAATTAGAACATTCAAAAGAGCAGCATTTATTTTAAATATAATTGGAAAATGATGAATGTCTTTAGACTTTAGTTGTCTTTATGATTTTTAAAAAATCAAACAACCCAAATCTTTAAATGGTAGGGAATGTTTGGCATTCAGAGTTCACTATACAAAATAAATAATGATTGTCACACCATTACAGTAAGCCACTGTATATAGATTGAGGTATTTTACCTCTGACTGTTGCCATATATTAACAAAGCGCAAATGAAATCATGTGATCAGTGACTTGTTAATGAAACCCCCATAGCGAACTATGAAATTGGGGGGAGGGGGGTACCTTCAATTGGCATCAAGCCATTTCTTTCACACGAAAAAGAACAGCAGAATCCCCAGTGAAGGAGGTGAAAGAGAAGAGGGAGGGGAAGGAGGGCTGATAAGGGGAGGACAGAAGTCTGGAGGAGGAGACTGTGCACATGTGCATGTCCATTGTCTCATACACAGATGGGTGAAGTCATACATCTGTGCATGACAAAATTAACAAATGCAGTAGGAGGAAAATATCTACAAACAGCCTCTTTCATTACACATTATGCACCATCTAACTTCAGCTGTGTTTTTTTTTTTTTTTAAATACATTAATTTCATTTTTTTTTATCAAATCAAACTAACAAAACTAACTATACTGCTTACTGATACTTTCATGAAAATATTCTGAAAGCAAATTGGCAAAATGGGTAAAAAATTGGACTACAACTACAGAAAAATAAATATATATACTTTTACAACTTCATAAAAGTGACTAAATGATAGTTATAGTTAGAAAGTGACAAAACTACAAACCAGTCAATGCAGCAATTAACACATAAGAACATGCAAATGACTACTATGTGGAAAAAAAGACGAAAAAGACAACTCACCCTTTGTCCTTGTCGGCCACAATTGAGGGGCTGCAAAAAGCGAAACAGAAACAATTAGAGGGATATCAAAGAAAAAACGCAGCTCAATGCTGGTCTAAAGGGCTCACCGTTTAAAGTTAAGTAACATTTTTTCTTCCTCGTTCTCGACCGGTTTTGAACTCTGTTTTAGGACGGTGGAATCTGAAGTGTTCGCACTTTTCCTGACCCAAAATGACAGTAACTGTTGTATTGTTTGCACAATTCAAGCTAATGAGCATATTCTGTCACTGGCAAATGGAATTAAAAGAAAACTAAAATAAAAAAAGAGATCTAAAAAAATGGTTGTGCATCAAAAATTGCAATCCAAGCAAATTTTGATTGACACAATTTTGCAAAAACTAGACTTCTAGAAGTCTGAGCTACGCTATCTTCTCAAACTGCAAGCACTACAACGGCACTCTCCTAAGGCACTGAGGCGATGTCCACAAGCAATGTAAGTGTCCCGGCGATGGAACGTACTATTTAACTGTGTTTTTGGCTGATGCAACAAGCATGCAAGAACATTGAAATCAGATCCTTGTGTTTTCCTATGATAATATAGAAGGAGGAGTGCGATAAGGAATCCCCAGCGCCTGGCCAATCAAAAACCTTGATCCGCCTCTCAAATCAAAAGTGCAGCCAATGAGAGCATCTGTAAGTGAGGTCATTACTGTTGTACTGACGGAGGAGAATGAATGAGGGAGCAAAAAAAAACTGCGGGAGGAAGCAGACAGTGTTTGAGCAAACAGAGGACGATTGTGTGAGTGAATATGAAGACTGAATAGCCATACTGAGACTGGACGGAAAAAGAATCTGTGTGAAGTCTCTGAGGACACATTATGTCTCTAATAATGCCACTGAATGAGTGAGACGTTTTACATGCATTTTTTTCAATACAGCCTCTATATCTCTTTACAGCAGCACTTTAATCTGGTGGATCTCGTATACATGAACTATTCCGTCTCATTGCAAACTGGCTTTTGTCCCTTGCCATGTTTTCCTCCCTCTGCCGGCCTCAAACTTGACCCCAGTCTCATCCCTCTTTCCATTTTTCTGTCGGGCAGAGAGCCAGAAAGCAGAGACTTCCTGCCAGCGTGGCACTTCTGACTCCATCATCTCTCTACCACTTCCTCTCCGTTTGCCACTATATCGTTTCTTTCTTTCTTTTTTGATGCAGAATCAGGTGTAACATGGTGTATGTTTTTAACAGAAATAAAGGGTGTGACTAGGCAGAGCATTCTTACCATATTGAAGGATTCACAATTGAGCAGTAAAATCATTTTTACCAGAGTTGACTGGAGTCTGAATCGAATGTTATGGTATAGACATCCAAATTATATGCAATATAATGTCAGGAAAGCACATCTTTCTGTCTAGCTGCACTCAAGAGAGCGACTCGACAGATGACAAGTTATTTTAATGAGCTAACCAAAAAGATTCACAAGTGTTGGCTATAATTTTGATGAATCCTTACCTGAGCAGTTACTGAAACACCATCTTACTCTCTAGTTTTAATATTCAGACATGCTTGACGCAAAATAAAGACAGAACAGTTTTTTGTGCTTGAGGTTTGTAACATCATTTTAACTACAAGACACAATAACAAAAATTTATCTATGAATTAAATATACACTACTGCTCAAAGGTTTGGGGTCAGTCTGGGGTCACTCAAAGCAACTTGAGTGCTTTATTTGGCAGGGATCAAAAAGGGATGATGAGTGCAGTAGGTTTACTTTATAATTTAGTATAACAAATAGGTAACAGGTATCCAATATTGACCAATACCAAAAACAATCAAACAACAAAATTTTTTTTGGTATTGTATAACCAATATTGTACTGATGTACTGTGCATCCCTACTTAGGAAGACTAGGAATATAGTGCACAAATCATATAGACTACGCTTAATCATTGTGCTAAATATAGACTTTTCTATGCCATGGAAGGCAAAAAAAATCATAGCGGTAAGCATCCCTTTAACTTTTGCCTTACATTTTCAAGAGGTGACTAAACTGCATTCGGTTTAAGCGAAGAAAGGCTGTAACCCACAACAAAAGAACAGTTTCAGATCTGAGAATAAAACTTCAATGGATATGTCAGCTGGTCCTCTGAGTTAATTGAACTGCATATAAAGCACACGAGAGAGTGGAATGAATTTTGATATGACTATTGTAGAATTCACTGCGAGGGGTCAAACAGCCTAGCAGCAAGAAGATCCTGTGCAGTATGACATTCAATAGGCATTAGTTAGCAGCCGGTGAGCGAATATTGACAGAGACTGGGGTTCTGATCCGCTGTGAATGGAGATTTGACAATAGCTGTATTCTGTCTAAGCAAATTGAGAGAGAGAGAGAGAGAGAGAGAGAGAGAGAGAGAGAGAGAGAGAGAGAGAGAGAGAGAGAGATAGATTGTGGCACAGTGTTTGTGGCAAATGATCCTCTTCCCCACTGCAAAAATGTTCTTTGACTCAGCTGGGCAACACAAAAGTCACACAGCATACAGTCAGAAATCAGGATTGGATTATAGGCTAGGCACTACAGAGTGCAGCAAAAAGTAAAGGTTTCAGACTCTGCGTTTGGCTCTGCGTTTCAGACAAGACCAGAGGACCCGTAAGGTAGTTTAGGAACTTTTGGCAGTGGGACTTGGGCGGTGAACTGGATGATTGTTGGAGTTAATGCAGCATTTTGCTTGGTTTACCCCCTGCAGCATTTTATTTCAAACAACATTTTTAAAAGTCTGTTGCGGTGCGTGCAGCAAGAGTTGTTTGCTATTCGAATCAACAATGGAATTTACAGAAATACGACGGAAATACCGACGACGAGGTTCAGGCTTTATTAAGCTTATATGCGGAGGACAAAATCCATAGGAACAGGAAAGTCACATGCAGTCCTACATGACCAGACTAATCGCCAAGGTACTTTAGACCACGATTGAAATGCAGACAGCAACAGGTCTGGCGGGAAAGTTCCTGGGACAAATGATCCTAGGTAATTTCGGTAAAAACTGGGTTAAAAACAAAATAGACACCCCGTAGACTAATCATTACATATGGGATAATAAGATTATTATTTTTGACTGCTCTTACTTGGCATCAACCATCTTTTCCAGCATGGATTCAGCCACAGCCTTCTCCTTCATCTCCATTGGGATGCGGTCAGTGGGGCGATGGGATTCCACGTCACTTAGTTCCCGCTCATTGGGAGTCATTCCCATCATCCTCTTCTGCCTAATGAGGAAATGAAAGACAAGTATGATACTGGGATAGAGAAATACTTGTTACCAGATCCTGACATTTTTTTTGCTTTTATCTAATATGTAAATATAATGTGCATTGCAAATGCAAAGTACTCCAGGTTCCCTTCATTTTGAAATTCACTCACTGGTCACCGACTCACCTAAAGTCTTCGAGCTGCCGGAGTATCTCTGGACTCTGTGTGAACTGCACTTCATTAATGTAACGTTTCAGTTGATCTTCGCTGCAAATTTCTGGACGCAAGCGATCTGAAGGAGAACCGAGGGGCAAATGGATTTAATGAAACTACAGCGATAAAACAATCAGCATTAAGTGCAGTGAGAGAAGAAGAGAGAATAACTTTCATTTTTACTGGTGAAGGCCTTACCCAGTTCAGATGCTAAGTGACTTGGCACTGATACTTTGAGAATCTGGAAGAGAGAAGGAATGAAAAGAGAATGAGTTATTTCCAATCCAAATCCAACAGTAAGAATGTGTTACATTGGCCAGCTCAATCATGAGTCCTATACAAATAAAAAAATAAAAGGATAATTCAAAATTAATTAGAAATAAATTACATTCTGAAAATCAGTTGCATTAATAATAATACAATTTAAAAGTTGATGTTTTTGTCCTCCAGTGTAGAATGTAATTCAACACAGCACCACCAGAGGTCACAACAATATAAATAACCAGATGACTACTTTCTATTTCAGCTCAAGCCACAGGTCCACAACCTTGATGTCAACTCAAAGAAATGTGCATAGTGTAAAACATCAGGGGAGGTCATTCCCATGACCCAAAGCAGGAAGTTGGAGTCGGACAAACACTAAGATGAGACAGAAAAGGAGAACATGTCTAAAATACGGATAAAGAACACACTAAGAAAGATGTTACACTGGACAGAAGGGATATGCAGACAGACTGGGGGAAAAGGACAAAAACTCAAATTCAAAAATTCCTACAATGAAATGAAGATTAAACTGAGATGGATTGGGGCAGAAAAAGAAAGAACTAATGTACTGTCCATCTCTACTGACTATATTAGAGGTATTAAAAAATATAGTCAAAGAACCATAAAAAAATTCACTTCTAGCAATGATGAAATTAAAAAGCACTACAGTCATTTACTTATTTCACTGCAAAAAAAATCTACTTGAAAAAAATATAACTCATCACTGTAAACTCAATACAGCCCAAATAGACAAAGATTTAGTCAGTTTAAAACATATTAAAAGCCCTATGATGATACAAATTAAAGAGGCAAAAATTATTTTAAACAGCTGTGAATGACTTAAGAACTATTATTAACACTGTTTTATGACCTTATAATAATTAAAAGGTTAAATTGAACATTTGACCTTTTAAAAATGACTCTTAAATTTATACACTGTTTTTTATTAAAGAAAAAAATGATAAATAAAATAATTTTATTTATTAATTGGTTGTGTCAACTACCATTCAGAATTTTTCTAATTTCATCAGGATCCAAACAAGTTTCAGAGAGTATGGCCTTGTATGACATCATAAAGGGAATTCCTTGTATGGGCACTTCTCCCGGATGAGCATTCGGGTTAGGAAAGCCGTCGGCAATGCTGTCATTTTGTTTTTAGCCCTCGAAATCAACAATGTCACTAAGGAAGTGTGTTTTTGGTTGTGAGGGAAAGATAACCTTGTCCCCAAA
This sequence comes from Pseudorasbora parva, assembly GCF_024679245.1. Classification (NCBI taxonomy): domain Eukaryota; kingdom Metazoa; phylum Chordata; class Actinopteri; order Cypriniformes; family Gobionidae; genus Pseudorasbora; species Pseudorasbora parva. The sequence continues at coordinate 22,871,140 of NC_090178.1, read as the reverse complement.
TAGATATGAAGGATGCAATACTACTCTATAGGTACTCAAGATTAACATGAGAACGGCAGTAACTGTGTGTGTTATGTACCCTTTAATTTCAGAACACACTGAACAAAAACAATTTCTAACACTTGAAAAGACAACAAGCTCAAAGCTAGGACTGACGGACAGCAGATCATCTGTCTAATAAATAAAGTACAACTTTAAAAAAAAGAAATCCCCAACAATCCTTTAGGGGGTCTAACAAAAAAAAAATGTTGACAATAAAACGAGGGGTGGACTGAAAGTTGTGTCAGAACAAAGAGGAAAACTTGTAAAGATATAAACAAACTTGACAGCTGAATGTCTAGAGCTCTTCTTGTTCACATACCGCTCCTTTTTCAAGGAAAGTGTTGTAGAATTCCACAAAGTGCTTCTTTGTGTCTTTGGCACTGAAGTTCTTGAAGAGGTCAGCATGAAGGTAGCATAGCTAGGACATGGGGAAAGAAAGAGAAAGAGAGAGAGATAGAGAGGGGGGGGGGGTTAAAGAAAAAACAAAACTGACAGATTTAGACACCAAAAATAGAGGGATAGTCTGCTATGTTAACCTATACGTTGACTTTATTGACTGGATAGAGAGGCAACTGAATATTTCAATTTCAGAGGCTCTTTTAGAGCAGTGAGAAGAGTATCAGGAGCAATGACAGGGACAAATAGACCTATCTAAAAATTAATGAACACAACATAGTACCTGTTGGATTTGAAAGCAAACATAACTGGTCCAACTCAATATTACATTAAAGGTACACACAAGGAAAACAATATAGGTACTAATTTAGATTTTTCATCTGAACATTATCATCTGTGGGATATATCCTATCTGACCAGTTTTGAGGTTAAATGAAGAAAGAGATAAAGGATTTTGGGTTTGGGAAACGGTACCTGGGGTAGATCACATTGGCTGCATGCCAAACAAAGGAAGAAATACTCATGCTTTAAATCACATGAAAAGGGCTTTATCTGAATACCAGTACATGACAGCCCACCCCCTAAACACGCACAACATTCATAGCTGAACAGAGCTAATGTAAGAAACACACAGAGCCTCACACACTAAAGTGAGTGCATGCATGCGGACTGACAAAAATAAAGTGCCATATATTCTGTAATTTCTCACCACAGGAGCACAGTCAAACTGTAACATGACATGATGAACGAAGACCAGCAGGTGGGTGGGCCTGGACTTCAACAGTTCAATACTGTTAAAGTGACTACACTGATCATCCACCATCTGAGAAGAAAAATTTTTTTTAAAAATGAATTTAAAATGAACTAATATATTCTTAAATGGAATTCATTCCTGTGATGGCAAAGACAAATTTTCAGCATCATTACGGTCTCACATGATCCTCTGAAATAATTCTAATATGCGTATTTGTTGCTTGAGAAACATTTCATATGGTTATCAATGTTAAAAACAGTTCTGCTGCTTAATGTGTGCTTAAGAAAACCATCATAAATTATTCTTTGGTAAACAGAAAGTCAAAAAAGTAGCATTTATATTTAACATTATACATTTCTTTTCTGTCAATTCAATTAATCAATGTAATGCATATTCCAAATACCTTTACGTGTACTAAAATAATCATTAAGTAAGCATAATGTTACCATATTCCCATTCCCTACTAGTTCTGAGTTAATGTATTACTCACAGGTTGCTCATCATTCTCAAAGTCTTCGTCCTCTGCTCCAATTATACTCATTGCTGGATTGGAACTCTGAGCACCTGACGGCCCGCGCTGTTGAGAGAGAAAGATGAGATTAAAAGTTCCCTCTACACTATAAAAATGACTAAAAACAAAGCCCTTAACAAATGTTAATGCTGCATGTAACAATATACTGCCATTTTGAGATCATTTCTAATTAAAGGAGAAGAATTGAAAACACTGCCACAAATATTCTGACTTGAGGCTAAACTAAAAGATTCATGCTCTGAACCGGAGCTCAGGGAGCCAAGGAGAACATTTAAACATGGAGGAGAGTGAATATTCATACTCCACCACCTAAACAAAGCTCATTCTTTCACAAAAGGCAGGAGATCGTATTTATATTTATTTCTACCTGTTGATAAGACACTAAATTGAATCAGAGGAATATTGCATCTGGCCAATGGCTGTAAATGTAACAGTGCTTTACTGTAAAAGCTGCTAAGAACAAATTTCCTCTGTCGTTGTTGTGCAATAATAACTCAGTGGAAAGTAGAAGTACAAGTCAACTGCACCCATTCAAAAAACTAACAGTGTCTACTTCAGTACAAACAAAAAAGCAGTGATACAACAAGCACAAATAGAGCAAATGGTTTCTCAGTCTAAATGCTTTAATCGCAGATAAAATGTGCATGTGTTTACTAAACATTAAAAGGGATAGCTCCTCAAAAAAAAAAAAAGAACATTCTGTCGTCATTGACATTTACTCACCCTCTTGCCGTTCTAAACCTGAATGACCTGTATCGGAAGGAAGTCGTGCTGGTTTGGAACAAAAATGTTGACGTTTTAACATTTTTGGATGAACTTTCCCTGAATGAATCAGTGTTTTTAAACAAACCGATTGAATGAATGATTCAACGACTCACTCATAAAGCCATTATTTGTTCCCCCCTACTGCCGTAACAGTGTAACCTGAAGTAAGATTCACAAGGGAGGGAAAGTCCAATATTTCTGCTACGTTTAGGGCTTTTACCATTTTACTTCCAGACTCTGCTAAACCCCCACTGAAAGGTCAGACCCCCCTCAGGCTGGTGAGAATATGGAGGAGTGTAAGTCATTGCACAAGACACTCAGAGAAGAGTCAGCTGTGCCGCCCCACCTACTACAGCACATTCCTGATTTTATTAAGCATCCAGAAACATTTGCGACTCGGCAGCTGTAATGTCAGACAGTGTTTGCCTTTGTATTTTAGTGTGTTCTTTGTCCATAACCTGATGTGAATTTGTTCTAATAAAACAAATAAATTCTCTCTCCCTTTGTTAATATGCATTTCATGTACAAATGGTTTAAATAGTATTCAAACAGAGATGCATATTCCTAATGATCAAATATAGACACCCTGCGTCAGTGTGGTTTTTTTTGCTTGTTTTCAATGCCTAAGCGATGATTAAATAAAGGCTTCTAGTTTTTTCATAAACCCAAGTGCCTTGGCTTGATACCTTTTAAGATATGCATAGTCCATCTAGTTAATGGCATTAAGGTCAAAGAGAAAGTGTAATAGATCAGATAATAATTTGCAATAATGCACAGTCTTGTGTTTATAGTCAATTTTATAAAAAGAAAAAATGTGCCAATGTAGATATTTCTGAACCTGGCCTGTCCTAGTAAATCAGTTATGTAAAAATTAAAACTAAAAACATTAGAACCTAATATGTACATTTATATTTTTATTGCACTAAAGCATTTTAAGAAAAATATTTATTCAAATATTTTTAATCAAAAATACATGAAATTATGGTTAATTGCATTAAACAATTCATTTAAAAATAACTCAATTGCAATTTTTATATTAAAAATAAATATATTCATTGTAATTTCATATTTGTGCTATATAAAACACTACATAAAGTGTCATTTTCCAGATTCCATGGTACCACTGAAACTGGTAATTATGGTGAAAACTGATTATGCCATCTCTGTAATTCAATCAGATGCAGGGCACTTAAAAGGAACACCAAGAACGAACGGAAACAAACAAACAGAAGCAGTTTCAGTTGGCTTTACCCCGTTTTGGGCGTCTTCATAATCCATGCTGACGTAGTTTGCACCAACACTGGTAAACCGAGGTCCTGCAAAGACAATACTTCATGAAAGGCTAGAATGGAACCTTTGTCAACGATACCACACAAAGTGGAGCACATACAAACAAACTGCCATGTGCAAGGCAGATTGGGCCATCTGATACAAGTATACAGAATGGAGAACAACAACATCAGGATCAGCCAATAAATCAATAACAGATAGACCAATGTGGAAGAACTAAACCCAGATACGGTCTGTCAATGAGGATGGTTTTGAATGAACAATAGTGACTTCAGTTCTCTGTGGTCAAAAGATCCATAGTTCAGTTTATTTATTGTGTGTGTCTTATCCTCAGCCTTCAGAATAATAGATATGAGCTCTTTACTGCAGGAAAGGTTTTAAAAAGGACTTTGTTCGCTACTCAGTATCTTTGCTAATGTGTTTGTCTTTCAATTTCCAATATAAAACAAAGACTTCTTATGATCTAATCTCAATAAGCATCAATCCCAGGCATTAGGCTACTGTATACGGCATTGAGCTATGCAGAGAAAGTGCACCAACTTTCAGACAAAAAAAAAAAAAGCAGATAACAGGGGGATGTCTTTGCATACCATACAACCGTATGCCGCTGTTGGGACAATGGCCTTGGCCTCTGCACTGAAGCAGTGCGATAGCAAAGGCCTAAAATAACTGCTAATGGAGCCGTGTTTGTGTTCAGGTTTTATCAGCTGCCTTAATCAGCCAAGTCTCTGAGATCTTCAAAGCTTTCCAAAAAGCTGCGTCTACAGTGCAGGCAAGCATAAAGAGACAAGAGAGAGAGAGAGAGAGAGAGAGAGAGAGAGAGAGAGAGAGAGAGAGAGAGAGAGAGAGAGAGAGAGGGAGGAAGTGGGTGTAATTTCCTCAGGAAACGATCAGAGCCATTTTTTGTCAACCTGTCTGCAAAAGTCATGTTCAGAGTAACAGAGTGCATAACACAAAAGGAAAAAGACAAGGAGACAAGGACACATGAAAGAGAAAGGTGAAAAGATGTATGGCACTTTCCACAAAAGGTGTCCCATTATTGTTTTAAAGCATTTATAGGCACACATATCTTTTAATCTGTGGTGAGAACTATTACAAGTGTTAGATGAACTATCATATTTAAAATTAACCTAGCATAAAAAGCAGTAAGTGCGCAATACACATCTGTAAACCCCAAAACAGAATAAATAAACAGTAAACTAATTCATCTAATTAGGAATTATGTTAATTTCATTTAGACGTAACATGTCAATTGCTAGAAAACGATTGCAATTTTTTTTAATAAAAAAAAAAAGTGTTTAAACTATTTAGACAATTTTAATTTAGAAAAGTTCAAAAAAATTAAGTAACATACAAATTAAAACAACTCGCATAATATGTAGCTATAACCTCCTGAGGTCGACACTGAGAATTATTATAAAAAGATAAAAGCTGTTTCAGGCTCTATTTTATAACTAATTCAAGACAAAGAGTATCTTTTGTAACATCAGCAAAATAATAAATCGTAGTAAAAAGAGGAAGAGATATCAAGAAAAACAATAGATGAAGTCACTCATGCATACACGTGAAAATGGAGTGGGGGAAAAAAAACATCTGTAACCTTATTTGAGCAAAAAACAAGTCAAGTGAGAAAAATAATGGAGGATAAGAGAGGAAAGAAGCACTGAGCACTGGTAACAGAGAAAATGGTAGAAAAACCATACAAGTCATAACTGTTCTAGACATCCCAAGCATTACTGAGACAGGACTGCAAAATTCATGAACTTTCTGTATGACTCGGATTACATGCTAAAATGTGATTTTGATAAATGACAACCCAAAAGACATTTAAAAACACCCACAGCTTTTAATAAATCATCTCAAGAGCTGTCAAGATCAATCATCCAGCGTTAAACACAGAATCTCTTCAAGAAAGAGAGAGACAGATCTGCATGGTGGCCAGAGATAGTCTTCTCCGTTTAACCAAGAATAAGTGCGTGGAGACAGTGGGTGGGTTGTTACAGGTTGGGTTAATGAGGTCTATCCCTATCTCCTCAAAAGTATGTAATGATTACGCTCTCTCTCTCTGGACTGTGTGGTATTTCAACACTGCAGGAGATTAGAGATCTCTGAGCTTCTCTCAGTCGTTCCAATAGAGCAGAGGAAGGGTGGCGTACAGGCATGTGGCCTCACTGACCATGTGAGCATGAAGAGCAAGAGAGCGAGAGAGGAATAAACAGTGTGAAGAGGTGTTACTGTTAACCCCTGATAAACATCACACACTCTCCTCCCTTAAACTATTTCTGCTTTCATTTGTTCTCCTTTGGTAAATATAAATGTAAATGTAATTTATTCCTATTATGGCAAAGCTACATTTTCAGCTTCACTCTTCAGTGTCACATGATCCTTCAGAAACATTTTGTTGCTTCTCAAGACACATTTCTTAATATTATCAATGTTAAAAAATGGTGGTGCTGCTTATTATTTTTGTGGAAATCATAATACACTCTTTTCACACATGACCTTCAACTCTCTATCACCAAGTTTAGTAACAGGAATGCTTGAAACCCCTTTAATTCTGGAAAAGGGAGGGGGGAAAGCTTGCCATTTACCCTGCTGTGCACTTTTATCCCCTCCTGTTTTTTTTTCTATAGCCCCAACTTCCCATCATTGCTAATAGACATAAATGTTGCCTGAAACATCCCAGAGGCATGCGTTCTGAACACACTTAAAGGTAATCAAGACCATTTCACTAAATTTCTCAAAAAGCCAATCCCTGGATCTTTAATACAGTAGCCTGGACATTTAACAGGACATATTTCAAGCATATCTATTTCTACTGCATTTTTAAGCCATCTGTAATATTTGAGGCATCCATAGTATTAAAAGCACATGAAAAAGAATGAGAAACACTGTTCCCTGGTAAATGTTTCCCTTGTGATAAAAGGCAAAACACATTTTCAGTCCGTTGCATGAGTTTGGCAAGCTTGTGAATTTTCCGATTGCATCCCTCCTTTAGATCTACTGTTTTCCATCTTCCCGTTTTCGTTCAACCTCCATTTTGTACTTTTTTAACAGTACTCAAAATGAACAATTGGCAAAAGTGCCCACCCCTAACAGAGGCGTACTTTTGACGAGCTTGCGTCACGAAAGAGTGGACTCAGAGGAAGGTCGCGAGGGCTTAGGGTTTCATTTGGGACAGGGCCATTATTGAGCAGACCCTTGCAGACTAGTTTAGAATTTCAATGCTATTTTCAATGCTATTTTAAAATATAGTTTAAAAAAAGGTATTTAACACTTTCCCCACCAGCGTTTAAAATAAATAAATAAATAAATTGTCTTTTAAAGCTGCAGTCCGTAAATTTTGCCTCTGTGTTGCCATCTCTGTTCGAAACCTGCAATTGCTGTTATTTGTTAAGTTATCCTCTGTACGCAAGTTAGCGCGGCTCCTCAGCACAGATTAATCTAATGTTTTGAGGCGTTTGTGCAGCTTTGCGGTCAGTCACTGCACCGGTGTGGATACTGTACTTCAGAATCACAGACTCTATGTCTTGGTGTATAGCCTAAATAAGAATTTTTACCGGAAAATGTCATCTGAACAAGTAACATGTCTGCCACTTTTGGGAACAAAACATTACAATAAATTGTGCTACCAACGGTGATTAACGATCGCTCATATAACATTAAACCATGCAAATTATTATTATTGTAATACTTTATTCTCAAATTGTTAATGTTAACAGCATTAGCATTGCGTGACTAAGAGTATTTAGTGTTTATTAGCATTACCTGTAGATTTTAATTTCCATACAGTCTAATCTTTTGCTATTAACTACGGGCTAATCTCCAGTTGTCACTGATGATTGGCATTTGGCCCTCTCTGGATTACCATCCGCCATTCAAATGATAAGTTTAATTACTTCAGCTGCTGTGAGAAAAGTCTATAAATGATCTACTGAAGAATATGCTCCTCACGTGCGTTACTCCTACTAACCGGACTCTTTCTTTATGTATACAGACGTGACATAATGACACAAAGACATGCTGGAAGTTCCTGCGGAAATCATCCATAAAACTGTAATTAACGCATTATTACAAGCTTACCATAGTGAATGGGGCTAAGCGAGATAGTTTTGAAAACTGGTTTGTAGTGTACTTGTTTAAATTTATTTTGGATAATTTTTAACCAAAAAAGGTTACAAGCTGCAGCTTTAATTTTCACAAAAATCGACATTAAGCATGTTCTTTGTGTTTGTGCATGTGTGTTTAAATATAAATATAATTTATTCTGAAGCAATAGTCTCACCAGTGAGATAAAAGGCATTTTATAAAAGGCATTTTCCCCCCTACTCTAATTAAATATAGACTCTGCTTTAGGTTTTATATTATATTCTTACATTTGATCTACACATTAAATTAAAATAAGATACTACCGGGCTGTTAACAATCAAATTAAATAATTTACAGTGAAAAATTACAACTGAATTAAATAATGTTATGCTATTTCTATTTTTGAATAAACAAATAAGAAATGTTAGAATTTAAACATGAAAAAATTCTTTCACTTGCCCCTTCAAAAAATCCACTTGTCCCAGACAAGCGGACAAGAATTAATGTCGAGCCCTGTTGTGTCATGGAAATCTAAACATGCAATATATTAAAAATAAAAGAACAGACCACAAGAAAAAACATTCTTGCTTCTTCCATCCTTTGTAGTAATCAACATTGTGAGCAAAAATAAAAGGTGAGAAAATCATGTTTTTGATAAAGACTACACTTTGATCAGATTTTTAGCAATGATCAAAACATTCACAGTCCTATAGTACTTCCTGGGTCGACATTTCATTCAGTAAAATTAGGCTGTTTTGATATATATGCAGTTTAATGTTGATGCTCACGTTATTTTACATATGCATACGAATACATATGCTATCGTTTGTTTCTGCATCTTCTTCGCCTGGGTTTTGATCAGTAGATTCACTACTCTTTCAAAAGATGCATAATAATGCTTCTTACATTTTAACAGGAAAAACACAGAAAACCATAAAAATTTGTCAATAGCAAATGTTAAAGAGTTAAAATGGTATTTGGTTTCTTTTATTTATTACAAACATTGTTTTACAAACATGTTGCAACTACCAAAGTTATCATCATATGACACTGTTAAGAGGTCACAATCAGAATGAGAATTACAAGCTTTTAAGGCTAGGGTTTGAGGCCTAAGCAGGCCACTACTGTCCAATATGTACAATTGCTGGGCGAGTGAACCAGTACTGCACCACAGCATTGATTGGTAGAAGCTGTGGCAGCTTGCAATCTCCCTCTAACTGTTTCCAAATGTGGGTTGCGAGTCCAGGGAGTAATCAGCCCGCTTCAAACACAGAGCCCTTTGACTGCACACAAACCTGGTCTCTCCGGCTGCCCAACAGACTTGCTCCACCACTGGCATGCCGACCCGGGATACAGCGTGTGTGTGTTAACATCTGAGTATGCATCTGTGTTTCAGTGTGTACACGTGTCCATGTATGTTCTCACGTTGAACATCTCTGAATGGAGCAGTTATTCAGGAACTTTACATCATGTTGTGTTTGTGTCCAACCGCTGAGCGCTGGAGGGGTAGGGAACGGCAGGAAGCTCCAGCACTGTGATCGGCAGCCAGGAATCAACCCACCCTCCTTACGGAGCCAACCACATTTAGTCTATACGCCTAAAAAACACTATGAGTTCCTTTTAGCTGGAAGATCATCCAAATTTAACCTCCATTTTAAGTCAAGTCTGAGAGATGACTATATCTGTACTTCTTGAAAATGTGCCAGTACAAAAAGGAAAATGCTAGAATTCGGTCAAAACAAGTCGTCTCAATGGAGACAGGTGATCACTCTGTAGCTCAACTCCTAGATCTGAACACTGGCATCCCCACATCAAATCATTTTCCTGCCCTCCGCCAGCCTTGCTTGCTTTCCCCTCCACAGTCCTGTCACTGCATCCATCATTCTGTCAGTTCATCACTCCACCCTGGGCGATCTGACTCAACCTGACTGCAACTCGTTTCTCTTCAGCGATTCCCGCCTGCATCACGTCTCACCGCCAAACATCTGAAAGAGGATCCTGGAATACCACATCATTTTCTGGCATATGCCCTTGCATCAAACATACAACACAGGGATGGCAATGAATAATTCCACGGATTTTAACTATTAATTTAGTCTTTTGAATCGTACCTAGTTCCAATTAAGGCTATTATCGTAAATTAAAACTAATCACGAAGACTATTAGTGGATATACATACATTAAAAAAGGGCACTACAATATAAAAACAAATTCGAAATATAGAATATATGATATTTGTTTTAGTATTTTCAATGCTGGACAATGTGAAGAACAAACAACATGTAAAGATACCATCCCTAACTGGCTTGTAGTGAAATTTAGGGGTAGGTACATCGGAAACTGACAACACCACAGACTTTAACAAACCAGCATGTAGCTGCTATCTAGCGCCGGCGATCTGACAAGATCTAAGTAGATCTATCTAATCCATACTGTGGAATCATAAATTTCAGCTCCGGAGTCGCTGAGTGATGATAATAACTGCTGAATATAGCAGTAAATGGCACATTTACTGTGAAATCACTGCCAGTAAGTACTGCAGTATGGTCTGTTGTTGTGATTTTTGACCAATAGCACTTTGATCACAGACTCTGATTCCATTTTTTTTGTACGGTGCAGTTTCTGATGAAATGCAGTATGTATTACCACAAAGAGATGGAACTGTGGTGCTGTTGTGGTGATGGAACATTTATTTATAATTTATAATATATATATATATATATATATATATATATATATATATATATATATATATATATATATATATATATATATATATATATATATAATTTATATAATATATATATATATATATATATATATATATATATATATATATATATATATATATATATATATATATATATATATATACACTTTTTTATTTATTTGACACACATTTGACTAGTGGATATATGTATATATATATATATATATATATATATACACACATGTATATATATGTATATATATACACACACACACACACACACACACACACACACACACATTATATATGTAAAGAAACTGCAACAAATCATGTTGTTTCTGAAAAACAAACATTACAAAATGATACTTTTTTTATTACACAATCATGCCCTCTGACCAATACCAAAATTCAGGAATTGAAGCTTTAAATACTACCATCATGTTTTTGTGAGATTAAAGGGCAGATGAATTGAGAAATCAACTTTCCCTTGAGCTTTAGTTTCAGAGTTTTCAAGTTTCAGAGCTGAAATCTTCCTTGTTAATAAAAGAAAAGGTTTTATTGACCCCAGGCCAGGCAATATCTCAGAATATGCCACACCTTGATGGCATTGTGTGGTGAAACACGACCCTAACAAAATAAGAACAATGCCTGATTCTGTAGCCCCACCCACTGACTCGTGCCTCATAGAGCTAAACCGGACCGAACTTCCAAGCAATAAACATACAGCATAAGCTTCATTCGGATTCCAATATTATGAATGCATAGATGAACTTATTTTTAATGAATATCCAGCTCATGTGGGGAAGACATTGCACGTTTTTTCCTTAATTTACTCATGGATTTGTTTGTTAACAAGAGACTGGATTTGCAGACAGGATGAGATTACATGGATGAATGAATGAAGCAACACTATTGTGAGTTAAAAAAAAAAATATTATGTGAAAGTATTGCATTGTTACAGATCGTTTGACATCTATTGTGTGTACGTGAAGAAGCCTTTATTTGTGTTGTTGGTTCATTGCGATTGAGGATCAAACATGTATGGGACAGGGCTCGTAAAATCTTAAATAGTGAAATAACATTCCTTTCTTGATATGCACTGTTAATTCTCTTGACTTGATATTTGTTTTTGATATTTTATTTATTTAAAAATACAAAAACCACAGAAGTTTTGATCATGCTGTGTGTAACTTACTTGGCGTGTGTGTGTGTGTGCGTTTGTGAAACCTGAGGGCAATTCGTTTTGTGCAAGCAATTTAAGGTAGCGAGACTCGCGACTCTTGTCCCAGATATAGCAGGCTTCATTCAGTGATTGAAACAAATATTATTAATATTAATTGAAGTTTTACAGCATATTGAGCGCTCCGAGCGAGCTGTGCTAAACGTGGAACTTTTTCTTAACATGAAAAGGTCAATAATCAAACCAGTGGAGGCAGTGCATTTATCCTTTATTAATGCAGTATCTATTCAGTCAGTACAGTAGCCTACACTTCAGTAACGTTTCTATTTAACGTTAAGTAAAATAAGGCATGGTATGCTAACTGTATCTTACATAGCTTGCATACAACTTTATCTCGCAGCTCAACAATTTTTACCTGCTACCGACCAAAATCCAAAGTACTTACAGACATGGCTTTTTAGATTTTGGAGGGTTAAATTTTCTTTCTCTGCTGCGGTCGAGTTGGGCTCTGCACTTTCTATCATCTTCCATGCAAGACGCGTCAACTTTCAGCAGTGACAGTGCGACTACTGTGACCTGGCTGTCCCTGAACCCCCATGCGCACGCTCACTCACAAAGCAGACAGCCACGCCTCTACTACCATGGCGTCTTTTTTATTCTTATTTGAATATTAATTTTCACCTTCGAAATTCGTTTTTTAAAAACCATAAAAAATATATATTTGAATTTAGAATATTCATTGACAGCCCTACTCTTCAGTGTGGCATGCCCATAAAAATGCACGTTCCATGAGAGAAATCAGGGTAGAATATAGCCTATTACATTTTCATTACAATGTTTTTGAATGTAAAAACCATGTGAACGAGTTCACCTCAGACAACAGTATAATTTAATTTTTACAAAAGCCAGTTCATGACACCTTTAAAAATGTGCTTTTTTTACTCGATTGCTTAATCCAACTGATTACAGTCTGCCCCTCTGTGAAGGAATGACTTCAGTTCAGATCAATTTGAATTCACTGTCAGTGTGAATGCACCTGAAGTGCACTACAGGCAACTCCCTGCGCCAGAACACACTGAGCATATGGACAAAGACAGACAGAATGCCAAAGAACACAGGGATCTTGAGACACATTTTTATTTAAAGTTGACAACTTTTAACTTGACACTGCATCTTAAGAAACCCTGCATTTGCAGCTCAACAGTCAAAGACATCCACAAAAGTCCTGTTCTCTTTCTTTTCAGCTGTCTATAGCTCCTTTCAAACTGGATAGTTCTAGAAACTAGCCACCAGGGTGCTTCTCTAAAAACTGTTCCCCAAAGGGCATTTTCCTGGTGGCATTCACACTCCTGGTGCGATGTAAGACACGCTTGTTGACACCAGAGGAAAACGTTTTTTTTTTAACGGCACTGAGAAAATCAGGAGCCCGATAACACAAGACTCCCATTCCCCACCTTCATTACTTTATGTTCTTCTGAACTGTCTAATACGTTATGAGATAGAACTTTTACACAAAGAAAGTAGACAATATATGAAAACGTATTAGTGTTTGTTGTGTGGTTGATGCCCAATGTTGCTAGCTGAGAAGAAATGCATAATCATGTTTAGCTTGGTCCCCTCACCGTTAAATTTTCTTCTTATCGTAGAGGTTGATAGGGCCATCTATCACGTTCATAGAGTTAGTTTATTTAGTAAATACACCAATCAGGCATGACATTATGATGAACTGGCTTTCCTGTAGCTCAACTAGTAGAACATGGCGCTAGCAACACCAAGGTCATGGGTTCGATTCCCAGGGAAAGCAAGAACTGACAATAATGTAAAATGTGTACCTTGAATTCAATGCAAGTCACTTTGGATAAAAGCGTCTGCCAAATGCATAAATGTAAATGTAAATGAAGTGAATAATGCTAACCATCTCTTCCTCACAGCACTTTTCAGTGGGTTAGGCAGCAAATTAAAATTTTCTGAAAATATATGGACAAGCTTAAGGATTTGAGCGAGTTTGATAAGGCCCAAAGTGTAATCGCTCGAAGACTTGGTTAGTGCATCTCCAAAACTGCAGCTCTCGTGGTGTGTTCCAGGTCTGCAGTCCATCAGTATCTATCAAAGGTGGACCAAGAAAGGACCAAGACTCATTGAGGCAAGTGGGGTGTGAAGCCTGGCCAGTATGGTCCAATAAAACAGACAAGCTACTGTAGCTCAAATTGCTCAAGAAGTTAATGCTGGTTCTGATAAAAAGAAGTATGTATACACAATGCAGTTTGTTGTATAGGGCTGCATAGCCACAGACCAGTCAGGGTGCCCATGCTGACCCCTGTCCAATGGAAAAAGGTGCCCTGGTCTAATGAATCCCATTTTCGGTTACATCACATGTATGGCTGGGTGCGTGTGTCCCCCTTCACCGGGGGAAGTGGGGAAGACATGGCACCAGGATGTTCTATGGGAAGAAGGCATGTCCGCGGAGGCAGTATGATGCTTTGGGCAATGTTCTGCTGGAAAATCTTGGGTCCTGCCGTCCATGTGGATGTTACTTTGACACATACCACCTACCTAAGCTTGTTGCAGACCTACACTTTCATGGAAATGGTATTCCCTAGTAGCAGTTGCATCTTTCAGCAGGATAATGCCACAAACCAAAAATGAGATGGAGATGAGAGAGATGAGAGATGAGAGAGATGGAGGTGTTGACTTCCAAATTCCCCAGATCTCAATCCAATCAAGAATCTGTGGACGTACTGAAAAAAACAAGTCTGATCCATGGAAGCCCTACCTCGCTACTTGCAGGACTTAAAGGATCTGCTAGTAACATCTTGGTGCCAGACACCACAGCACACCATCAGGGGTCTAGTGGAGTCCATGTCTCAAGGGGTCAGGGCTGTTGTGGCAGCAAAAAGAGGATCAACACAATATTAGGAAGGGGTCATAATGCCTGATCGGTGTATATAAGCTATAATCTGTGTGTGTAGTACACGACTTTATTAAAAATGGCAGGTGCTGGTGGCCAATCAGCGTACACTTACATGACTAGTGGTTCCTATTGTGTTGGGTTATGTTGCCTCCACTTGTGCTATCAAAAGGTTTTTACTACCTATGAAGTTGTGATTATGATCGTCGCATTCAAGTGCTTTGTTATCGGAAAAGAACAGGAACCATAGAGAACACCAGGTTTATTCTTGTCTATTAATACTCTCAAAATTAGTTTTTAAAAAGTCAAAATTATATTTAGAATCCCATTCGTTGACAACAATATAAACATTGACCTGACAATTCTGGAATTTCCATCAAATACAGTCTATTTTCAGTGTGTATAAAACAAACAATACACTTCAAATGATTATTCATATCTATAAATATGCACTACTTTACGACAAGGCAATTTAGTGGTTGTGGAAAAAAATTAAATAAAGGATACCAGTCACAGCAGTAATCGTTCTACCCTCAACCACGTTTAAAATGTATGGCATGCACATCTCTGGAAATTGGTATCAAAATTTTCCCAGAAGAATATATTAAATCTCTCCTTTGTTTTTTCTTCTTTATCGATTTCCTAGTTTCAATCGGCCCTAGTTGTTTTAATTTTCATATAAAAGACATATAACCCTAAATTATACCTTCTCTTTAAGAATATGCTTCTCTGTCACTCTTTCTTTTAACACATTTTAAGCTATATTTTCTCCACTTATGTAACAAGTAACTTTTTTACCCACCTTTGCATCTGAATATGGTTCAAGTGTCTGCACACACCTTTGCTTCCTAATAAAATACAAGCACAATTCACGCTGCGAACACATCCACTGACAGATTCCACAAACATACCTCCCACCCAGACATACGCAACTACTATTACTCATGGCAAGACATTGGGTTCTTTGTTCATGGGTCAGAGAACACCAGCAGTTTCTGTTGCCTCAGCAAAGCATGCCAAAAACATCACATTACACGTATACACATCCACAGCACACTGTGAGAGCTTTGTCACTGCATAAACACACAAACAGAAGACACTGCTGCTGTTTGCACTGGCCTTCTGATGGTCCATTTTAAGTAGAAATTTGCAAACTCAATTCACCAGAAAACCAATTATATCATTTAAAGCTACATTCAATAACTTATTATCCTTCTGCGACAAGAAACTCCCTGGTGTTCACGTTTTCTCACCTGCTGGACAGGCATCCATGCATACACAAACTTACTAAAATTTGTCCCATCATTTTTTCAAGACAGATCTTTTAATATTAAAAATGAAACTGCGTTATGTGCATTCAGGAAGTTTACTACTCAACAATAGGTTGTTTTTACAAGCACGGAAAAAGATGTGTATGCACTATATTGCCAAAAGCACTGGGACACCCCTCCAAATCATTGAATTCAGATGTTCCAATCACTTTCATGGCCACATGTACATAAAATCAACCAGCTAGGCATGAAGATGCTTCTACAAACATTTGTGAAAGAATGGGTCTCCATTCAGATTAGCTCAAGAACAGTGCATAGAGAGCTTCATGGAATGGGTTTCTATAGTGAGCAACTGCATCCAAGCCTTACATCAAGTGCAATGTAAAGCGTCAGATGCTGTGGTGTAAAGCATGCCGCCATTGGACACTAGAGCAGTGAAGACGTGTTCTCTGTAGTGACGAATCATGCTTCTCTGTCTGGGAATTGGATGGACAGGTCTGGGGTTGGCGGTTGCTGGAAGAATGGTACTTAACTGACTGCATTGTGCCAAATGTAAAGTTTGGAGGAGGGGGGATAATGGGTTGTTTTTCCGGGGTTGGGCCTGGCCCCTTAGTTCTAGTGATAGGAAATCTTAATGTGCACTCATAAACCTTGTGGAAAGCCTTCACAGAAGAGTTGAAGCTGTTCTGGGCCAACTTTATATTAAACCCTACAGATTACTAATGGGATGTTATTAAAGTTTATATGCATTAGGGCTGCACGATTAATCGAAATCGAACTGCAATCGCGATTTGGCTTGTGTGCGATTATGAAAGCTCAAAGGCTGCGATTTTAATTAAATAAATAAATGCCCAGTGTGTTAGCGAAGAGCGGCTCTGTGATCAGGAGTAACGCCGCTCCGTCTGAAAGATATATATGAAAGATATATATATATACACATCTTTTATTTTATTTTTTTACAATAGCTTCTTAGGCTTAGACCTTTCTAGTGTTTTTTAGTCATAGGCTGTCTGCATATTAATAGGTAACCCAGCAGTTTTTTTTTTGTTGTAAAATAAGTTTTCTGTAAAATATTACAAAAATAATAATAATAATTAGTATTATATTGTTATATTTATTCTGACACACTCTTTTATTTGTAATTATGAAAATGTTATTGTAATGGTAATATTTCTTATTTTTAAAAATATTTTTAGCAGTAATAATAATCATAATTATTATTATTAGTCACATTAATATAAAAACACAAAATGTTGTATACACACTTTTTTCATTTGTAAAAAATAATAATAACAATAATCGCATTTTAACTCGCAATCGCAATTTTACCCAGAATAATCGCAATTATATATTTTCCCCAAATCGTGCAGCCCTAATATGCATGTAAAGGCAGATGTCCCAAAACTTTTAGCAAAATAGTGCAATATGAGACTTTTATATCACAATAATTGTATACAGTTAATTTGCCTAGACAAGACATAAGGCAAAATTATCCTTTGCCAAATATTAAAAAGATTACTTTTATAAAAAGTAAAAAGACAAGTAAACAATCAGTAATTGATTTAGAAACTAATTACAATAAATGTGAAAATATATACAATAGAACAAAGATACAAATGAAAAAAAGTGCTTTAAGTCTTACAGGAAGGTCTAAAAGTAATATTAACAAGAAACTATCAAGAAACAGACAACTGAAACAAAATTAAATGGTCTGCATTCCTTCAAAAGAAAGATAGTTTGACAAGATTGTACTTGCCTCTCTATATAAAAGTCACACACACACAGAGAGAGAGAGAGAGAGAGAGAGAGAGAGAGAGAGAGAGAGAGAGAGAGAGAGAGAGACGAGCAATGTCAGAACAGGAAGAGGAAGTGGTAAGGGCACTGAGACATTGTTACAGTTATTATCCATTCAAATGACAAATCTGGGAGAAAAGTACTTCACACCAACTTACTGCACGGTGTACAGGTGCTACAGTGGTGATGTGATGAGTCTTGAAATACTAGCAGTGCCGCAGTATTTTCAAAACTGTAGCACCATGATGCATGGTAGAATATTCTCATGCCATACAGAGTCAGTAATATGTTTTTTATTATTATTTTTCAATCAATACTTTCATTCAGCAAGAATGCATTTGGAAGAAATGAGCAGATGTAACCGAGGAGTTTTACATTGTTACAAAAGGTTTGCATTTCAAATAAATGCTGTTCTTTCTATTATTTTCTAAAATAAAAGAAGAAGAAGAAGAAGAGATTCTGGAGCAGCTAAACAGCATATTAGAATGATTCTTGAAGGGTCATGTGACATTGAAGAGAGGCTGTGGATGATGCTGAAAATTCAGATTTGCAATCACAAAAATAAATTACCTTTAAAAATCTATTAAAATAAAAAACATACATTTTAAATGGTCAGAATATTTAAGTTTTTACTGCATTTTTGAGCAAATAAATGCAGTCAAGGTGAACAACACTTGCAAAAATATTTGTAAAAATAATACACACCCTATACAGTATTGTATTTGAATAATTAATACTGCACACAGTAAGTGTGGATTCGGTATTAACATTTTTGCTGATCCTGAAACAACATTCCAATCAACCAACCAGATTTGCGGGACAAGTTTACAGTTTATGTTAGTTTAGACGTACAACCAGGGTTAGGTTATTCTACATCAGTGTTATTCATCATTTCCTCCTCATTTCAGGGATAAATTATAGGAACTTGCAACATGATATGGTAAGGACAAAATTTTCAGACAGGAATGGTGTTCCAGGAACATGTCTGTCTTGGCAAAATCATGGTGACCTCTTACACAAGAGGATGGTTGTACATATTCTAGATTAGAATGCTTGCTTTGATACTTTTAATACAAACTAGTTTGAATCTTGCAGATCATGCACAAAGCCAATCCAACTGGCTTTCGTGACAACATAATCATTCCAGCTTTTCCACTGAACTACAGTAATTAGGAATCTCTTTGTGATGGGTTGTACCATCCATGCCAAAAAAGCCTGAAGCTCTAAGCATCTATGTTGTCTTCCTGTTTTTCCATTATGATCTACTACAGTAACGTAACCACAGCAACAACACTTGTTTAGCCATTCAATGTGTTAGTCCTGTAACAAAATAATCTGAACAGACTCTTAAAGGATTATACATTATACAGTGGTGCACTTTTAGTCCAAATAATAGTCTGAATATAGTCTGAAGCAACAACATCCAGAAAACAAGCAATGATAATGTTTACATAAAACAACAGTGGGATGAAACCCAAGTACTATCAGCTGACAGAGAAATACAGGCAGGTTAACTGATGACTGCAATTTCTCTTCAAATGCATCCAATAAATATGAACAAGGCTCACGCCATGAAGGTTAAACTAATCTAATCCCAGTTCACTCTAGCTGTCAGACGGTCGTAGCTAAGAACTACATCAAGACTAACGACGCTTCTTAAGTGCTCCTTGCCCAAAAATGTAATGGACTACGGTGGTTTTCTACACAACGAATTACCTGGAAGCCAAACATAAAATGTAAACAATGGCTAACATCAATTTACCTTGACATTCGCTTATAAAACGCCTGCAAAAACAAACTGAGTCTGAAGTTAAAGGTACTTTATGTATGGACAAGTACAAGGGCTACAATTCGTACTCAGTTTATTAAAGTATATCAATAAAATTCACAACAAACCCTATTTGTTTCTGCCTGCCAGGGATAATTATAAACGCATTATACAGCAGGCAATTTCTGGCTCAAATCTGATAGATTGTGGTGTTTCAAGAGTGTAGTTATTTAATGTAACAGCACAAGGCTGAAGAATGCGAGTAGCCTAGTGTAAAGTTGAAAAGCTAGGAGCAAGTTTTCTAAAAGTTGAAGTTGCTGTTTTCTCCCACGAATAGAAGAGGGGCGGGGAGGGGGGTTGCTTTCAGCGATTTGCAGGTTTTTATAAGTCATTGCAGCATTATTTTCGCTTCAACTGGGTTTCTCTTATCAGTCGCAAACAAAACATGGGGTGGAACAACAGCGCAGTGATTACAGAAGGCCTGGAGAAATGAGAGGAAATCCACTTATGAATGCTGATCCAGACCAGGCTTTCAGTTGTTCATTGAGTTGTTGATACGTAAAAGTTTTTTTGTTTTGTTCCATAGAATAAATATATAGTAGCCTAACTGTATATTAAACTGTTGTATGAAAACCATATGACAATTATAATCGTGCGGAATAACAGCCGTGCTGATATGCAGTATCAGGCTACAACAATTCAGGCTCGTTTCACCTGCATGACTTAGCTATGTCTACTCGTTACGAACTACAGTTGATATAATCAGCTTATTATAAATGTATTAAATGAATTGCAGCATAGCGCTAACGACATGCCATTGCTAATCAGGATGAAATATTAACAGCGCAAACTGTACGTTGACATTGCTCTGGCATGTGCTGCAAACATTTTGTCGAGACATTTGATGCAAAACTGTTTAGCCGTCAAATTAATATCGGAATCAATTGTATTTGCTCTTTCAGAGCACCTCGTGGATAAGCTAGAGATTGAAATGTTATCGTCGCTGTTTGTTTGTTGAAAAATAGAGGCGCGGGTAACGTTAGACGGAAATATTAGGAATGATGGCAAAGGTTACATTGTAGCCAAATACAAATTCCTCTCGCTGCAGAGCAACGGACAGGATCGGATCGCGCTAGTAATCAAGCACGCGAAAGCTCCCTCTGATGACAAATCCCAACATTGCGCACAAGAAAAATAATAAACTGTCCCAAAATCAAAACACCATGTTTTCCAGACGTTTAAGCTTAAAACTTACCTTCAAAAAGGTGAGACGAAGTGTCAAGCGCCTCTGAAAGGCTTCCTGTTCTAAAGTTGTCGTATGTCGTTGGAAAAAAACATTGTACGCGGAAGTGGAGACAAATTTAAACGCGTGACGTTTGACAGCAGATATAAAAGCAGGACTAAATCATTCTTCTTAATGTGCATATGATCATTAAATAAGTTCAATAACCCCTAAGTGCACTCGACAGAAAGCTATGTGTTTTTGCGTTGGAAACGTAACTTTTCGCCGTCCACTGCCACTTCCTGTGTGACTTGCGACCACCAGAGGCCGAAAGATGTCCAAAAAATCTTTCATGTATGCCCGGATGGTTCCGTTCAGTGTTACACTAAATCGGTTCCCCTCCATTTGTATGAATATCGGGACTCTTTAAATATACTGCACTCATATTTTGTATGCAGGAAATATGCCCTATAGAGTTAACTAGTTGTTTATTCATCATAATTAATCTCAAATTAAAATAAATAAAAATGCCGCGAGTTTGATACCTGACAGGATGTAGACCAACTAAGGAAACTTTTAACACAGACAGACCAATGAACGATTACCCCAGCCTATTTTTAACTAGATGCATTTGATCTAAAAATCACATAGACCTGAACGCCAGAGAAAAATCCACACTCTTACAATTGAATCTCAAGAATATTGTTTATTGCTTTTGAAGATATTACTCTTTACTCATTTTTTGTTCTAGTCATCCTTTCTGTTTTAAATTGCACAATAAAACAAAGAAAAAGCTTTACTGTTAGGTAAATTGTATTTTTTTTTTTCAATGTGTACACACAAATACACAAAGTTCTATGTACAGATGAAATCTCCTTTAGTACGGGCAAGTCAAGGCACCAACTGTCATGTAACAACTCTTTCAAATTCTTATCTAGAATCAGATAAGAACTTTACAAAGAATTGTAACAATATATCCGTAAATATTGTTGGCACATATTTTGTAAAACCTTGCTTTTGTTTTGCCTTTGCATTAAACATGTTCTGGGTAGGCCCATTTTTTCCCACCTTGTCTTAAATGGTAAATCCATTCATCAACGTGTGTCATTCTGCTCCAAAACATTGTCTTTACATTCAGATTGGATGTTCATATATCAAACTTAAACATTAGAATGAACATTGGTTAAAGAAATGAGCAGATGCTGGAACTAATATTATTCACACTTGATTAATTATAGTACATCACCACTGGGTGAATGAATTATTGAAATATGAAACTAGCGGCATAACTCAGTCCAGTAGGGTCATCTACTTTTCTGAGCTATCTGGAGAAAATTTCCACAGGGCACAATTAGAGGGAGCAGAATTATAATTTTTTTTTGCACACCTCCCTGTCTAAACTCTTATGAGCAATGTGAAAAACAATTGCCCCTTCTTAGTCAACTTTGGGTCACTACACATATACTTATCCATTTCCCTGTCTCATATATCACTCGTAGAGAGTAAAATGACACCAATACAACTATCCCATATAGTAATAGTAATTAAACATAATGTACACAATAATAAAATATATACAATGAAATAGATACAAACTTTAAATATTCACTGACATGAGCAGCATTGACTCTGTCTCTCATTCTCAGGCTCATAAAGTTTTTGAATGTTGTTTAAAAAAGACACCGACTGACCATGAAATCTGAAAGTTAAAATAATAAATAAATAAATAAATAAATAAATAAACAAACAAATAAAAGTTTGTCTTAAAAAACATGAAGGGCTTTGAAAATATAACCACAAGATGGCAATGTTTGACCATATATTTTTCTGAATCAGCACAATAAAACAAAAGTGCTTTATTGCAACACTGAATCACCTTAAAATTACTATCAGTGTTGCCATTATTGCATTTTGCTTGTTTTATACTGTTCAGCTGAACACTGTATTGCAGAGCTTAGCATTAACTTATGGAAAAGTCTGTGACATACACAGAGCAGAACAAACTTACTGCATATCTCAGCATGACCAGAATGCAGTGCAATTCAGAAAGTGGTGATAAAAGATGTGCATATTCCATTACTGTGCTGTCTTGGCTATAAAATATCTCTGTTTCCTAACTGAGATTAGAAAATGAGAATCATTTCGATATTTAAACATTCTAATCTTTTTTTTTGTTAGTGTGTGTTTGTGTGTGTACTGCTCTACTCTCAGAATGACAAGATTGCATTGAAAATCTCATTGTATGATACAGAAATTGAAGAAATTGAAAGCACTGATATTTTAAACTGCATGAGCGGCATCGGAGGACTCTGGAACCAAGGAAGGGAAAAAATGAAATGGGAATATACAGAATTATTTCACAAATACACAGACAGAAAAAAAAGAAAGAGAACCTGCAAGACATCAAAAATCACACAACAGAACATATTAACTGTGAGCAAGTTTAACTGTCTCTGTTTCCCTGTGCCGGTCAACCATACTGAGGGAGGGAGAGAGGGATGGAGGGAGGGATGACGGTGGAGGAGTCAGGGGTCCCAGACTTTTGAGGGGATGTGGAGACACAGGAGGAGGAAGAGAAGAGAGAGGGGGCAGGACTCCCCCGAGACCCCCGGATTTGGTCTCTAGAAGGTGTGAGCGACCACCCAGCCTTGGCACCTTCCCTAGAGAGAAGTCTGGTTCGTTCTCATTCTCCGAGCTGCAGTCGCTCAGGTCTGTTATCTCCAGCTCAGAGTCAGACTCTGGATCCTGCTTCACACCCTTTCTCCGCTCTGAAGGGCTTTGACGGCCTCCTCCTCCGCTTCCCACGCTGAGCCCACCCAAACCCAATCCTAGGCCTAAACCTAAACCAAGACCTCCACCTGTGACACCAGTGTTGGTCTCCCCTCTTTCCCGGTCGCCTCCACCCGTACCCCCGTTCCCCAACTCAGTCCGGCCCAGTGGCAAGCTCCCTGGGTATGGTGGGATGCAGAGTCTGGGGGGCTGACCGTTAGTTCCTCCCGTTTGACCGCGTTCTGCCCCGGTCGTGTCTCCGGGGGGTAAGAGTGAAGAGAAGGGGTGCGGTAGCTGAGATAAGCTGGACTGGAGTGGGTTGGGGTAGAAATGTGAGGAGTAGAGGGAGCCTGGGGGCAATTTGGGACAGTTGTTCAGAGAAAAGGCCCCTGGGAGGTAGGGGTTGAAGCCCCAGGGGTAGTCAAAAGAGGGGTTCCGTGGGTAAGGACCCAACAGGGATGGAGGTTTGGAGTAACAAGGAGCCCCTGTGGGAGAAATTGAAAAACATGAAACGGAAACTAGTGTTAATGTTTAAGTTCAGATGTTAGAGGCAACTATTTCTCAGAGGGAAAACTAGACGGACATCATAAATTTCAAAAACTTTATAGGCGCTATATATATATATATATATCACATAGTAATATTTCATCAGCTATTACTCTAGTCTTCAATGTCACCTTCAAAAATCATTCTAATATGTTGATTTGAATATCAAAAAAATGTCTTATTATTATCAATGTTACAATTGTTGTGTTGTGAATATATGTTTTTGTGGACACTGAAGCATTTTTTTGTCAGGATTCTTCAACGAATAGATGATTCAAATGAACAGCATTTATTTTAAATAGAAATCATTTGTGGTCCCACTTTATATTAGGTGGCCTTAACTTCTATGTACTTACATAAAAAAAACAATAAGTACAATGTACTTTGTGTGTTCATATTGTATTACAAAGCACTTTTGCTGATACTGAGGTGGAATACGGGTAAGGTTAGGGACAGGTGTGGTGGTATGGGTAGGTTTAAGTGTAGGGTTAGGTGTAAGGAAAGTGTCAACAGTGTATAATTACAGAAATAATTACAGATGTAATTACATGCAGGTATTTTTTTAATGTAAGTACAATGCAAAAACATGTATGTACACAATAAGTGCATTGTAACAAATGATTAACTGAAATGTTAGTACACAGTAGTTAAGGCCACCTTATATAAAGTGAGCCCTCCTTTGTAATATTATAAATGTCTTTACTGTCACTTTGACTAGCTCAGTAATTTGAACAATTACATAATAATTACATTAAAAAAAACCTAACCCTAAAAATATATATATTTGATGATGTAAGATAAAATAGAAATCAGATGTCAGCCAGGTTATTTTTTTCACAGATCCTATGTGATATGACTCATTTCACACTCCTAATACTTTACATGCTTTTCACCAAAATTTCACTGGCGTTACAAATACTTTTTCTTCATTTTCTACCATGTTCATGGTATTTTCTTTCTTTCTTTCTTTCTTTCTTTCTTTCTTTCTTTCTTTCTTTCTTTCTTTCTTTCTTTCTTTCTTTCTTTCTTTCTTTCTTTCTTTCTTTCTTCCTTCCTTCCTTCCTCCCTCATTTTCTCTCCCTCTCTTTTTTCTCTCCACATGCTCTCTCTGTGTTATTTGCTATGCAGGGCTAATTTGACAGTGCTAGAGAGTGTGTGTGTATGTTAGGCCAGGAGTAGCTGGCAGACACATGAATATTGAATCAGTCAGGCAGGCCTCACTTGCTTATGAAAACACAGTAATGGGCGCCCACAGGCCACAAACTGAAGCCTGCACCCTCAATTAGGGCCTTCCTGCTTGGGAAGGGATTAGGACAGGGGGTACACATGGGAGGCAGAGAGGGGTAAGAAGAGGAGGAGGGTGGAACAGGACCTCAGGACAAACAAAGTTGAAGGGAGGGGTGGGGGTTGGCTGGGTCTTTTGGGGTGGGGAGTCGCATTGACATACTCATGCCTTAATACATTCTGATACACAGATATTTCGGTGTACATTCAGAACATCAGAAAAAAACGAAACAATATGTACATGATACAGTAGCACTCGCAGAGGAAGTGCTAGAGAAGTGCAAGTATTAATGCAAATAGAAATAAACAATGTCAAGAACTTGTGTGTGAAATAATCACTTATATCAGAACTCAGCAAAGTTATATACTTCATTCCACCGCTCTGAAAAACTAAGAACCTTCACTAATTAACAATAATGTATAATGTTCTCTTTTTCTTTTGATAAATTAGTTTAATTTATGTCTCACCTGAGCCGAGGAAAGGAAAAGCGTCCAGTCTCAGCTTGTCCCCATCAGGCCCTGGGGCCCCTGCACTGCGTTCAAACAGAGAGGGCCCTCGACCCGACTCAGGCAAACGAGGGAATAAAGACTGAAGGGCCTGGGGAAGATTGGACAGTGAAAAGACAGCATGAGGATCATTAGACATTGAGAAGAATGTTTAATAAATGACATGACAGGCTAGCTTTTTAAAATAATATAGTATAGTGTAATATACAGTATATTGCACAATATTGATAATATAAATAATCATTTTTAACTTTTATTAACCATTTTATTGGGATGTTTGTGTGCTGCAAAACATTTTTATAATCAGATTAAGTCATAAAAGATGCAAATAAATGCACAAACCGACATTTACATTCAAAGAATGATAAGAAATGTGAAACTATCATGACATCTTTAACACTGTCTATAAATCTTGCACACGCACAAAAAAAAGTCTTGTCTTAAAGACTTCATAAGATATCAGTCAGAGTATAGGCCACAAAGAGATCCCGGGGTTTTTACCTCCCAAAATGTGGAACGGCTTTTGGGAGCAGATTAGAAAAGGGTGGTGGGGGGATAAAGCTCAGCAAAAAAACCTGGAAGTCATTCCAAGAATCTTAGCAGATGAATGCCATAAAGATTTTCTCTTTTTTTATGATTAGTGACATGAAGGTGATCAATAATTTCTGTCATTCTTCTCTTCTCAGAGAGAAAGGCAGGACTCCATTTCGAAGCTATGTAATCTGGATTGCTTAACCAAACCGCATTAATTACACGGCACTGATCTGACAGCCCCACCTTCTCTTTCATTTCTCACATGTCTTTCATTTTCAATCAATGGCAGTGATGAGTGCACTTCCAAGACTGGGATGAGAGGAAAGGGATAATGTCTTCTTTTGTTTTAAGGCTGCTTAACGCCATCTGTGACATTCTCTCTACTTTCTTCTTCACCTCTAGATCCTTCTCTTCTCCTTCAGTCACCTCTAGTCAAGACAACTTTCTCATAGAATGACCTGGGTACACATACTTTGTAAGGCTAAAGTAAAATCAAGTTATTAAAGGGTTAGTTCACCCAAAAATTAAAATTCTCTCATTAATTACTTACCCTAATGTCGTTTGCACCCGTAAGACCTCCGTTCATCTTCGAAACACAAATGAAGATATTTTTGTTGAAATCCGATGGCTCAGACAGGCCTTCATTGACACCAATGTCATTTCCTCTCTCAAGACCCATAAAGGCACTAAAGACGTCGCTACAAAGTCCATCTCACTAAAGTGATTCTACAATAATTTTATGAAGCGACGAGAATAGCTTTATAAATAACAACTTATATAGTGATGGCCGATTTCAAAGCAAAGCTTCGAATTGTTATGAATCAGGGTATCGAATCAGGATTCGGATCACCAATGTCACGGGATTTCAGCAATTAGACGCACGATCCAAATCATAAATCAATACACTGATTCATAACCGTTTGAAACTTTGTTTTGAAATCGGCCCATCACTATGTAAGTCGTAATTTTGTTTTTTTGCGCACAAAAACTATTTTCATCGCTTCATAAAATGATTGTAGAATCACTGTAGTGAGATGGGTTTTGTAGCGACGTCTTTAGTGTCTTTACGGGTCTTGAGAGAGGAAATGACATTCGTGTCAATGGAGGTCTGTCTGAGCCATCGGATTTCAACAGAAATATCTTCATTTGTGTTCCGAAGATGAACGGAGGTCTTACGGTTTTTAAACGACATTAGCATAAGTAATTAATGAGAGAATTCTTCATTTTTGGATGAACTAACCCTTTAATAAAAATAATATTATTAAGTTACCGTGTGTTGCAAATGTTCCACCTGTTTATTCTTTTAACACATATATTTTTGAGGAGCATATTTTAAGTGAATTTGACGTTTGACCAAACCTTTATTAATAAAACCTATTCTCGGACTCTTTGTATTCAAGAAGGACATAAATGTTTGCTTTGCCCCTGGTATTCAGATGATAACTATTTTAGTTAAAGTTTAACAGACAAATAATTGCTGAACACCAATACTAGAGCAATTACAGAAAATACATATAATAAATACAAAAAAGATACCTACATACTGATTGACTCTGTACAATCAATAACCTGATCCCTCACATCACAGCTAATGCAGAAAGCCTTATACAGTATGGATAAAAAAAGCATCAATCATTAAACACGAGCAATAGAGCTGTTATTATCACAGAGCACATCAGCCCTTGAGGTTTTTGTCTGACTTCATTCTTCTGTTATACCTGGCGGTTCATTCCTGTCTCTCATTATATTGAGATTGTTTGTTCTGTTGATTTTACGCTTCTGTAATCACACTGCACCCAATACATGCCATGCATTTATTCCCTCATACCTCGGGTGTGACAGGGCTGCAGTCTGGAGTGGCTGCTCCTCCATTGAAGTGGTTCTGGGCCAGCAGGAACGGAGAGCTGGCCATGTCCAGCAGCGGGTAATTCACCAGAACCACCTTACTGAAGTTGAACTTGTAGGTGAATCGCTTGCCTTTAGTTTTGTGCAAAATGCGTTTGTTGTAGTAGTACCTGCAGGATGGAGAACAACAGAAAATGTTTGTCCCTCACTTTCACAAGCAGTAATGTTTAAAATGAAGAAAACACAATTGAATATGTGCATACAAGAATAAATGCATGAGTAACAGGGATAGAACAGACCAAAAAATCAAATTCTATCATAATTTACCTCATGTCGTTCCAAAACTGTACACTGTAAAAAAGATGTGTTGGTTTAACTTACAAAAATTAAGTTACCTGGTTGCCTTCAAATTTTAAGTTATTACAAGGAGATTCGTTTAATAAACAGAAACTCAAAATATTATGCTATCTGAACCACATTAAGTTGATCTGACAAATGATAAAAAGTTGTGATAAATCATGAAAATCATTTTTGACAGTAAATATATATATTTTATATATAAAAATATGTTTTGAAGAATGTCTCAGTGTTTTTTGTACATAGGATCCAAATTGTTTTGTTTTTCAAGACATACAGGTTTGGAACGACATTAGGTTGAATAATTAAAGGTATAGATTTAATTTTCAAGTGAACTATGCCTTTAAGGGGGAATGGCTGCCTTCACCTCGACTGAAACATTTTCCAGGGTCATGGCCTTCATTCGGAAATGCCAACCTTGTCAGCTGCCTGTTCTGCACATTGATGACCGCTTAGATTTCCCTCAACATCACACGACGGCATTTCACTCATTTGGAAATAAGAGATGGATCTATACAGAGTCTTTCCCCCTGACCATCACCCGTTTGCGCTCATCACGAGTGTCAGAACGCCTTGAGGATGCTCACCTGTGCATGAGAGCGAGGCTCTTTAATCTCAGCACACTTTATGCTTGACTTCACTTTACCCGGTCCGGCAGCCTACACGAGTTCCCGTGATGCAATCTGCCGGCGCAATAATTTGTAAGCTTTTATTTTATGTGGCAATTGTGCCCCTTAATTGAGCAATTAAGCAAGGCTAATCAACGAGGCTAATTATGGCCTGTGCCTATTCATAACAATTAGCGGCTAGCGACAGCATCTATTAAAGGGAGGCTGGGGGAGGGTGGGAGGGGAGCAGAGCGATACAAAAGGCGGGATGAGAAATGGCTAAGCGTATGTGCATGAATAAGAGCAAAAGTGCTTCAACCAGGGTCAAAGTTCAAACCTTAAAAGTTTGATGTTGGAGTTTGGAGTTTAAAAAGAGATCTGATATAAGTTTGGTATAAGGTACAAATCAATTTTAGACTTCATTTCAAAATCCCCATCGACAAGTATTCTTTATATGAGCCTCTCGCCGGAGAACATCCAGAATCCATTTAGATGTTCAAAGATTCCACAAATTGGACTGTATTGATGTTCTTTGGAGGGAAGGCAGCACTTAAAATATCCACATACTATCAAGCATCAAGCATGGAGCTGCCAAGGCTATTATACAGGATATTATGTGAGGATAAAATAAATGATGTTTTTCCCCCCATAAGATGCAAGATAAAAACACATATGCACAAAAGAAACAGCCAAACACACTGTGTACTCAACAAAGCACATCATCTAGAATATACATATTGCATGAGAGAACAATAAAAGGCAGCAATTAAGCATTAACACAGAAAACAATCCTTTGAATATGAAACACACACACACATGCTGTGCATACCTAAGTGCTCGACTGAGCTTGTCGTAGTTCATGTGAGGTTTGCACTTCCGAATGCCCCACAGTCTTGCCACCTCGTCTGGGTCTTTGATCACAAATTCACCATAGTCTCCCTGCCAGGCAATCACCCCCTGGTATTCCTCCTTCTGCAGCAGCTCCAGGATGAAGTGCCACAGCTGGATCTGCCTGGAGCCTGGGCTTGACTCTGGCTTATAGGCCCAGTCTGGGAAGGCGATGCCTAAGGAGAGGGAGCCAAGTAAGTGAAAGGATTTGGATAAGGCCTGTTGGTTTTGTTACTTGCTAAGAGCATTCCTGTCTAAATAACTGATGAAGCGATGGGTGGTTCAATAGGGTATTTTGAGCCTAGGGAGTAGTTAGCCTGTGTTTTAAACAAGCAGGTAAGAGAACTTTCTCTCTTTTTTTCAAAATTGATTTGTTTGAAACTTTGATGAAGGGAGTACATGTAGATTATCTTTCAATAATAATCTAGGCTGTTTTCAACAGCCTGTGATGAAAACCAGGAAATGTAAATTGAATTTATACAACAGTTAATTCTGGTCTTTGAATTTGATTGGCTGAGCTGCATTCTGGTAGCCTAGAAATCTAGACAAACCCTAATGGCAGCAAATCTAATCTGCCGCGAGTGTCGTCTAGCAACTCTCAATACACTTCTGAGCTGTAAACGCCAAACTCTGGTCGGGCCAATCACATCGTGTATTGAGTCGGTGGGCGGGGCTTAACATAATGACGGCAGAGTTGCGCTTCCATGCTACTAGTAAACACAGAAACTGGCGAACGGCGGTCTTTTGAATCAGCTTTGAAGGACTTGTAGTTAAGCTTTTCTCTGAGAAAAGAACAAAGAACGGCACTGAAGTCATTCTTATAAAGGGAAGATGTGTTCTGAGTTTTGCCAACCGGATACAGCGAATGTTTAATCTATCAACGAGCTCCGCTTCACGTTGGTCTGGTTGGTGTCCCTATCGCTATCCTATCGTGTGCAGAGGGAGTTTGAAAGACAACCGTTTATCCTGCCCTTTAGATTGAGCTGTCAATGGTGAGTTTCCAGACCAAACATCTTGATGTGGGTCTAGCTTGTCAGGCTTGCATTCTGGAACTTTTTACTGTTTGTATCAAATACTATTTATGCAAATTCAGTCTATGCATTAGCATTTGGGATTTTTAATGGATAATTTTTGCAAGTTACATCATTGTGCCATTAGAATCATTCATTCAACAGATGTAATTTAGGAATGAAAGACATGACTGTCTTTGGTTGCGTCTGAAAAATGAAAAATGAAAAATGATGCCTCCACTGGTAACATACAGAGGTAGGAAAGCAACAAGGCACGTCCGAATCTAAAGATTGTGTCATATTCTGTCCACTGAGAATCTTTGATCCTGTGTACTGATATACCTGCACAAACACTGCCTGAAGTCATTGCCTGATAAGGCAGCGAAGCAACAAGTCAGCTGCCTAAGGTTTCGGACCCAGCCTATTAAAGTGAGTCAGTGAATAATTTACTTAACCGATTTGTTCAAAACACTGATTTATTCAGGAACAAAACACAACTACTGTGGGTTAAGAGATGCAGCGGTCGATTCTGCCTTGGCTTAGTTTGGAATGATTCGGACCAATGAAACTGGAAATATTGTGTCTAAAATGTAAGTTGATAAATATAAACTATGTATAATAGCATATCATGTTATTCTGTTGGTTGGAACTCTGGTTCATGTGATAATTTGCTTAAATGTATCTGTCTTGCTTGTAAGATCAATGTAACATCTATGCATTTGTTTCTGTATGCCCTGTCATACAAAACCATGGTGGAGAAAAAGACATTTAAGTTAGATGGGGGAAAAAATCCTCTTCCGGTGTCTCACCTGGTGTCCAGAGGGTTGGGACGGGTGGCGTGAGCAGCAGGTCACTAACACAGTTACAGTCCATACCTCCACTACACCTGCATTCACACACAAACCAACAAAATCTGAGCGTGAACCATTTTAGGTTAGATCACAGAACATAAGGCTAAAGCATAACACTTTGACTCCACAAATATGTGTCACGTTCTTGTGGACTTCAACCACTACACAGTGTGTCAGAACATGCTGTTGTAAACCAAGAGGGTATGCCATTCCAGTGGCCTCTAAAATCAATCAATGCCTTTTTATTTGAAGGGTTTCTTTAAATATGGTTGCCGAAGGCTGTACCTTCAGCCATGCAGAAGATCACTGAGCATTTTTTCACAAAGAGTAACGTTCAAAAGACCCCATCTCATGTTGAACATCTATGACAGTGTGTGAGGCCCTCAAGCAATTAGTTCATAGGTTTTCACAGGTACCTGTTTGCACTTTAAAGCATTGCGTTTTGTAATAATGATCAAAATACGAATATGACATGATAAGATAACTTTCATAAGAATAATTTGAGCATTCTTCAGTTTCCACACGTTATACACTACAGTTGAACTTCATTTCCAGCATCAAATGTTCACGTTGCAGCAAAAGGAAATAAATACACCACAGTGAGCATGTGTTCATACAAATAACTTCAAAGCAGGATATCAAAAATCATTGAAGATTGCATCTGCTATCAGATCAACTGGGAGCATCAGTAAAGATCCATCTCTCCATGCAGCAATTCAGTATACATGGCTAGAGGAGTTCAATCTCTCCTCAGCCATCACAATTTCATAAAGGTTGTTTTACAAAGCTCGGGAAGAAAAAGGAGCCGGTACAAGGGTATCTTTAATGCTGGCCTCTCCCTCTCTCCCTCTCCTCTCTCACTCTATTTAATTATGCTCTGTGAATTTTGGATCTTCCCTCCAGCATTGAAATGGAACGTGAATTATTGAGGTGTGTTTGTATAAATTATTATTGCTAACTCCAGGCACTTCTCTCTCGCACACAAGTACACACACACACACACACACACACACACACACACACACACACACACACACACACACACACACACACACACGCACACACACCCTTTGTTGCTTTTACTCTTTGGACTGTCCACTTGCTTTCCCCCACACTCGAAACCTCTACTTCTCATCTCACTCTTTTTTTGTAAAATTTATCTGTTGTTATTTCTTAAGTACAGAAAGCTATCAGTTCACTTATCTGTATTTTTACTTACCTGTTTCGATAGCTTTGGAAGGGCATAGACATTTAGATTCAGACTTTGTGCTCATTAAGATTTGTCTTATAGTGGACAGACCTATATGAGGCTATGAACTTAAAAATAGATATTACTTTAACACTATTAAATCCAATTGAGCACAGTGCAACTGCAGTCCAGATCACACCTGTAAATGAATTAATTTGTGAAATCTGTATTCAGTGCCTATCAGCCAGCCTATCCGATCAAAGGAAACCCAGCCGTACCTGCCTGTGCACCTAACTGCACTCTCCCTCTCTCTTTCTCTCCTCTGTATGTTTTGCTCCCGCTCAGTAATTTTCCGTTTGATTTCGGAGGTAATGCATTTTTTACAAATCAAAGAGGAAGCCAGGACGCCCCCCCACCCTCCCTTTCCCTCGATCTCTTTCTTTTGCCCTGCTCTTCCCCTCCAGGCCAGTGAAGAGATAAAGGAGCCCCCATCATTTCCTTGTTAGTTTTGATTTGGGCAGCACAGGGCTTTCAAGTTCTCCCCATCACCCCCAGAAACATTATAACTAGCAGCCAAGGGAATACATCTTCTCACAATCTCCTAGATATGAAGACACTGATTCAGGGAGTGCACAACCACACACACCAAACAAAAAAACTCAGGGAAAAAAAAGGGGGAAAAAGATGCACATGGACAGGGCAACACAAAGTTACACCTTTCCCCAAGACAACATGCTCAAATGCACTCTTGGGGAAGTCAAACTCTTCTGTGACAGGTACAAATAATCTCATGAAAGTCACAAACTAACATAAACTCACAATTATATCATCTGTGAGCATATGAACACAAAATATGATGATCAGAGTAAATACAAGTGGAAGAAAATGAATATAATACATATATTTTATTTTATTTATTTATTTTATTTATATGTTTTTATAGACATTATATACATGCAAATATATATAAATATACATCCTGTATGGATTAGAAAAAGTTATTTAACTTGATTTATTTATATAACTTGAAATTATTTAAGTGATACATTTTACTTAAAAAAATATTCATATATTCATATATATGTATATGCATGGCATGTATTGGGTTGTATTAATATATATATATATATATATATATATATATATATATTATATATATATATATATATATATATATATATATATATATATATATATATATATATATATACATACATACATTTAGTTTGTCCATTTGGATTATTTATTGTTAATATTTATGTAAAGCAGATTTCATGGTTTAATATTTAAATATTTTGTCCATATGTTAAATAATTTTAATCATTAAGTAAATCTATGTTTTGTAATGGTGAAGGGATTCATATAATTCTAGCTTAATGCCATGGAAAAATGATTTGTGCTAATCTTATAGCACAAAAACACTACGTATGAAGTAATAAGTGTGCTTTTATAAAGATTATTGCATTTAAACACAGGCATTGATTACTCATTCATTATGGAATAGCCGTGCCCTACAGATTTAACATGTTTACCCCTGTGACTAATTACATTTTGTGAAAAAGCTCTGCTGATTGCACATTAATGTTTCGACAAAACAGGCCTGCTGGAAACAATTTCGTGTTGCGGGTGGACCACAAAATAAAATGGTAAAAAGATGAGGTTCAGAAGTGGACTAAAAAGTAAGGGGAAAGAGAAAGAACTGAGTAACAGATGGTAGACATTGTTTCTAGTTGTGAAAAAGATGGACAGCAAGGTTCTGAAACAGAGATGAGGGAATGTGACGAGTCTCGTCCCTCTCTGCTCCCAGGACATGAAACGAACCCTCCGCATCTGTGTCATCTTTCTGTTTCGGGCTGCCACAGAAAAGGGACTTAGTGAGCACCCTCGCCCCTCGCTCTCTCTTTCTCCCCCCACTGTTCCTTCCTCTTTCCCTCTTTTACTTTTTCTCGATCTCTCGATTTCTCTTGACTCTGCTCTGACAGTCTGCACAGCCTCAGGGTCAAAGAACAGAAGGACTGGCTTGTGTGTTTGTTATGAAGAAGGAAAAAGGGAGAGCAGGGGAAGAGAGGGGTAAGGGGAAAGATGGTCAAGATGGAGAGCTCGAGATGGGACGCACGCATCTGACAAATTGTGCACACAACGAGACAAAACTGACAGTTCCTATGTAAACACATGGAAATGAAATATTTTCAGGTGGCTCACAAAATTTGGATATTTAAGATTGTGCTATAGGATTAGGGGATGGGGTGTCACTGTCACAGCTGTGGAAGAAAATGTCAGCCTTCTTTCCCCTATTTTGCAGCATGTTGTTAAAAAGATGTGATTCAAATGGTTCTGTCTTTTAACATTGTTAAGCACAAATCAAACTGGATATGAAATTACACTTTCTTACATCAAATCGTTTTGTCCTGTGAATGCTTTATATTTTTTTTACCCACTGTTTCTACTGTCACCTCAGGAGGGTGATCATGCGTGATTTCACCCCAGTAACTAGTTGGTTAGGTCAGGAGTTTTCAAACTGGGGTCCGGGGACCCCCAGGGGTCCTCCAGAAGGTTCTGAAAATTTCAAAGAATAAAAAGACAAAGCAAAATGGATAAAGTCTACCAAACATTCTACCTGTTTCATTTCCCGTTTCCCTTTCTTGCCGTACTTTCCAGAATTGTATATGTTTGCTTTGTGTTTTTCTAGTGTGTTTTTCTTACTATAGCCCCCATCTTGCTCACTGGGGTTCTTAATGCAGTAGCCTACATAAGCTGTTTACATACATTTATTGTGAAAGTTGCTTTTACAAATCA
Source organism: Pseudorasbora parva (assembly GCF_024679245.1). Classification (NCBI taxonomy): domain Eukaryota; kingdom Metazoa; phylum Chordata; class Actinopteri; order Cypriniformes; family Gobionidae; genus Pseudorasbora; species Pseudorasbora parva. The sequence continues at coordinate 22,835,235 of NC_090178.1, read as the reverse complement.
TTTTGATTGAAAATGTTATCCTTCAGGTTTGTACATCCAACATTAAGTATAGCTGATTCAAGTTTGGAAACAATATGTTGTATTTATGATGTCATGCTTACTAAATATTATTTTTTCATACATAAAAAAACTGATGGATTTTAGGAAGGGGGTCCCTCATAAAAGGCTCATTGGGGGTCCTTGGCATCATAAAGTTTGAAAACCCCTGGGTTAGATGACGTGGGTGAGACGTAACACCCCCGTGTCAGACTCACCACTCACCTGCGACCATCTTTCTCAACACTAGCAAAGTTTACACACGAAACCCAATAATTGTGATAATACGGTAAGGAGACCGTGAAAGTGAAGTATTGGCGGTGCTTTTAGCACTTGCGGATGAGAAAACTGGGGAAAGTTGGTGGGAAAAAAGAAGAAGAGAGGAATGGAACAGAACTTGCTCAACTTTAGGAGCGATGATAGGGGCGAGCGTGCGATATGATATCTCTTATAGAGCATCGGACTTAAGATACAAGGAAAAGAAGGGGGAAAAGACGGAGAAAAAGTATCAATCGATAGGGTTAAATTATTCATCGTCATTAATTATCGATCGCTCTCCGTTGCCGACTCGTCCGCCTCGCGCCAGAGTTGAAAGGAGGGAAAGCGCGCTTTATTAAAACCGGCTCGAGCCTCATTGTTTCATGTCCCGCGGCAAAGAAAAAGCTCGAGCTTGGTTCTGCCCGCGCCAGTGAAATATACACACACATCGCCCCCCTTAAAGCTCTTTTTCTCTCCTCGCTCGCTTTCCCTCCCGACGCGCGGGAGAGCTTTGGGGAGCCTCGTACGGTGTTCACGGGGCGGCTGTGTCTCGCGTGGATCGATGTGGGATCAATGGCTCTCGCTGACTAATAGCCAGAGAGCGCCTTTGATCTCGCGGCTGAGAGATCAAAACCTGCGCGAGAGGGAAGAGAAAGAGGAAAATGCGCGGGAGAGCGAGCGGACCTTAAACTTCACACAAACACGCGCGCCGCTCGTACTTTATTACATCTGCCATCGTCTTGTGATGTGACATCATAACATATAGTCAACGGTTGTTCACTTTCCTTCAATGAGCAGGTATTATTACGCCCTGCTGTCATGCATAAGCAAGACAAAGATGGGCTAATTTACTGATGTCAGCATATGACGTGTTTTTTACTGCAAGTCAGTCTATATGTAGCCTAGCTATATGAAACTCCCAAACAAAATCGAATATTTGAAAAGGACCTAGTCATTTACAGTAGGCTAGATTATTATTAGTGATTATTATTATTTCTCAGTCTTCACTATTTTCCCCCAGAAAAGACCTAGAAGTTACACAAGTTTGTTTCACTCGCGCCATAATTGAAATCTTCATGTTTTGTTACAGGCCCTACCTTTGTGCACTTTTTAAAAATCAATTAAACGCGGAAATCCAAGACACATTCATTCTGATTCATATTATTGTTTAAATGGTGCACCGGGGAACTTTTTGGCTCTTCTTCATGTTAATTTAAAATGCGTGGAAAGCTACTTATTTGGGGAACGAGAAAGTGGTAAAGAAGTGAAGTGCAGACTGCTCAAGGTCTTGAGATCACAGCAATGTAAGTGTGCATTTGAACACCAGATGATTCTCCATTAAATCACTCTAAAAGAAAAAAAAACAGAATCCTGCTCTTTTATGTGCCTTTCATATAGGCTATCTTAGATACGCGTAGCCTACTCAACAGGACAGAAAGCTACAACTATTGCGCATTTCTTCCTACTTGCTATCCCCCTCTCTTTAGCCCTCCTCCCTCTGGTCAGTGAGTTACTCTCTCTATCGCTCTCACTTCCCGAATTAACCACTCAAGAAGTCACCACCGACTCAATCAATAGCTCATACATAAACCCTGCTATAATCGCTCCACATGCCTGTCTGTCTGCCCCCTCATCCCTCGTTACCCCTTCATTCTCTCTCTCTCTCTCTCTCTCTCTCTCTCTCTCTCTCTCTCTCTCTCTCTCTCTCTCTCTCTCTCTCTGTCACACACACACACACACACACACACACACACACATTTCGTCTGTCCCCTTACCTTCAATTTATGTTGGCTTGACAAACTACTACTAATTACTAACTTTCTTGTTGCAGTCCTCTAATAACTGCTTACTTTTCACCCAGGCACCATGCTAAATCTGTGATTAATCTAATCATTGTGTTGCTATGCATCAGAAAATGTATGATAGCCTACCTAATTTAGAATCAGTCTGATATGGCCACAGTGTCATCTGTGACAGACTCACATCTTCCTTGAACAGCTATTTCTATCAACATGTTTAGCCTATATTAGTACATGAATGATATTCAGTTTTACAAAAAGAATGTCTTACTTCTGCAGCACAACTGTTGGATTGTTTTTTCAACATTTCATATACAAAATCTGCTTTATGTGGTAAAATAAATCAAATGGTATTCAAGTTACAAATATTATTTGATATAAATCAACCTGACGATATATATATATATATATATATATATATATATATATATATATATATATATATATATATATATATATATATATATATATATATAGGCCTATATACTGTACAAACTCTATCAAACTTACACTAAATCTAACACAAAACTTTCTGTGTTTTTCAGCATTTTCACAAAACGGTGACACGTCCCCAGAAGTCTGTGCATTCAGGATGAATTCCCCACCGGGATAGAAAATCATGTGTACACACACACACACACACACACACACACACACACACACACACACACACACACACACACACACACACACACACACACACAATTAAGGTTGGAAAACATAATTAAAGGAACAATTTGACTTTTTGGAACGCAGTTAGTGTGTTAATATGGCAATCAGAATATATAAAATACAAAGTTTGTTTCGATACCTATACGATTCGTTTGTTTTTGCCAAAGCAAGTCCAAGCTGGACATTCACTCTCTTTTTAGCCCCTGCTGATCTCCTCATATTCAAAAATATGAAAACACAGAAACCAACACACACGCACACAAACAGGCTCACACATAGAGAATTTAAAGATTACAGACGAACGGGCCCCTGCTCATATTCCCTGTGCTCCAGCCGCTCTTTCCAGCCCCTCTGTCTCTGTTTCAAACTCTTTGATTCGATGGAGCGGTTTGATCTGTGCTAGAGCGAGTTTTGTAAACACATTTTTGCGATCATATAGCCATGGGCAAGGCGCGTATAAATGAGGGAGAGAGAGAGAGAGAGAGAGAGAGAGAGAGAGAGAGAGAGAGAGAGAGAGAGAGAGAGAGAGAGAGAGAGAGAGAGAGAGAGAGAGAGAGAGAGAGAGAGAGACGTTTAATGAGAGGCTCAAGTGGAAAGGCACACGGACGGATTCAAACTTGAACACGAGAAATGTAGAGAAATCAGCCTTCCCCACCGGATAGGTTGATGAAATATAATGTAATAGTGGATGGCTGGCTCTGCTTTTAAACAAACAACTCGGGTGAAAAGTGCTACATAGTATCTAAATCGACATTTCCCCACGGAGAAAGAGAGAGAGAGAGAACAATTTTACAAAAGGGACATAGCAATCACAAGCAAGGACAGACACAAACACATTACGGTGGGAGCAAATAAAGAGAAAACCTTGGCGAAAAACGGATTCGGTGCGAGCTAAACTAATAAATGTGCGCGGTCCTATTCTTTTCTCTGTTTCTTTTCTCCACATCGGCGTCGTGAGCTGGTAATTCGTTTAACTTCGATTGCCAGCGCAATAATAGCGCTAACCCGTCGCCTCCGTCTCCTGGATTGCAGAGACTTCAGATCACATCTCATTGGAAGGGGAAGAAGACCCCATCACTGATGATGACTATAATATATACAAAACGAAATAATACACTTAAATTGTACAATCACTTAAATCAATTATATAGCCTACATAGGCTAATTATTAAATAGTCTACTCATATTTAGGCTAAGGAAACGGGACTAAAATTACGAGGACATAAGTTCAAACAAGTTATAGAAAGTTCTTTAAATGTAATGGATTATTAAAAGATAATTTCCACTGTCCCTTTTGTCTATCTGTGTGCAGTAATTGGTACAGATGACATGTATAGCCTCTATGACGCAACTTCTCATTATCCGCACATGCACCGTCAAGCCCCGTCTTTATTTGCATAAAAATCCCATGCCTCGGTCCCTTGCGCAGAAAAGGAAAGCTCTTCTTTTCTGTTCTTGTTTAGTGTGTGCTTTTCCAGCTTTTTAAAAAACGAATAGCTCGAAGCCGTAAGTGTGTCTCGGTTCGGCAGTGGTGGTGTGTGCGTGTATGTGTGAGTGCCCGCGCGCGCTTTCTTTTCTTCCTATTCTATCTACCTCTGTCCAGGGAATTGTTCTCAACATTCACAAACACATCGCAAATACCCGCCGGCTTCACAGTATCGATTTCTAATTAGACGGCAGGATAATCGTTGGAGAGAGAGAGATGAAAAAGGGAAGAGGGTAGCAAGAATAAATAAATAAATAAAAAGGTCTCGTGATTAACTGAATTAATAAGAGAAGTACAAAAACAAGAGAGCAGTGTAAAACAACGGCCTTTCCTTTGCATTCTTACAGTATAGGCTAACTTCGAACTTGTGCATGTGCCTCTATGAAATTAAAGGATTTTATTTAGCATGAGCATCGTCCTGTTTAACACATTTTCTGTTCTAATGCTAAACAATTAGTTTAAACATAAAAAAGAAAGAAAAATAAACTCTGTTCTTTCTCTCGTTTCGACATCACTCAGGATACGTCACTTTGAACTTCTCACTCTGAACTTTACTCTATGCTCTCTCTCCCTCCCTCCATCCCCCTCATCCGTCTCTTCCCTTCTTGACAGTGTGCGTCACATAGGTTAGTCCGGGGCTCAGGTAGCTCGTTTACTTTAATCAAGCTTTCATCATCAGGCCTACACGCCTGTCTTTGACGCGCGCGTATTCACGACGCTTTTCCCACATCTCCTTCCTTTACGTCTTCGTATACGTCTCTCCCTCCCTAGCCTATTCCTCTCCATCTCGCTCCTTTCTCCTCGCTCTCCCCTCAAGCATATGCTAATAACTCGGGTGAATACACACCTACTTAACCCTTCTCTCCTTTGTGCTCTCCTCCCTCTTTGGCGCTCTCCGTCATTATGGTGATAAAGTGTAGGATTAGTCAGAGGGCTAAAACAGTGACTGCCCTGCCCCGAACTCAGCGCGCACTATCAATCTCCCCGTGTGCTACGGAGTCCTACTTCTGTCTCTGCACTTTTGCGGGTTTTATCTATCGCCCTTATCCTACTTTCATTCACACAACTCTTTATTCTAATGTGCAGTAGCCTAGTGTAAGGCTAATAGTGTTTGGAAGTAATTTATAATTCGTTTTTTAGGCTTAAGGTTTTTTTTGTAGCATGTGTCAAGTCGATTATGAAGTCACTTTTTTGAACAGCAAAAAAGGCAGATGCACGCAGTAAACACATTGATTTGTTCTCTCCCTCACTTGTATCAGGGATCCGTTAGGATTTCTTTTTTCCGTTTGTTTGAAGTTCTCGGCACGTCTCATTACCGACAAGCTTGAATCTCTCAATAAAGGAAGCGCATCTTATAGGCAGGTTTTAATCCTTCCAGGTGTTGTTTCTGCATAGCACGCCCACAAACACATTATTATTATTATTATTATTATTATTATTATTATTATTATTATTATTATTATTATTATGCTATTGTTGTTGGTTTATCACGGTTGCGTCAAGCTGATACTGAACATTTCTTTCCTCCTGAACACCTTAAATTAATCAGCACATAAATCATGATGTAACTGCAACGCAATTCTAGCAGTCATGTCTCTGATGAGAAGGTCAATCAGACGCGCGTGGCCGTGCGTGTGTCATTTAGGACGCGGTCTGAACTATAGTTCAGGTTCAGGTTTTCCCATAGCATGTTGAAGTAAATTGTTACCGGAGCTGTCAAATGGGCTGAACAAACCCGATACTGTATCTCAGGGAGTTTATCTCAATAGTGTTACGAAAATAGGCTAGGCTACTAAAGATAAAAATCGCATGTAATCTGTCGAGGTTTTAGTGAACACAAAATAAATGATGCCTGTTGGTAAGTTTCAGGAATGTTCATGTTGAACTGCATATTGATCAATACATTTTACTATACACAACGTGAGCGTGATTAAACGAGATGATCATAAGAGGCTCGACAATTGTGACATCTGTGACTGACTGGAGCAGATCCGAACTTTTCCACAATGAAGAGAATGAAGAGGAAGAAGACACGCGTAACGCAAGAGAATATATTCAAGGGTCACATAATTCTGATAAAAGTATCTTAATTAAGAATAACTATAAATAAGTATAAATAAAGTATATTTGTAAATTAAAAAAAGACATCACTGTCGGTCACATGAAGGTGATATGCATTTATCTTTTTCAAGGCGACTTTATTACAGTTTTATTATTCGTATAATTTTTTATAATATAATTTTGTACAAAGACTCCAATAATCAAAATGTATTAATGTCGTTTATGTTCTGACAGTTCTTTTGTCTCCCCCCCCACCCCCCCCCCCCCCAATTTCTCTTTCTTATAGACTTGTGAAGAAACGAAAAAGCTCTGTGCAAGTAATAGATTTATGAGTTATCCGTGACTGTCTTTCATTTACCGCGGACGTTTTTACGTGTTATACATACAGCTCCAGATGCATTTTTTTTCTTCATTTGTTAATATCACTGGCTTGGGAAACCGAACCCTGATAGAAATAATAAGGAGCATATTTTGAAAACCTTAGATCTCCTTAACAGAACACTTTCCAACATAGAGGAAGTATGTGTGCAATGTTGAGGCTTATTATAAACTCTTATTTATGTTTATTGGGAATTCAGCATGGTTTCCTGAACATTTCGCAAATTAGAGTCCTAAAGAAATAATTCAATGAAAAATGAATAATTAAGTAGGTAAAATTTTGGTGTCTTTTGAGATGATGTCATTTACTCTGGGAAGATATTGAACATCAGTGTGATGGTTAACTGATTGTTTTGCAATCCAGCACATAGATCACTCTTAACTGCAATTGTAGTGCATTTTAGGTTATAATCTGTTGAATGGGTCAAAACTTACTCCAATATGTTCAAAAGGTTGTCTTACACTAAAAAGAATAAAATGCCATATATAGTGTAATGACTCAGCAAACAATATGTGTTAAAAAGATATGTATTAAGTCTCCATTTTGTCACTAATAAATGTTAATGAAAAAGATTCCCCAAAGATGCACGTAATGGGCTGTTCACGTATTGAGCATTTTGCGTTTACAAATTAGAGATCATTCGTTTTCATTTTCATTGAAACTTGTTATGTGAGCAACAATCATCACTGACATCTAGCTGGCTCTAATAGTTTGTAGTCTACTTGTAGGCTTATGATGCTTTTCGGTACCATGGCCAGCGGCAGTTAATGAAACATCATTACAGCCTAAGATGATTGGCAAGGAGGTTGAAGGTACAAATCCACATGACTTGTGTAGACAACCTCTGCAACCTCCCATGACTTGTGTAGAGAACTTCTGCAATGTTACTTTTTGTCAGGTCTTACCAAGGATCAAAATCTTTGCTTGTGTAACCTTGCACTTGGAGTTAGCTGGTATTTTGAAGGCTTGTGTATGACAAATCTGTGGATCCCAAAAGGAGCTGGCAGATGTGACTTTTCCTAAATTTGCTGATGATAAAGCAAAGGAGGCAAAGGAAATAAATCACCACTAACTGCAACTAACCCTCTAACGAGACTCCAGGATGGAGAAGGTGCTCTTAACATGACTTTAGACATCACAGCATCTTATTTGCCATCTAAATCATTGGAAGACTGAAAACTTTTTTTTAATCATCAAATGTTTTATGTGTCCCTATGAACATATTTCACCTGCACTGAGGAAATTTTAGCAGGACTGTACTTAGAGAGTTGTTTGTTTGGGTCAAATATGGACAAACCCAACCGTTGATTTAAATTAAGGAAACCAACCATTAGGTTTGTCCGTAGTTTGTGCAAAAGTTTAAAAAGTGTAAAATAGCGCACCTAATATGTTTTACATTTAGTTTTTCCTGATATCACAAAAAGTGAATTCTGAATTCTTTAAAGGTTTCACAGTGTGAAGATCATAAGTCCTTAAGACCATGAGTAGATGTAAAAGTTATAACAATTGGTCAGTAGTTTTCATTCGTTTTAAAGAACATTGCTGCAAATTCCAAGACTCATTACATAGTGATTGTCAGGGTTGGAGTGTGTCCATTTTACATTTAAAAAGCCTTGGTGAGCAGCTGCAGCTCTAATGAAATGAGATAATATTGGAAAAATTGTAATGTTGATTTCATTTGGCTTAATCAATTGATAAGTTGCTATAACTTTTACTCTGGTATAAGGGCTTTTTAGATCTTCACACAGCAGGCTTGAAACTTAAATGTCAAAATTTTAAATGAACTTTTTGTATTCCATGGAACCAAGAGTTGTAAGTTTTGAAGTGGCGTTATAAGGAAAGTAAAACAATTTTTTTAAACATTTTGGAGGCACTATTTTTATATTAATTAAAAAACTTTTTCTACTTTTGCAGAAAATATGGACAAACTCAACCATTGGTTTAAATGAAGCTAGAATGGTTAATTTAAACCAAAAGTTAGGTTCGTCTATATTTGACCCAAACATGGATTGAAACAACCCAGCATTTTATAAATCTGAGGATCAATAAAGCAAACTAAACATAAACCAAAACATGGGGAGTGTGAACAGACATGGAGAGTGTGATTTTAAGTTCTGTTATCTTGAGCCTGTTTAATGTGAATTATATGTTTACATTTGATTATAGCAAATTATTGCAATAACCACAAAGCAGGAATCTATCCTAAATCCTTTCAGAAAGAGAGTCTTATTCGCCTAGTTTTAACATGTTTAAAGAATTGTTTTGGGATTACAGGAGCACTGAGCACTAAAAAAATAACATTTTGTCAACATGTTTTAACTCTTTTTGGGAGTTATGTTGTTTTGGGTCCCATTGACTTTCATTACTATAGTTCAAAGATTTGGTTTCGATTACCGAAACCATAGTAGTTCCAACGAACATTCGCAAATAGCGTCACACCATTGAGCTCTCGGCCTGTAGTTAGAACGATAGTTTCTTAATATGAACATGCTCTTGGGCACAATAAGCAAGCTAACAATCAGTACATTCTATATCTTTCATCCCATTTGCCGCTATATGATAAACTGAAATAAGCTGATAACATTTACATTTATTCACATTTATGCATTTGGCAGACACTTTTATCCAAAGCAACTTACATTACGTTTTTTTTAAAGTACACATTTTACATTTTTCTCAATTCTCAATTCTTGCTTTCCCTGGGAATTGAACCCATGACCTTGGCATTGTAAGGGCCACACTCTACTGGTTGAGCTACAGGAAAGCATCACTGTTTTCTCCAGAACGACTGTAAAGCCAAATCAAATTTGTTGCAATATTGTCCTGTTTAACACTGTGAAGCTGCTTTAAAACAATCGTCATTGTAAAAGCGCTAAATAAATAAAGTTGATTGATTGATTGATTGATACATTTCAATCTATATATTTTCTATTTATGTTTTGAAGAGTGAGCATGTGCACATAAAGTAACCACTGAGCAAGACGTACAGGGAACCCATGATCAATCAAACATCAAATAAAACAAAAAGACTAGAACAAAAAAGTAAAGTGGGCCTCATATGCCATGCTTGAGTATAATAATCTGACATTAATTGCGATCTTGAATGGATTAATGATGTTACTCAACCACCTGCATGTGAAGTCATTAACTAAAGTGTTGAACCGACATGGTTCAGACGACAGAGGTGCAACCATGCATTATGGGCTGGGGAAACTACTAGACTAACTAGTTAATATCTCCAATGATGCATCGTATTAGGTAGTTAAGCAGCAAGTTATGTTGTAGTATGGCAAATGCGCCCCTTATTTGGAAGGGCATGAGGGTGACAGTAAATGCTGACAGGATTTTCATGTGTGGGTGAACCATCCCTTTAAGTTAAAATTCTGTCATAAAATAAAAAAAACACATTTTTAAACAATAGGCCCACTCACAACCTCTTTCACAAGTAACTCTTACTACCCTTTGTCTTCAGTCAAACTCGGGACCTTATTTCCACTCTTGTATCCCCCCCTCTCCTCCCCCTCAACCAAACAGCCCACCTCTGCGCGTGTCAAATCGAATCTCCACCACAGCGCCTACTACACCCGCTGTGTCCATGTATAATACGTCATACACACAGGGAGTGTGCGATGACGGATTACTGAATTAGACGAATAATGACACCTGACACTTCTGTTACCGCTCCCTGAGCTGCCACAGCCAGCGCCACAGCGCCGGTAAATAAAGAGCAGAGATGAGGAAATACAGAGAGAGATGAACAAGGAGGGGGAGAGGCAGGGAGATGAATGGAGAGAGCAAATGGAGGTGCGTAGGCCTATATTCAAAGAGAGATGGAAGGGAAACCGAAGACAAAGAGAAAAAGAAACTCAACAAGTCAGCTAGATGGATGTACGAGGGCATTTCTGTTTGCAATCTGCTTTGTTTCACAATAGTTCACAATGGCGTCCCCCTGTTTTCAAAACCAATAAACCCACGGAAGGAGATGCTGTGTATTGGCTAGACTTTAGGTTCTGTTAGCGTCAACACAACTTGAGTTGCATGTGATGTTAGTGTGGCCTGACCTATAGCGAGTGCACCGAGACCTTGGCCTGAACTTGCTTAGGTGTGAAAGAAATTATCTTCAAGGAATATATTTATATTATTGAATGGATAGTTCCCCAAAAATGAAGGGAAAATATCTGTGGAACATAAAAGAAGATATTTTGATAAAAGTTTTGGTCATGGAAGTCAAAGGGGTCCAAAACAACACTGAACCCCATTGACTTTCATTGCACAGAGAAAAAAACAGTAACACATTTATCCAAATATCTTCTTTAGTATTTCACAGAAGAAAGCAACATTATAAATAATAATGACATCATTTTCTTTATTGGGTGAATTGTCCCTCTAATGCTATATCAGAAAAAAATAGATGTTGTAAGATATATAGCCTACATTTAAAAATCCTTGGATTGGTGTACATTTTTATAATCCAAATATCTGTCACTGTCATGCGTCAAAAATCACAACAGAATTTCGCTTCTACAGGTTTAGGGCAATGTGAGACCCACAACATCTATGAGAATGTGTGTGAGAGAGAGAAAGAAACAGAGAGAGTGGGGAGCCAGAAAGAAATATTGACAAAGCCTAGATATACACATAAGTCATTGCGTGTGGCCTGCCTGGTTCTTGTATTTTATAGCTACGCTCTGTGCTGGCGGAACAAGATGACAGCTGAGTTCCTTCAACGGAAAATATGGTGCCTCTCTTGTTTTCTCCGTCTCCCTTCATCGTTCCTGCTTTCTGTCTATCCCTCTTTATATTACTCTGTCACTTCACAAATTTCTTCTCTCCCCCTCCTCCCTGTTTTTTGCTTTCTCTTTATGGTTGTCCCCTGTTCTCTTGCCATACGTTTCTTTTTTCTTCTTATCGTCATCATCCGTATTGATGCTCATTCTTCTTTCTATTTATCTCAATGTGTCTGTTTTTGCTCTCTGCCATTTCCTCTGTTTGTTCTACAGGTTCCTCTGTTTTACTTTCGTCTCATTAATCTCTCCTGTCACTGGACATTTATGTAATATGAAATATATTTACTCCCATTCAAAAGTTTGGAGTTGATAAGATTTAATAAGAAGTCTCTAATGCTTACCAAGACTGCATTTATTTGATCAAAATACAGTAAAAAAGGTAATAATGTGAAATATTCTCCAGTATTCAGTGTCACACAATCCTTCAAAAATCATACTAATATTCTGATTTGGTGATTATAGGCTCAAGAAACATGTCTTATTATTATCAATGTTGAAAACAGTTGTGCTGCTTAATATTTTTGTGGAAACGGATCATTTTTTCCCCCAGGATTATTCATTAAATCGAACTATTTTGATCAATTTAATGCATCCTTACTGAATAGAAACATGTATCACTGACCCCAAAAGTTTAAACTAAAAAAGAATCTTAAAATGCATCTTAATATATATATATATATATATATATATATATATATATATATATATATATATATATATATATATATATTGCCTGCAGATTATTTTGCTGCTTTTCTTTTCAACCTTTTTGATGCTAATTTTTCTCTCATCATTGTCTATCTTTTTCTCTCTGCCATTTCTTTTATTTGTTCTGCATCCCTGTTACTTTTCTCTCTTTTCTTATCTTCTTGTCAGTGGAAATTCTGTTTTATCTGCCATCTTGTAGGCTAACTTGTATGTTCAGATCTCTTCATATTTTCTGTAGGCCAGTTCTCACCTGTGTAACACTTGATATGAAATACATAATAAGCAACAAATGATTTAGATATACCAACTTCAAAAGCATATTAAATGCATAAGAATCAACTCGTACCTTTATGCCTTATTTTATTCACCCTCATTTCTTTTGCTTGTTCCTCACCACTTCCCTTTCACACTCTCTACATTCCAGCCACCCCTCCCGCCTTCTTCCGCAGCCCGAGCACAGAGCCCCAAGTGTCGGAATCAATTAAGAGTGAGCGCCGTCGCGCCCGTTCCTTCACGGAGGTAAATATTAAACTGCAAGGAACGGCAGGCAGAGAGAGGGAGAGAAAGGGAGAGCTAGAGGAGGGGAGAGCGAGCCCTCCGTCCCTAATCCGCCGCATCGATCAGCCGGGGATGAGGGTAATATATTATTTTGACAAGATACGATCCTCCGACGCGCACCGCTATCCCCGGCGATCGATTTCTTTTTCTCTCTCCCTTTTTTCTTTTTCTTTTTTCCCTTCAGCAGTAGGGACACTGCATGCGCACCTCTGTTTTGTTGTTAGTCGCTGTGTGTGCAAGTGTGACTGAGCGAAACAGTGTGAAGCCAACAATAGTTGAGGAAACGCCTGGAGAAAACTTCTCATCTGAGCGGCACAATCTCAGCGTCTCGACAAAACGATAGCAGACGTGAAGTCTTAATAATGTCTTTGTGGTGTCGTCTAAGGAACATACATTTCAAAGTGATCACCTGATCGTCAAAACAGTTCATGAAAAGGCAAAGGAAAGCCATTCACTTGTGCTACAGACAGATGAGTATTAAATAACAAAACTTCAAAAATAAAGGAGCTTTTCCACTGGAGATTTCCATATTTTGGAGTCGAGTCGCCTGGGTGATGCTGACCAATTCTAAAGTTAAGTGTCTGGCCCCTCCGGTCCCCTGTGCTCTTTTGCCTTCCCTCCATATCGCTTTGTAAACTGTGTCTAAATGCTAAATTCCCAGATCAATTTTTTTCATTCAACCTCTCCCCCCATCCCTTTGTGCCCGCTGCCCCCTGCCTCCGCCTCCGAAGTGGATTGAAGTTCACTGTCTCTTCGCACACGCAGTCTGCAGCGTTCTCGCGTGTATGCATTTGTGTGTGAACAAGCACACTGAGATTTAGAAATCAGTAAAGGCCGATAAATGCAGAAATATCTAGTAAATCAGCTTGTTTCATAATTTCAGCCACCGCTCAGTAGGCCGCTCTGCCTTCCAGAGCACTCGGGCACCAGTCTCAGTCTTTCGTTCACTCTCTCCCTTTTTTATTGTGCCATTTTCTGCCACTTCGGCTGCTGTGAGGGAGGCAGTAATGCAGTCACTGTCCCTCTGCAGCCCCCTGCTGTGTGTGCAAGTGACTTGGCCTGTAAGGAGAGGGGGGAGACGCGGGGTCAAGGTGAGCTCTAATACACTATTGATCCACCCCAATTGAAAACCTGATGGAAATTTTACCCCCCTCCCCTTTTCTCCTTCCCATCTGTGTATCTCTGTCTTTCCCTTGTCTTCCTTTTTTTCTGTCTCCCTAGTGAACAACTTCTTCTGTGCTTCCTCCCTTTTTGCAAATTAGATCCTACCCAGAGGCTGTCTTTGTGGCATCTTTTTCTCTCATGTTGTCCCCCTTCTTCTTCTTTGTCCCCTTTTATATCTTTACACTTTGGAGAAATCTAACCCAGTTCCTTGTTTTTTTTTCTCATTTGAAAAGAGACCCTTTAAAGAGAACCTCTTGTCGCTTTTCTCTATTTTCAGTTCGTCTTTTTGAAGAATTGCATATGTAGACTTTGAATGCATTTAAACTTGAGTGATGTGTGATTGAGTAAATCTGAGACCATACACACACACACACCCACACACACACACACACACACACACAAATGGACACACCGTGAGCAGAGTGGCAGTATGGTCACCAGTTCAGTGTATTAAATGCCACTGTGGGTTGGCCTCGGGGCTGCACAGCGATCCCTCAGCAGGAAGAGCCAGTCGATAGCACTCCATCCTGGTCAACAATGAACAACGCTCGACAAAATCTATGTCAACACTTTTGTATTTTCACTTCGAGTAAAGTGGAAAATGTGACGGACTTCTTCCGTCACATTTTAAAGATCTATCTCTCTTTTTTTGTCTCTTTCTTTTTAATGTTATACTTGGGTCACAGATGCAAGTTATATTGGTAACTCTGGTACAACATCTGTGTTGTGCATGAAGTAAAACAATGAAATAAAACTATGGTGCAACCAAAAATTCAGTTGGAAACATTCAGAACTGTTTAACTGGCTCCCTTTCATTAATCTATATGTAAAAAGAATTAATTGGTTTGAGTAAAGCCAACTTTAACAAATGAGTTCAATCAAATGAGCTTTTATGAGTATTTAGAACTTTCTTCTTCTTTTGAGTTCACACAACTGACACATTTTAAGCAATCTGAATTGTTGCATTGTTTTGAGTTTGATGAACTTGTTTCTTTTAATTTACACGAAATTAAACTCAAACGAAACTGGGCTGGGATTTATATTTCCTAGCATGATTTGCATTAACACTCAAAAGGATAACTAAAGGCTAAAATTAAGTGTTATATAATGTTTTTGTGTAAGATTAATATTTAGTAGTTTCATGTTTTTCTATGTTAGTTTAGAAGATTTTATTTTATGTTGGGGTTTTTTATGGGGAGGTTACCATCATTATGACGAGTGGATCATGAGCTTAGTTTGAGAACAGATATACAATATGATAAAAGTTCTATATTGCTGTACTTATTCTGCATGTGCTATTCTACCCTAATGCTATCAAAACATTTAGTGAATTAACTTAAAGCTAGCCACAGTTTCCACTACTACAATCTATCTATCTATCTATCTATCTATCTATCTATCTATCTATCTATCTATCTATCTATCTATCTATCTATCTATCTATCTATCTATCTATCTATCTATCTATCTATCTATCTATCTATCTATCTATCTGTCTATCTATCTATCTATCTTTCCATCCATTCAAACTTCCAAGCTTTTTTCAAAGCTTTCAAATGAGGCCTTTTTAAGTCAACATTTAAAGTTTGCGTTAATAAGACTTGATTTTCGGGTACAAAATGAGTTATAAGTTTCTTTGAATATTAGTTCATTTTAATTCTGCTTCCTTACGCTGGAATGGCAATTCTGTATCCTGTTTGCTGCCTCAACTCAAATCCAACAACTGAATTGGAATTGAAAAAGCATTCTCAATTCAATTCTGAATGTTGCACAATCCTGACATATGTAAACGAGGCTCAAAATCACTGAAAACTTTAACTATCGTTTTCCCCAACTATGATTGGTCAATTTTAAGACTTTTTTTTTTAAATCACAGGACTCTGAATCTGAATTTCACTCTCCATCAGCATCTCTCTGCTTTGACCTTTCCCTACTTGTATTGTTGTTAATTACTTTGTAGAACAGACTGTGTGATAAAACTGTCTCTCTGAGTGCATGCAAGAGCTTCCAGGTGTGATTTATGTTCTGTTGTGTATCTGTCAGGTGGTAGCGCTATCTGTACCACAATCTCCCCATGGACGCAGAAACATTACACATGTGGTGAGGCCCTGTGTCGACCTGCAGCCCGTGATACACATCTGGAACATCAATGACAATGATGCACACTGAGAATGAGGAATGAGATGATGCCGGACAGAAAACTGAAGCGTTGGGGACAATAATCAAGGTTGCTCTGTGTCTCAATCCTGACTCCTTACACAGGTTGTATGTGCTTAAGAGCCAAATAAACCCAAAATAATCACATTTTCTCTTTTTCTTTTTATCTCGCTCTCGCTTTCTCAGTCTCTCTCTCTCTCAGAGAGTCTTAGCTTAATTGCTTTTAAACCGGATTAATGACTGACCGGGGACATGTTGCCTTAATCTCCGCTCTTGTAAAGCTGCTGTGTCTCAGCTGTGCCTTCTCCCTTTCCTGTCCTCATCCATCCTCTCAACCTACTTACTCTTCGTCTCCCTCTCCCGCACTTTCCCTCAGTCAACATCAGTCTCCCTGTCCGTCTGTTGCTCCGTCTTTCCCAAGCACGGTTTCCGCTTCTTCTGCACATTATAACTCAATCCTGTTATGCCATTTGTCTCTCGGTCTCTCTTCTGCTCGTTGCTGATGTATTCGTATATTTAACTTTCATCTCTAGCTCTGTCCGAGTTATGAGCTCACTTACTCATAAGTGCACACACACTCAAACCTCTCCGCTGTGTGTGTGTGCATACGCCGTAGTCGTGATGCATGGCCAGTCGAGGAGTCTTGTATTAGCACATGTCGATGGCAGACTGTCATTGCCTCCTAAGTGTTTTGGCAATACGGGATCTGCTGTCATGCCAGTGCAACTAATCTCAATCGAATTACATTGAGCTGGTATTGAGATGGTGAGAGGGGACAAGAGTGCGAGGCTGTGTACTTGACTAAGCACTTCTCGTGGCCAACAAGTGTTAAGGGTTTGTTTGTAACAGTCCTTGATATCAAAAATCATAAAAGGCTACTTTTTCTTTTTCTCTTTGTTAAAGTGAGGTTTATTTTAAATTGTAAGTTTCTCACGCATTTGTCATTTCAACCCCATTTTATACTTTCTTCTGCAGAACACAACAGAAGATATATTAAAGAATGTTTCAATGTTTTTTGTCCTTAAAATAAAAGTCAAAGGGATTCAAAACAACTTTGGACCCCAGTGACTATCATTATATGGATCAAAAACATTTTACATCTCCTTTTGTGTTTCACCGAACAACGAAAGTCATGCAGGGTTAGAACGATACAAGGTGAGTAAATGAAGACAGAATTTTCATTTTAGGGTGAATTATCTCTTTAAATAACCATGCAAGGCTTTCATTGAATGCACTGGTAAAATATAGGCCTATTTAGGTGAACGTTTGGCATTCTTTCTCTCTCTACACTCTTCTGTCTGTTCTAAAAGCCTAATACGTCTAACGCCTGAACTCTTTTATTTAACCTACACCCTCTCGTCTATATTAGTCTCCGTAACTTTCTCTCAAGCCTACTGTCTCTTTCTCTCCCGCGGACATTTCTATCTCCTCCTCTCCACTTGCAGTTGCCGTCAGGATTAAACAGTTATCTCGGAGGCCCTCTATCGCCCCTAAATACTGCGGATGATAAGACTCACTTGGATTTGTCAAATTGGGCACCATCGATTAACTGACCTTTCCTTACTCTCAGGCTCCCAGGCAGTCTCCACACCATCAACAAGCCAGATAGAGAGTTAGATGGATATATATTTATATATATATATATATTGGTGTTATTATTGTGTACAAGTTTGTAGCTTCAATGGGAGTGCATGGGAGGTGGATGAGATAGGAGAAAAGAACACAGTGGGGAGGGAGAATGGACAAGGCTGGAACTGGAAGAAAAGGAGAGAATGCCTTTGCTTTTTGAAGTAGCTATAAAAACTAAAAAAAAAAAAAGATTAAAAAAAGTTTGACCAAATAACACAAAATGTGTGTCTGAATTGATGGATAATATTTGTCTTTACAATATGTTAATAGTTACAAACACAAGATGAAGCATATTAAATATCTAAAAATGCTGCATAACCATTTCAGCATTTAAATTTTGAGATAGGCTACATAGTTGAAACTATTTTTAAAAATGATTTTCACTTCAGGTGACAATATTATTCGGTGCTTAAACGGAATAACAGATGCTTCGAAGTAAGCTTGCTTACCAAAGCCTTATGTTTGGCAACCTGTTGAGAACAAATTCGCGATGCGAGTCAATATGAATGAAGAATTGGCTGTACAGCGCGTCCCTCGAGCAATATTTACAAAGCAAATAGGTGCGGGATGCAAAATGATGAAGACCCGCGTGTGTTTGTTTTCAGATATGATCTTACCGGAACTCCCAAGTGGCCTCGCCTCAGACGGAACCTAAGGGCCGGAGCCGGCACCGTGGCTGCTGGCTGTAGGATGGACCGAGAATCTCTGGGCTTTATCTGATCCAATTCGAAGAGCAAAGATTGTGCCGTTCCGTGCAGTATTATTGATGCGCTGGAACGGAAAAATAAATTATTGATAAAAAAAGAGTTTTTACTCTTCTTTTATTGATAAATGATCAATATTCTTCTTTAACAAACATAGGTCCCTGTGGGTAGCTAAAATTGTAAAAGTAAGAGCAGTAGGCTGTTAAGCTGCGTTACCTCATACCCTAACATTAGGCTAATCACTTCATCTGGTCTGTGACAGCAAAGAGTTAGAAAGCTTTCCCGTCGAGAACTGTCTACGACGGAGTAAGATTTCTGTGTAATTTTGTTATGCATGTTTTATTTTATTTGTATAGCCTACATTTCATTACACCTTAAATCACAGATTATCGAACATGCCGGATAAAAAAAAAAAAAAAAGCTGTGGGGTAATATGCAGTGTAACATTTTGAACACAAGTAGCTAAAAAGTGATTACATGTTATATTTAGGCCAACTATTTACATGAATTAGCCTACTCACACTCACAAGTTTCCGAATTAATTGTATTTTAATTATCCCATAGGCTAGGCTACAGCTTAGTCTAATTCTAAACAGCGACAGGGTCTGAAGTCAGTTGCAGTAACCGCATTCAGCTAAAAGAGGTCTATAAAAGCAAAAATTACACATTAATTAATGTAATTTAAATAAGTAATTTAAAGTTAGACAAGAATAAAAGAAAAAAAATTATTCGCTTTACATAGCTAAAAAACAATGATAAAACTCATTGAGTCAGCGAATCAGCGCGTTAACAGCAGCGCTCATGTCCTTTTTAAAAATGCAATTATAACATGTTGAATCAAAAGATATAACGTAAAAAATGGAAGCCTATAAAATTAGTTGAATTTGAATTCCAAACAAAAGAATCTTTTTTTAAAAAAAAACAAGTTTCAATCGTGACTTTTCTACAAAGAGTGAAGCTTACAAATAAAAAATGACGGACAAATATTTTACAGCGTAATAAAATATAAATTTTTATAGCCTATAAATGTTTACAAAATGCAAAATACTATAAAATAGCTTAATTGTATGCAGCTAATTATTTTATATGATTATCATTATTATGCCTGCTATTAACACAGTCATGTCAGCCACGTTATTAAATGTATCCTATTATCATTATGGCTTCTTTCATGTAATGGAGCATATGACTCCAAACAAAGTTGGCCAGGTGAGCAGTTTCGGTACCGCGGACTAAGCAAAGGGGTGGAGGGAGGGGGAGTAACTGAGTGATGTGGAGAGCAGAGATATCCCCAAATGCCATTTAATGTCGGAAATATTTCCTACAAATATTGACAGAGAGATAGACGCAGCAGGGAGACGCAGAGGAACGGCTCAGGCGGACAAGTGATTGAATTAATGGATGTTCTGGATATTGTCCAAATTCGTGGACTGACATCTTGCGGTTAATTACTTTGATTGAAATCAAATAATGTGAAAACACGTAAAGAATGCAGTGAACTCGGAAGACGCAATAGGCCCTACATGTTCAAGAACTGAGGGAGGAGTACGGCCTCAAAAATCATAATTAGGGATATTTACAAATGACAAACAAAATCACTCCTGTGGAAAATTCCCCGTGATACTCAGTCGGGTCTTTATAATCGTCACTTTATTTTTGCGGACTAATAATAGGCCCTAATTAGTAGCCTAATAGTAGCATATTATTATTATTATTATTATTATTATTATTATTATTATTATTATTATTATTATTATTATTACTAGCCTATTATTATTATTATTATTATTATTATTATTATTATTATTATTATTATTACAATACGAAGTCCCGTATATAAGGTAGTATAAGCTATTGCTTATTAGGCCTACGTGTAGGTATAATTATTTCAAGTTCACAAAAAATGCACACAAAAATGACACAGCCTATCAAAATTAAAAGATTACTCTGCCATAATAGCCATGCACTTTCAAAGTTATTAGGCTATTTTAAGTTAACTTTAAATTTAACAAATTTCTAAAATCATTAGAGAAAATGCTAAATATTGTTATCAACGAAAGCTTAGTTTTAACAATTTGCATTTAATAAAATAACATAGGCATATAAAAAACGATGTTTACAATTATGCTAGTTCTAACAAAACTTACATTTTCAAAACCAACGATTAAAAAAATTATAGCCCAATTCTTGGAACCATCAATCAACATTTTTACAGGTTAATATTTTACCAGTCATATTCATTTCTGTGCTTTTCTTAAACACTCTCAAGGTTAAGTACAGTGCTGGAACAGCTTCAAATGATCACCAACGAACTTTAGAGATGAGCCGAGTCAGAGCTATAAAGTAAGTGCAAAAGAGACAAAACCCGAGTTTTTAGAGCACGCCTGTTTTAGTGAATAATTTACCAAATCCAAACAAAATATTACGGTTGATTTTAAAACAAATATCTTAGGATAGATCAGTACCTACATCTGAAATTGTTAACGCTAAATATCTGTTTATTGATTTAAAAACACAACGTATCAAAAAAACATCATGTAAGTAATAATGGATGAGATACATATAGGCAATACTCTGTGATAACGTATGCATCAAAGATCAGCCGTGGTATAGCCTACATTTTGATGCAACTAACCGAATTATGGATCAACTATGTCTATTCGAACTCAAGATAACGGATAGCCTACATATTAAACAGAATTCTTTAAAGTTTTTCTACAGAAGCAGTTCCATCGTGACATGAAATTTTGCGCAAATGCAAAAAAAAAGAAAAAAAAAAAAGAAAAAAAAAAGTTTTCCAAGTCCCAGACTACAACGTTAGGCCTAAACATACATTTCGCAGGACACTCAACATTAAACGCAAAATATTAGGCTGTTAATCAAATATAACACTCATTCTGAATCACTCTTCAATTAATATAGGCTATAGGCCTATATATAGGCTATATTTTAATATATAATTAGGCTAATATAGGCCTACTTTTCCAAACCTTTGAAATGTCCCAAAACATAAGAAATTAAAACCGGCAACTAAGAAACGGAAAAAGTATCTTAATAAATATGAGTAGAACGTGAATGTTGTCCTCTCGCTCACATTTGACCAGTGGCCAACATGACAAGGATGAATGAATGAATGGATGAATGAGTGCACGTTATGCACTTGTGAGAGTAAATTGAGCTTGGTCATTTGGCAGATCGAAGGGATACACACACACCCGGCGCTTAGTCCACATTAAACGTCTCTAGTTGCCGTGAGAGTGACTGTTTAATTGACTGATTGATAGTGTGGCGTGTAGGTGAGGGCTCAACGAACAGCGTTAACAAATAGAGACACTTAACAGCTAATCCGACGTGGCACGGACCGCACGGCTCGCGAAGGCTGTTTGCGAGTGTGCACGCGAATGTCAGCGCTTTTCAAAATTACACAAAGCTCAAATGGTTTATCATACTGTAGGACAAGTTTTTTCCTCATAATAACATTTTATAAGATTGTACGAAAACACATATTTGGGCTAAATACACACAAATAGCATAATCAAGAGACGTTTCGTAGCCTAAGTTAAAATATTTATTAAGCCTTACAATAGCCTAGTCATTTTAAAAAAAACTTTTTTTTAATTGCATCCATAAAATGAGTATTTTTGATGCCAAAAAGTTCAACAAAAAAAGTTCCTAAATTAATTCCACCTTGTGAAATCATCCCGTCGTCGTAAATATTTTTTATAACACAGTGCGGATGACATACCTCAGCCTTTCCTGATCGTGTTCTCCAACCGTCCAAGGTAGAAACTATCTAACCCGTGTGCGCTTTCACTCTCCTGGTGTGTGATCCGGGGGCGCGCGGAGCCGGGATCCGTGGAAGCACCTCTACACTAATAACCACGACCGAGGGAACTGAATGAGAGGGAGGGAGGGCGCTGAGGAGGTGTGCATCTCTCGGTAAGTAGTTAATTAGTAAATCCCCATTCGCTGTGCCTCGGGTCGGTTTGTTTTCCCCGGTCGACAAGCCGAGAGGAAAGAGAATTTGAAGTAGGATTCGACCCGTTTCCGCTCCTCTGTCTCGTATATGAAGTGCGTGTGTATGTGTGTGTGTTGTCCTCCCTCCCCACCCTGCCTTCTTCCCTCTCTCTCGCTCTCTTTCTCTCTCTCTCTCATTCTTTTTGCCAGAAAATCCCTTTTACTCTCCTAACATGCTCGCATACACAATTGCTCCTTTCGCGATTCTCCAGATAGTGTCCGTTTTGCTTCAGGACTCAATGTCCAATGCCCAGGCTAACTTTCAGGTTAACACTCTCAGCCACATGCACTAAACTATCACACTCCCCACTCCCATCACCACCATTAAAAGAGAGTTATTTACTTAGTACGTAACATGGAGCCTATTTAAAACAACAACAGCAAAAAAGATTATTTCATCAACTCCTCAATTCATGTCGAGGCGCTACATTTGGTGAACCTGCACTGCTATTTCATCTTAAAACCTTTGCCTGGAGGTGCATGAAATGACAGCTAAAGTTTGCTTAACATTTTAGAGCATTTTCAGGACGTGATCTTAGCCTAATTCAACTATCAAATGGATACAAATCTCAACACTGGAAAACTGAAGTTGATCTCACTGGCATGGATTCAGATTCTGGATTTCGAACAGAAGTAAACATCACTTTAAGTCTTCACGGTCTTTCCCAAGCCATTGACTGCACCTAACAAACTTAAATGACTTAATTGATCGACTACGTAATAATCCATTAGGTAAACCTATGGAACCCACTGGGGCGTGGAAGGAGGCATATGATGAGACTTAAAGCGAATGCGTAAAGAGAATGAGCTAAGAAAGTTTCATTGGGTAGCTAAAGTAAACAAAGGTACTGCCAATTATACACTCAAACAATATTAAACTGACGTGTATACAATGCCATCATGCACCTCTTTATCGCCCCCTTGTGAACAAAATGACTACAGAGGGTCTCGGGTCCATTCTCATGTGAATCCGTCTCAAGCTCAGAAATAAAATATTGCTTATAAAAAATATTTCATAGTAATTACGCGCAGCCTGTGTTAGAGGAAATGTGTGTGTGTTTGTGTGTGTGTGTGTGTGTGTGTGTGTGTGTGTGTGTGTGTTCTTGTTTATATTACATGCCCCATAAGGATAGTAAAGCCTGAGATCACCTACATTGTGGGGACCAGCCAGCGGTCCCCACTTTTCAAAAGGCTTATAAATCATACCTTTTTTTGAGAAAGTAAAAATGCAAAATGTTTCCTGTGATGGGTATGTTTAGGGGCAGTGTAGGGGATTGAATGTACAGTTTGTACGGTATAAAAACCATTATGTCTATGGAGAGTCCCCATAAAGATAGTGAACCAGACGTGTGTGTGTGTGTGTGTGTGTGTGTGTGTGTGTGTGTGTGTGTGTGTGTGTGTGTGTGTGTGTGTGTGTGTGTGTGTGTGTGTTGGGTTTTCATGTTTTATGGGAACTTTTATGTGGATTTTTATACTTTTTTACCAGGATTTTTATACTTTAAACTGCATATTCTACCCCCTAACCTATACCCATTACAGAAAACTTGCCTTTTCAAAGAAGATACAATTTATAAGGTCACAGATTTCTGGTATTGTGGGGAGTAAAGTCTAAATCTCTCTCTCTCTCTCTCTCTCTCTCTCTCTCTCTCTCTCTCTCTCTCTCTCTCTCTCTCTCTCTCTCTCTCTCTCTCTCTCTCTTTCTCTCTCTCTCTCTCTCTCTCTCTCTCTCTCTCTTTCTCTCTCTCTCTCTCTCTCTCTCTCTCTCTCTCTCTCTCTCTCTCTCTCTCTCTCTCTTACACACACACACACACACACACACAAACACACACACACACGTTTGTTTTTTTTACATATGGGGACATTCCATAGGCGGATAGTTTTTATACTGTACAAACCATATATCTATCCCCTTACACTGGCCTGCCCCTAAACCTACCCATCACAGGAAACGTTCTGCATTTTAACTTTCTAAAAAAAAAATCATCCTGTATGAATTAAAAGCATTTTGAAAAGTGGGGACATGGCCAATGTCCTCATACTACACCCTCTCTTTGTAATACCTGTGTCATACCTATGTCATTATACACATTTGTGTCCTCATATGTCACAAAAACATGCCCACAAACACACACACACACACACAGATCTGGTTAACCTTTGTGGGGACTCTCTTAGACGTGATGTTTTTTATACTGTACAAACTGTATATCCTCTCCCCTTACAGTAACCCCACCCCTAAACCTACTCATTAAACCAAATTTTCTGCATTTTCAAAAAACAAAACCTGATTCTGTGTGAGTAATAAGCATGTTTCCTCATGTGGACCTCAATTTAGGTCCCCACAGTGACACGAGTCCCCATGACTCATGCAGAGTGCATTCAGGTTGAGGTCCCCACTGATATAGAAAAACATGAAGTCAAGTCAACTTTATTTATATAGCGCTTTTACAATGATGATTGTTTTAAAGCAGCTTCACAGTGATAAACAGGAAAATATTGCAACAAAATTTGATTCGGCTGTACGGTCGTTTTGGAGAATTGGAGATGTTATCAGCTTATTTCAATTTATCATATAGCGACAATGTGGGCAGATCAGTAGTTTATACAGTTAATTTAGTAATTAATTTGATTTGGATATTTAGTTGAAAACTTAGATTTAAATTTGAGTGTCCTCAACTGAGCAAGTCAAGCCAAAGGCCAACACGAACACACACACACACACACACACACACACACACACACACACACACACACACACACACACACACACACACACACACACACACACACACTAACAATGCCAACTTTGCGGATTTGATTCCCAGGTAACAAACAAACTGGTTACTTGGAATGAACTGCAAGTCGCATCTGCCAAATGTTCAATGAGAGGATGCGCATACGACCCCAGACACATGTAATAGACCTTAATGTTCTGTGTATTACAGTCCTCTCTGATGGCATTATGAATGCAAGGTGCGTGGTTTGCTCTAATGTCAGTGACTGTGGTGACAACTGATGGTACATCTATTAGGTGGGAGGGGGAAGACTGACCTATCCCATTATCAGTGATTGAGGTTATTCGTATAGGTAGAGCAGAGATTTTTAAAGCTCACTTTGCACCATATGGATTTACTGTCGACTTCCTTACTGTATAGTTTATTACTTTACAATGCGGATCCGATTCACAACCACATCGTGTTGGCAAAGGACGTATTGTGCTGCTGCTTTATTGTGCTGCAATTTTGTTCTCTTGGGATTTTCAGAATTTAAATGTCAGCTAAAATAATTTGCTTTTAAATGAACATTTAAATAAAGACATTTCATAGTCATTATTTTCTAACGATAACTATGATGTCACCCCCCCCACACACACACACACACCACCACCTAAAAAAATAAATAAAAGAAACAGTTTATTTGCAGTAGACAGAGAAACGGAGAGGCCTCTGTACATCTTTAGACACAAATGAATAGAGCAAGGAACAACAAATAGAAAGAGAGGCAGAAATAAAAGGAAAGAAAGGAGGAAGAACAAGACAGGCTGTATATAGGAGAACTGAAGAGAGGGATGGGAAAACGAAGAGAAAAGGAGAGGGAAAGAGAGCAAGAAAGAGCTCCAGTCCCCAGTCTTAATCTGAGCAGGTCTGATCAATAGCCCATTTCCCATTGTTGCCAGAGCTCTTCGATCGCTACACCACCGAATTAACACACCCACTTTAATCTGAGGGGGAGACGGGCCCCATGGGTTGGGGGTGGGGTTGTTGTTAGGTGCTGGGGTTCAGACTGGTCTGTTCGAGGGGTTGGAGGACTATGGGGGGCAGGGGTAGCAGCTGTGGAGGCATCCTCAAATGAAATCAAATCTAATTGTTATCACTGTTGGGCCTGGTGTTATTACTACTACTGTTTACAATTATCTCTAACTGCATCGTCTTTTCTGGGCTGCCTCTCTCTCCAGCAACAGAGCATGAGGTAAACTGGACATTTATAAGGGCTATGAAAGTATTAGGCTGGTGGTGATTATAATAATTGTTTCCAATGGATGCTCTAGCACTGGTAAAATAGCAATATCCCAAAAAGTAAGATTAGTGCAACCAGATTGTGTGTATGAAGCATCAGAAGTCAATACATCACATTTGTTTTGCGATGTTCACTACACCCATTTTAGTGTGCATTTTGATCGTATAATGTCATCGACTCGTATACAGTAAAAATAGTTGTTTTGTTAATCAGGCCTTGTTTTTCCACAGGAGTAGCTGAGGAAAGTGCATGCAAATGGAAATGTCCTTTTGCAAACACATTTTACTATGTGAATACGTGAGCACAAAGTGCAACAAAAAACATCTCGCCCTTTTTCATTCACATTTTTTTTCTTCCAAACTGATAAAAGATACTATAATTGAATGTGTACTGATGTCCTTTAAAACACTTGGCAGTGTTTTAAAACAAATGCCAAAACAAATGGGCAGACAGAATATCTAGCGTAGTTAAATTTATTTTATTTTATTTACATATTGGCAACATATTGGTTTATATTTCGCCTTCATTTCGAGTCATTCACCTTCTTGCGAAAAGAGAGACCTTCATTACCTCATTCAAAAACACTTTATTTTCCTTCACAGCTTTTAACCATTTTCTTAAGTAACAGATTTTGTTGAGAAAGACACTCAAGGTTCAATGGCCTGATCTTGGTAATAAGGAATATATCATACAAATTATGCAGAGTCTAGAGGTCATTTGACTCGCTCCACCAAAACTCTGAAATGCATAACCCATATTAAATACTGTACATCAATCCATATTCATCATCGCTCACTAATAAATCATGTTAATAATCATGTTAAAACAGCCCCAAAACTAACTGGGAGTAGTTTTTTCTCAGTTTTGCATTTTGTATCTTCTATTACTTGATGGAAGTTTGGACTGGTAATAAAATCTACAACAAAATCATAGGGGGAAAAATCAATCTTGCTATATGTCAAAACAACACTCTTTCAAACATTGCATTATTCGAAATTTGTTTGATTTTATAGTCCCGAGGCATGGCAACTACATCCCCTATAAACGTACAAATCTTTCTTTCAGACCTCATAACTCAGCACAGCTTATTTGTCCGGTCCAGCAGCCCACCAGAGTCCTCGTCACGCTTCCATGTGCACTATTTCATATCAAAGTAATTTTCTCGTTTGCTAAGTGATTTAATTGAGGGTAATTAGGCATGCTTCTCGAGTGGATAGAGCTGTGTGTGGCTAACTTGGGTTAAATTAGCTTCAGTTCAGCTGTGAAATATGGGGTTAAGTGGGAGTAAAAGAAGGGAGGTGGAGTGGACTGCAATGAAAGTGTTGTGCTATTACTGAACTTTAACATTGAATATAAAGTTTTGTAGCTGTTAAACCTAACACAGTATGATAAGATTTAGTCATTATTAGAAAATAAATGTAATCTGCCATCAGATCAATTAAAGAGCCAAATCAGAGCATCACAGTGTTAAGCCTACTGCACAGATATCACTTACAGCACCCAGCTAAATAAAACCATCCTGATTTGAGTTAAGTCTTAAACCTCTGGAAGCCCATAAATGTCTCAGAGCCATAAAGGGAATGAGGAATGATGTGGTCATTGACTGTAGAGCAGTGTGCTGTCATCACTGCAATGAATGGGGGAGAAGGGCATATTCAAGTAAAGCGTTATGAGTGTTTTATTCTCGCTGGAGCAGTAATGAGTCTGTTATACCCCCCATAAATTCTGGCTTATAAGCTTAGCAGACATGCTTGTGTGTCTGAGCTGAACTCCTAAAGAACTTAAACTACATTTCCCATCATGCCTAACCAGAGCTGCAAACAGAACAACATCTCATTCATTACAAAACACTTAATGACATCCTTACAGGCAATTTTAATATTCTACTTCTTAAGATATGCCTATCTTGCCATTCAGAAAGAAGAAAAAAGGCCATATACTCTGTTGACTTTTCACATTGTTGAAGGCCTGTACCAGACCAAGTGATCCAAGAGTGAGAGAAAAAGTGTTTAAAAACAGCATTCTGGCCGCTATACAAGTAGCCTACATGGTTCAAGTGTATTGCTTACCTGCTAATGCTGATATGCAATATCAACCCAAAGCACAAAGTATCAAGATACATAAATAAAGGATATGAAATGAAGGTGCAAAATCTTCACCACATACTATCTTTTTATAGATTGCAGTAGTTTGCAGTGTTTTAATAAGTATATGATGTAGTTTTACTCTTAAAACGTGAATTAAGACGAATCCAACACAAACTTCAAACTTCAAAACAAAGCATGGGACCGACCAATAAGCGCGCAAGGATTCATCACCACTAAAGCAATCGCTTCGCTTGAGCAGGCGTACCGCGCATCACCTTTCAATTCCCCTTCCGTTCTCACCCTTTCCCATAGCGCCGTTACGCAGCCCGCAGCTATAAAACACCACACGGCGTAAGGTGACACGTTTTTCTAATCATTGTCATGAAAAGTAAAATGCTGTCTGCAACAGGGGCAAATTCACAGACACCCAAGGTGGCAGCATCCAATCAAGCTCCCTCAGTCACTCACTACGGACAAGTTATTTTCCTGTAAATGAACATTCTTTGTTTTGAAACAGGATCTGCACTTAGACATAGTGTCTACTGTCAAAAAAGTAGAGATCTTTACTCACCTGCCACTGCGCATTCACATGGACTTAACACTTGGTTTTCCGGGGTCCCGTGGATAGCAATATCTAGCACCCACAACAGCGACTGGAAACCACAGAAAATCAACTTGTACATTAAGTTGGTAGCCTATTTATCTCCGAATTACCGTTCACAGTGAGGCAAAAATATTGTGACCATGCTGATAAAGCAACAGCACGACGAGTGAGCACGAGACAAATGTAAACAAAACTGAAAAGGAAAAGAAAAAAAAAGTCTTTCCTTTAGGATCACGAATTTGGTATTGAAATAAAATGACGCCCACCCCATAGGTTTCTGTAGTCCCTCTCAAGCCCGCCTGCAAACTGTGCAGGATGTGTTGAAAAGAGTGAGCTCAAACTGAACTGCACATGACGAGTCGCGCGCTAGTGCAGCCTACGAGTCGCAAGTGGAGCGCGCGCCGGTGAACGGAGGAGGAGAGAGGGGGACATGTCAGAGAGGACCAAGAAGATAGGTCAAGGGGGGATGGAGGAGGTAAAGAGTACGGGGTATATCCCCTAAAGCTAAGCTAATCGCGGCTCGGGAGCGTTCGCTAGTCTGCACCTGGTCTCGCACTAAAGGGTCAGAAAATTGACCGGCGAATGAGAGCAAAAACGGAGACCGCCGCAGAAAATATATGTAGACAGTGGGCAGATAGAAGATCGATCGGGTTATAATTTTGTCCAAAGTCGGAGAAAATAAAGTTCATGGAGGAATGAAATTTGAAAACATACGGCGAATCCCGTCGCCCCAAATAAGTTTCGATCTCTCGATATAGAGTGTAGATAATATTTGGTTGGACGTTTGATGGAAAATGACTGATTTTTCATTTTGGACAGGTGGGGGTGAAAGAGAACTGGGCTGAGGGGTGAGCTCAAGTCAAAAACGTGTTGCTTGCTTGGAATATGATGCTGCAGTAGGCAAAGAAAACTAAACTTGCTAAGCTAAATGGAGGTCTTTTTTCCGCTTTTACCCCCTGTGCCTACTTTCTTTTGCACCACAAATCTTTTGCACCCCCCCCCCCCCCACACACACACACACACACACACCACCGCAAACTACATCTCCAACTCTCTACAAGGGGGCGAGGGGGAGAGAGTGAAAAAGAGAAAACAAGAATACCAAATAAATGAGAAATTTTCGTACAGGCACCGCTTCCGTACGTTCCATGCTAGCAATAACAATTAAATATCGACCGCTTTCCTCGGCCGGAGAGAACCTGAGATACTCAGAGACTGCCAAGTACCAAGACCCCGCTCACCCCTCCCTCTATTTCTCCATCTACCGCACACATCTACACTCTCTTCTTTCTCCATCTCTTTCTTGAATCCGAATCCATCCCTTCTATCTGCCTTAACTCATCCACTTATTATTTTTGCTTAGGCTAATATTAATATTTATCTCACAGTCGTTTTTTAATTTATTTACATGAACTGTTTCCAAACGGTTGTCAGTTTAATAAATGTTGAATTAAATGTCATCTGTTATATTAGCACCCCCAACATCTCTAACAGTGTAAAGTGTTAACGACATTAAATCTAAATGTTTAGTGGGCCTGCTTTTGATGAAGGAGTTCATTCCACATTTAACATCTGCTCCACTCCAGAGTTTGGCCACAGATCACAAGCTTAATTGAATAATGGAGGACTGTAATAGGATAGAGTGGACATACATGATCAATTGAAAGGTTTCCCCTCTCTGTCTGGTGGTATAAGCATAGAAATGACCTAAGATCCTTGACAACATGCGATGAGAGGTGCAAGCCAACATTAAATATCTGTTTAATGTGTGATTTAAACCTAAATATGCATCCATACTCGTTTGCATCTGCCAGTATGATAGCGGTGTGGATAGCATTATGAAAGACAAAACTTTTTTTTTTTTTACCATGATTTATATGTCCTGCTAGCAAAAGAAATGGTAACAGGGGGATTGCCAAGATAGGCCTAATGTTGCCCCCATGAGGTGACTTTATGTCTCTTTAAGTTGAGAATACGCTACATGCTAATTTTAAAGCCGAATTTAATAAATGTTAATCATTTCTTAGTGTAAAACTTTTTAAATCTAGAAAAATGACCTTTAATCACGTCAAATTGATGAAATCTAGTTTGTTCTCTTAGATAGCCTAAGAGATCGTTGTCTTAAAACTTGCAAAAATACATTTGTAGCCTAGGCCTACTTTCTAACTGGGGGAGAGAGAAAAAAACTTAAAAGCAAACGCATTGCAGTGATTGGATCTGAAATGGCCCATCTGTGGTAATCTGAGTGAGCCAACACGTAAGAGGTGAGACTGGCGCCCTTAAAACAACTTTTCAGGCCGAACAACTATCAAAAGTTTCTCAATCAACGTCATTGCCTTTCGCTCTCCCTTATATATTTTTTTCCGCCTCAGAACTTCTTTCCCAAACTCAAACCATTCGATTTCTATTTATTTCCCCCCACCGTTCGTTCTATCAGCCTTCTCATCCGATCTTACCATTTTCACACCTCCAAGCCTCAACTCCAGCTATTAAACCCATTCTTCGCGAGCGGTGCCCGAGTGGCCGTCACTCTCTTTCCTGTCGTGTTCTCCATCCCATCTCGTTTTCTCATCGTTTTGTATTTAATTAGTTAATGCATTAATTATTTACGCCCCAATACCTGCACTATTAACATACCCTTTCCCCCTAATCCCCCCCAGCTCACCCTGTCAGCTGTGGGGCTGTTTCCGTAAACGCTGAAAAAAGCCGTTACGCGGCTCTAGTTTTTTTCCCTTTTACCCCATACCTCTTTTTCACTCCATTTCTCGTTCTTCCCCTCTTTGCCCCCTACCTATTTCCCCACAGCCATCTCTTCTCCGTCTATCTTTCTTTTTGCCCCCCTTCGCCCCATACACTCTCTGCTTTTCTCAGTGCCTTGCAGTCGCCTCCGTCGGCTAGTCTCTCTCCCCGGCGTTGGAATTATGAAAAATGCGCCCATCGACAGAGCGCCTCAGCTTCGATTAGCCGAGATGG
Source organism: Pseudorasbora parva (assembly GCF_024679245.1). NCBI lineage: Eukaryota > Metazoa > Chordata > Actinopteri > Cypriniformes > Gobionidae > Pseudorasbora > Pseudorasbora parva. The sequence continues at coordinate 22,803,139 of NC_090178.1, read as the reverse complement.
GACATGACAGGCCGCGATCAATACTTATACCGTCCTATAACGTGTCAACTAATGAATCAATCTCGGCTAAATTTTCCATTTTTCAAAAGCCGACGCGAGAGACTGGAATATCCTCTTTTGTAAAGATATTATTATCGATTTCGTCGGCAATTTGACATCGGGGGTAGTTAATTCCACTCTAGAATAAAATTGAAAACACTTGAGATTGAAGTGAGAGAGGTAGAGAGAGGGAGGGAGGAGAGGGCAGAACAGAGCGGGAGGGGGAGAGACGGTTGTTGACTTGATAAAAGAGGATGGGAAGGGATGGAAGAAGGGAAAGGTGGAAGAAGAGATACCAGGGATGGCAAAGGATAGAAAATCTATCTATCTATCTATCTATCTATCTATCTATCTATCTATCTATCTATCTATCTATCTATCTATCTATCTATCTATCTATCTATCTATCTATCTATCTATCTATCTATCTATCTATCTATCTATCTTTGTCCTCTCTATCTATGTTTGTCCTCTCTATCTATCTATCTATCTATCTATCTATCTATCTATCTATCTATCTATCTATCTATCTATCTATCTATCTATCTATCTATCTATCTATGTTTGTCCTCTCTATCTATCTATCTATCTATCTATCTATCTATCTATCTATCTATCTATCTATCTATCTATCTATCTATCTATCTATCTATCTATCTATCTATCTATCTTTGTCCTCTCTATCTATGTTTGTCCTCTCTATCTATCTATCTATCTATCTATCTATCTATCTATCTATCTATCTATCTATCTATCTATCTATCTATCTATCTATGTTTGTCCTCTCTATCTATCTATCTATCTATCTATCTATCTATCTATCTATCTATCTATCTATCTATCTATCTATCTATCTATCTATCTATCTATCTATCTATCTATCTATCTCCTCTCTATCTATCTATCTATCTATCTATCTATCTATCTATCTATCTATCTATCTATCTATCTATCTATCTATCTATCTATCTATCTATCTATCTATCTATCTATCTGTCTGTCTGTCTGTCTGTCTGTCTGTCTGTCTGTCTGTCTGTCTGTCTATCTATCTATCTATCTATCTATCTATCTATCTATCTATCTATCTATGTTTGTCCTCTCTATCTATCTATCTATCTATCTATCTATCTATCTATCTATCTATCTATCTATCTATCTATCTATCTATCTATCTATCTATCTATCTATCTATCTATCTATCTATCTATCTGTCTGTCTGTCTGTCTGTCTGTCTGTCTGTCTGTCTGTCTGTCTATCTATCTATCTATCGATCTATCGGTCTGTCTGTCTGTCTGTCTGTCTGTCTGTCTGTCTGTCTATCTATATATATACAATTACAGCTCCAGAAACATAACAGGATGAGTTTTGCAGAATTTGATTGATAAAGCTCTGGTTATAGACATGCATTTGATATTTTCATGAGGTGGTTTCTAGACCTATAATAAAATAGCTATTTCTGCACTTTTTGTGATGATGTCCAAGTGAATTTGTTTGGGGAGCCAGTTCCAAATTTAAGGTGAGAGCATTCATTTACTGTATGCTAGGTTTGTGTATAGAGAACACACAAAAAAACAGACACAAGAAAAGGAAGAACAAGAAAGAGGATTGAGGGATTAAAAGGCAGAAAGGAATAGAGGAGGGCAGAGAGAAGGAGAAAGAGAGAGGGGCAGTCAGCACGCGTGTCAGAGTGAAATATAGATGGAGGAGGCCAGTGTGTGTGGGGGTCAGAAAGGTGCAGTGTAACTGTCGACAATCACAGCCTTATTTACCTGTCAAAAACACTATCATCCCACACAGCCCCAGCCAAGCAATTTCTGCTGTCGCTCCCTCCCTCTTCTTTCTCTCGTTCTCTGCCTCCAATTACAAGCTAGAGGGCTATTTCTCTTCAGGACAAAAACACTGCCCGCCAGCCCTCCCTCTCTCTTCCGATCACCCTCTTTTTCTCTCCCTCTTTTGCCCCTACTCCCTTAGCCAACAGTTGCAGAGTGGAAATGAACAAGCTGTAAACACACACCACTTAGCACCATGTGTGTGAGTGTGTATCTGTCAGTGTGTTTGTGTGTGTGCAAAGAGTTTTGTGAAGACAAGTACCGACTAAGATGACAAACCTGACTGCTCAGTGACTGACAGCTGTGATGACCCTCACCTCTGATCAGTGACTGTTTCCTTGTTGTTTAAGCAGAACATCAGCGCTTATTTTAAGCATTGTACTGCAGCATATTGCCATGATAAACACGGGTGAGGTGATGTCGAGTCTATATCTATACCGTATGTACAAATATGCTCATTCATTGACAGCAATGAGAAGCTAAACAGTTGAACAACCAAAACCGAGCTAAGGCTAAAGCTGCTATTGTGCCGTCTGAGGGGGAAACTGGACATTGTAACAACATTAAAAACGACTGAGAGCTTTTCATGTCATCACTGACAGAAAGAAAATGGCACACAGTTATTGTGTGGTGATTGTATAAGGCTTGTGACCCCCCCCCCCCCCCCCAAAAAAAAAAAAGCATAACAGATAGTGCTGAAGAAAGGATTCACTAAACAGTATTTTCAGAATTAAAAAAAAATATTTTGATCTATCCTTTAAAGTAGAAGATGAATGAAATAGAAGTTGTACTCAATGTATGTATTGTAGTTTTTATTAATGTAGGGCAGGACTTCATTATGACATTTTTGACAAAGAGTACAAAATGGATTAATCGTTCAGAATGAGACACATATACCGAAACTCATATACATTATTTTCATGCCAACTTTAAGTTTCCCAGGCCTTCTATGAACATCCCACATCAGAGTCTATGGAGTTTCCACATGTTGATCTTGAAGTGAGTCTTGTGGCTAATTCTCACTCTTACAGACTTTAATGAGTTCACATTTACATATCTCTTGCTTATGGTTCCACCACAAGCTCAGCACCCCCATACTTTGAATCGCTCCTATGAGTCTACACCCCCACCAGAAGCCTTCGCTCAGCTAATGAGCGGAGGCTGGTGGCACCATCACAAAGAGGCATGAAATCCCTCTCCAGAACTTTTTCATTCACCGTTCCCAGTTGGTGAAACAATCTTTTGACCTCCATACACATGGCAGAATCACTCGCTTCATTCAAAAGACAGGTAAAAACTCATCTCTTCCATGAGCACTTAATCTTAACATTAAAAAGAAATAAAAAAAAACTTCCTCTTCCTCCTCTAGTTTTCTCTTTTCCCTCCCTATTCTAGCTTTTGCTACTCTGAGTAATATCCAAATCTTTGTATTTAGGGAACTTTTTGCGTTTCTTCGCCTCTTCATGACAGGTCGCTTCCTTTACTCCTCAGTTGTAAGTCGCTTTGGATAAAACCGTCTGCTAAATGCATAAATATAAATGTAAATATCATTTTTAAAAAGTATATTTAAATGCTTATTTGGCGTGTTGTCTGGGGAAGGGTTTCGAGCTCGGAATTTGGCCTGAACTCAGAGTACCCTGAGTTTTCAATTAAATGTTAAATGTTAATTTCCAACACTTCCAGTGCTTTGGGTTTATTTTAAGCCAGCAATACAGTAATTTTTAAACAATAGTTGATTTAAATTACCCAGTAAATTTGGATTACCTAACCACTGGGATAAAACTACCCAATTGCTGGGTTTGTCCATTTTCAACCCAACTTGGGTTGTTTTTTTACCCAGCATATTTTAGAGTGTACACACACAATACTGAATACATGTGTATGTGTCTCTATAAAGTATATTTATTGTATAATGTAAAATGCAAGTTGACTAATGTAATATTACATTACAGTAACTATACAGTATTACAGTATAGTGAACATTGTCTGATGATTACAGACCTGTTAAGCGTTGTAACACAGTTGTTCTCCCAACATTTGGCTGTAACTTTCAACCATAAGGTCATCTCTGAGAACATTGACATTAGTGGCTCTTAGTTCTTCAGAATTGGACTCTTCTCTTCCACTGTTCTGCCTCCATACCCCTCAACCATAGATGCTTATTCTTCTTCTTTCTAAGTATTTACCCTGTTTTTTTCTCTTGTTGTTCTACCATCATCAGAAAACTGTGTTGTGCTATATGCTCGCCAAATGAAGGTTCATGAGATGCACCTCTGAGTATTATACGAGTATAATACATTTTGATCAACATGACATAAGCGATTGAAAATATAGGAAACCATATACAATTGTACATAATCAATAGCATTTGCAATTTGTTCAAAACAATGAAAAATAGCTTTTATGATTTGCACAAGTGACCAGATGATGTGGAGGTTTAACAAGTAGTTTTGAAAATTTCAGTTGTGATCTGAGAAATGAACCAAAGCGACTGAGAAACACTGTTAATATCACAACCCTAGCGGGAAAGCTGATCCAGGTACAGCATTTAGAGCATTTCTGGCCAGCCTGTTAACTGACAGAGAGTGACAGATAACAAAGGTGGCCATTGCAGAGCTTGGTTGATATGCTGTGGACTCACAGTTACAAGGCCGGATGGATACGTGGGTGGCATGCCTTTGTAGTAAAGTGTCACTCAGTCACAATGACACACACATTCGAGTCTACATACTCAACCACTAACACGTTATCTGTCTGAATGATACAAGCTCAATGAGTGCCGAACACATGATCGACAGACAGAAAGACAGACAGAGTTTTTGTGCTGAAGAGTAGACATGAATTTAAACACATTAACTATATTACATTTTATTTTAGGCTATGAATAATAATAATAATATAGGTTAATAATAGGAATTGCTATAGAATAAAACATATTATACTTATATTTTATTCATTTTATACTACTGTAAGCAATGCTAGCGCTAATGCCAGTGACAAGTTATATTTGACTTGTTCATTGTTTAAATAAGTTATGTTAGTATGTGCTATGATAGTTGTTGATTTGAACTGAAATAGATCAGATTCATTGGTGCAGGACAAAAATATAACACCTCTAACTCAATTTGGCTTGTTGGTTGAACGTGAATTCACTCAAAGTTGTCAGAACTATAAAAAAATGTATGCTAATTGTTTTGATGAGCCAACAGACAGACAGACAGACAGACAGACAGACAGACAGACAGACAGACAGACAGACAGACAGACAGACAGACAGACAGACAGACAGACAGACAGACAGACAGACAGACAGACAGACAGACAGACAGACAGACAGACAGACAGACCGACCGACCGACCGACCGACCGACCGACCGACCGACCGACCGACCGACCGACCGACCGACCGACCGACATAGATAGATAGATAGATAGATAGATAGATAGATAGATAGATAGATAGATAGATAGATAGATAGATAGATAGATAGCCCAACAGTTAAATCTCTTGCACTCAATAACCACAATCCTATCAGAATTGCTGGTGTACAATATAACATTTCAACACTTACAACTGCAATAGTTAGAATGAATACATGACTTCACACAACGATTACTTCAACTTATATTAGTCTGGACCCTTTTACAATTTTTGTCCATTACATAAACTCCTCATGTGTGCACTATAATTTTGCAAAAATATGCTAACTGAACATAATTATTTGAAGGTTGACTTTTTTTGTATCAAAAACACTTTTCTTTTATTGGTCGGATGAAATATGCTAATTTTTTTTTTAGATAAACAATAGAAGACCTGAAATATTTCAGTTGGTGTTCAATGAATCTAAAATATATGAAAGTTAAATTTTTATCATTACATTATGGAAAATAATGAACTTTTATCACATATGCTAATTTTTTTAGAAGGACCTGCATATATTTCTACAGCACCGCATGTACAGTTTTTCCTATGTTCACATTTCTTCTTTAGGTTTTTTTTTGTGCTATTCAGTGCTGTCTTTTCATGTATCTCAATGACATGTTCTGTCAATAAAATACAGTACAAACAGTAAGAGAATATTTTGCATTCTCTTGCAATTACACTCACACATACACTAAGATGTAACTTACAATTGACAATAATTGTCATCAAAACTTTAGCCATAGTTTCCATCAGAACATCCCTTCAGAGTAAACCGTTATATTGACAACATGACTAAACAATTTGACTGTCTTATCCGTGCACATTGACACAAGGACTTGTCATTCTGATGGCACTGTCATGTTCATTGACACAGATATTTACTTTTAAGAGATGAACTAAGGATTTTGAGTAAGAGAGTGGCTTTTGCAGCTTATCCATGGTGTTTTGCTGTTTGTACTAATTGTTTTGAGAAATGCACTTTACCGTTTTGCAAATTGTGAGTTTGATTCGAGAAATGTACCAAAGCAACTAAATGAGCTTTACATTTAGAGTAAACGAATGAACAAATAACGTGTTTTGAGAGATAAAAAAACAAGTGTTACAGTCAAACTGACAAGGGTCATATAGTCGGCTTTAAAAGCATCAGCGTTCTCTAAGAATTCTGAGTTCTGATTTTCAATTGAGGGGATTTTTAAGGGTTGATAACATTTTGAAAGGTCAAATATGTGCCCTGTTATCAACAAGTGACAACTGGTGAAAGATAGTGTCAAAAATAAAGAACTGATACAAATGGAAAGGCTGGATAAAAGCAAAAACCCATCGCAAAAGCTGGAGAATCAAAATTTACTGACCAGTGAAGTGGCAAAACTGAGACACCTCTGGAGAGGAAAGCACCAGGGAGATTGCTTTGACAAATTTTGCGAGTCACTGTGATGTGGAAACCATATCACGGCTACCAATCCCCAAGATCTGCCACCAGCTTCTGTAACTGGGCTGTCACCTTCTTTAACAGTGTGAATCCACTGTGAGATTTATGAGAACAGATGTGTACCTGACAAAAAGCATTATGTGTAATAACAAATTATGATATCAACAGCGAGGGGGAATATAACTTCCCATAAATAAACAGTATAGCACTGGACAAATAAGATATTACATACCAAGTTGTGCTTTAAAAGATATTTAAAAAATGTAGCTTAATTTTATATATATATATATATATATATATATATATATATATATAAAGTAACATTTTCATAAGTTAAACTTTAAAAAATAATGGAGGCAAAAAGATAGATAGAGGGAGAAAGAGAATGGAAAGACAGAAAGAAAAGAATTTAAGAAGGGAAGATGGGGAGGGGGCAAAAGAGAGTGATGGTGGATTGAGTGTGTGTTAATGCGCTGTGCTGTGGATTAGTACGGGCCGCCCGGGCAGCTGAGCAGAACCAGCCAGCCCTCACAAACCAATCAGGCCTTCATTAGGCCAGGCGGGGGGGATCGATGCTCAGCCCACATCAATTAAACAGGCCCCAAACCATGCACACTCTTTAACACACACACTCACAACTATCCTGCACCTGTACGTTCTATTCTGTTCTACTTTAGATGTGCACTTTATCATACATTTCATGACACTTAGGATAAATACTATTGTGAAATCACACTTGAAACCCCAAATAAATAAAGCATATCTTTCTCTGTAAACTCTCTTTTTAGTACAATGCCATAAACTCTTGACACATAAATGCCACACATTTACCTCTGCATCCCACAAACACCCCCCATTGTGTTGAGAGGTCTTTTTCACTCTCTCTCACAGACTCTGTAAGTTTTGCACATGGATACACCCATCGTTCACTGTGTATTTACAGCCCCTTGCATGTTTGTTTATTACATATTGGGGCTCATTTTACACTGCTTTCCACTACTGATAAGAATGTACAGTAGTGTGTTCAGCTGTTTTTAACATGTTTCATGTTTAGATCCGTACTGCAGACTTCAGAAAATGCAACAATTCAATCTGATATGGGTTTTGTTTGAAAATGTTACACTAAGTATATGTGTGTGAAATGGGGATGAATAAATGATAACAGAAGTTTTTCCTTTTGGGGGGTGAGCAGAGTTTGTCCAGGATCACTCTGAGTTTTCTCTCTCATGTCAGGAAATGGAAATCCCGGAGTGGACCGGAGAATACTTATTATTATTAATACTTATTATTAAAGAAGCAGTTTAGTGGATATGTGTCACATCGCTCCACTGGCAGACTAACTTCAAAGGGTTAGTTCACCCAAAAATAAAATTTATGTCATTAATGACTCACCCTAATGTCGTTCCTCATGTAAGACCTCTGTTCATCATCGGAACACAGTTTAAGATATTATATATTTTAGTCCCTGAGCATATGCTGTCTATGAACACTTTACTGTCCATGTCCAAAAAAAAAAGCTAATAAAAATATCATCAAAGTAGTCCATATGTGATATCAGTTAGTTGATTAGAACATCTTAGAAGCATCGAAAATACATTTTGGTCCAAAAATATCAAAAACTATGATTTTATTCAGCATTGTCTTCTCTTCCGTGTTCCTCCAAAAAGATTCAAATGGTTCATGAATCAGTGAAAAGATCAATGATTCGGGTCGCCAATGTCACATGATTTCAGCAGTTTGCCGGTTTGACGCGATCTGAACTGCTGAAATCACGTGACATTGGCGACAATGCTGAATAAAGTCATAGTTTTTGATATTTTTGGACCAAAATGTATTTTCGATGCTTCAAGAGCTTATAATCAGCCAACTGATGTCACATAGGGACTACTTTGATGATGTTTTTATTCCCTTTCTGGACATGAACAGTATAGTGTGCATAGACTGCATATGCTCTGGGACTAAAATATAAAATATCTTAAACTGTGTTCCGATGATGAACAGAGGTCTTACGTGAGGAACGACATTAGGGTGAGTCATTAATGAGATAAATTTCATTTTTGGGTAAACTAACCCTTAAGTCTGTGCATTGCTTTACACTTTGGCTTCATTTGGAAGTAATTTTGTTTGCAGAGAACAAATATATAACTGACCATTCAAAAAATGCAGATAATAATAGTTACTGAACTGATAGAATCTTTTTTTTTTTTTTGTAGAACTGATGTACAAAAGCAATATCACACTCACAATAATGCTGCAGTCGAGGCCTTTTGAGTTAGCACGGTTACCTGTGGCCTCATGCCTGCAGCCAAATAACAGCAGTGCAGATGTTCAGTCTTAAATAAAATAAATAAAAATAAAACAAAAATCCGTTAACAAAATTGTTAATAATCAGGTCAGTGTTCAGGACTAAAGATAGGCAGCACAGAGAGACTGAGCCATACACGTGTAGAATGCCCTCTAGTGTACGCTGTCTACGGTCTGTTATATGGAACATGAGCACGAGACGAGAACAAACCTGCAGAAAATGCATGTATACTCTCGCGTCCAGCCTGAAGTTACACTTACCCACACAAACGCGCGCGCAACATCGATAACAGCCAATTACATCCACGCTCGCACACAGAAAGTCTTGAACACACAATTACACGCGCTACGGACAACCTTTTATTAACACTCAATTACACACACGCATAAATCACCAACGAAGCGCGCACCGCGCCGTGACCGCAGGAGCGCGCACGGGTCGTTAGCCTTCACGCGCTCAAAACCTAAAGGAAGACGGTGCGCGAGAGAGAAGGAGGAAAGAAGGAGGAAGAGAGAGACGGAGCGAGACTCAAAATAAACGTGTCTGTGTTAGACGATTACCGGGCCGCGCTTCCTGCCCCGCCATATCACCTGCGTTCAGCAGCATTGACACGTCAGTCTGCGACGGCTAACGCGTTGTGACAGCGCTTAGATTATAATATCTGGCCCGTATTACTGGGCATTAGCGCTATTACGGCACCCCGCCCTCGCTTAGCCCGCTCAGGTGGACCATTTTGGAAATGGAGAAAAAGAAATGAGGAAACCGATAAAAATGCATGGAGGAGAGCGAGACGGGGGAAACAAGGGGTACTCATTAAGTTATCCCACAACTGAGAAGTAGACTAAAATATCTGAAACATGCCAACAGTTTGGACCTAAATTAAACTATTAGAGGGGGGTCCAATGAGTGCTAAACTCCCTGAAAGTGGCATTGTTTGTTTCAGAGAGGCCTGCAAAGCAGTAACGCATCCTGATCCTATTAGATAGATGATTAAGCTTTAGTGGAAAGAGATCAGCAAGTTCTATTAGAAGTAAAACCGTTTATCTAAATTAATTTATGCTTTTTTTTTAAAGGATGTGCGTAATTACAAGACTTGGGTGCAATCTTCTTAACATGTTCTTTTGGGTTAGAAATGATGAAGAGTATGAATCAACCCTGGAGAAGATGATTTACGGTTTGAACAGCGACACGCTTGACTCTGCATTGCTTTTCAAAAACCCTCATTTATTACACAAAGAATACACTTATATATCTAGGTCTTGTTGTTTTAATTAGGGAAATTAATAAGTACGAATAAATTAATACTGTCTTGTCTAGGCCCATGGCAGCTTCAATAACGGGGCATTTCTGGACAAGGATACATTTGTGCAGCGCAATTAATGCTTAATAAGTAAGTGATTAATTATGATTAGCACACGGAATCGTGGTAATGGTCTCTCAGTGAGCTCACAGAAAACCTCGACGTGTTTATTCGCTCATGAGCCCGTATATTCATCTCTGTCTGTGGGTGTGATCATCTGAACCCCAATCTACATATCCAAACGTGAGTGAGTGGGTTCACTTACATCTCCATTTGTGCTGGAGGCCTATTTGTTCTGCTCACTGTGGATGGTTGTTCCCTTTGTCTATTCATCAGCAGGCCATTAGTGGTGCGCCGTTTGAACGGCTTGGTGCACACAGACGTCATATGATTAAAGAAGCATTCGTTTCCCCCCCTAGATGTCTTTATTTGCACTGTGGGAAGGGGTGTGAGTGTTAGATGTCTTCTTTGTCACCCCAGCAGGGTAATATAGTGTGGATCGGAGGCGTCCATCAATCGAGGAACTGTGATATCCACAATCGAAAGCTTGTGCCATGGGGCGTAGGGTTCCACGGGTGCCAGTTGTCTCCAAGGCAGCCTCGACAGACTCTTGACAGGTGAAATGATGACATCATGACCATCTCCTTTGGCGAAACGTGAAGGCTACGGTCGAGGCCAAACTTCAGATGAGGTAGATGTACTGCAACTCAAAACTGCTCTCAGTTGGTCTGGACTGGTAGAGTGGCCATTTGACCAGAACACTGGCAACACTTGAAGATGACTATAGTTACTTTTGAGACAATTCATACAAAGAGGCTGGGGCATTTTTTTCCCCTTTCTCTCCCTCTCTCCCACTCACTCACAATGTTCATTGCCCAGAAAAATAATTTCTTGGTCATTTCAACCCTTTTGTGAGCGACAATCAATTTCTCTTCTTTTCATGATGGTTTGAGAGTGTGCGCACAGAAGTTTGACCTTCTCTAAAAGATCTATCAATTCATCCATCCTGCAATCTGTCTATTTATGTTGTGATCGCTCTGCTTTTTCGTGTTCGTTGATGTGAGAGCATCCATAGGCTCATCTGGTCGTCAATCCGTCATCTTGTGTGGCATTCTGCAATTATCTAGCTACAATATAAGAAAAAGAAAAATCAGTTGATGGCGGAAAAGGAAAAAAAGAGGCTGTTGTTTGGCCAAATGCATAGCCTACAGAAGAATGGATTCATACACTGTATATAAAAGTCACATATAGACTCCTCACAAGGTTTAGGGGAAAACATATCCTACCTGAATTCCAGATCTTGATTTCATTGGTTCATCTGTCTCTTGAGTTAATTGGTCCAACATGAATAACATAACAGTTTTTACACACACAAGTTAAGACATTTATACATATTATATATAGTCCTTCATTCATTCTGTTTGTTCAAAGTGAAGTAAAGGACTCTCTTTATTAATGGGTCATTGAATCATTGGTTCACCTGATTCATTCGCTCAGAACGCAGATTCATTAAAAAAATAAACACCGCTGTGCACACTCTTACTTTATATTTGTACTGGCAAAATTGAGCAAAAGCAGACAATATTATTGTCTAAAATATAACACAATATTAAATTCTTATTTATTGAATTGTTGTATAAAATCAATACCACATTTGCACCCGAGCTATTCAAGATAAAAACATCCTTCATGTGACATTGCTATAGACTGATATATTTCAAATGTTTATTTCTTTTTAATTTTGATGATTATAACTGACAACTAAGAAAAATCCCCTATTCAGTATCTCAGAAAATCAAAAAAGACCAATACAAAGAAAGGATTTTTAAAAATCTTGGCCAACTGAAAAGTTTGAACATGAAAAGTATGAGCATGTACAGCACTCAGTACTTAGTTGGGGCTCCTTTTGCCTGAATTACTGCAGCAATGCGGCTTGGTATGGAGTCGATCATCTCACTGCTCAGGTGAGAGCCCAGGTTGCTCTGATAGTGGCCTTCAGCTCTTCTGCATTGTTGAGTCTGGCATATTGCTAGCCTAGAAATCTAGACGCACCCTAGCGGCAGCAAATTTAATCTGCCCGCAAGTGTCGTCTCAATACCCTTCTGAGCTGTATTCCTCTCAATCTGGACGGGCCAATCACATCGTGTATAGTGTCGGCGGGCGGGGCCATAATGACGACGGCCGAGTTGCGTTTGCGTGCTTCTGTTGTCTAGTAAACACAGAAACTGGCGAACGGCGGCGGTCTTTCGAATCAGCTTTGACTGCGATTCTGGAAGACTTGGAGTTAAGCTTTTCTCTGAGAAAAGAACGGCACTGAAGTCATTCTTAAAAAGGGAAGATGTGTTCGGAGTTTAGCCGACCGGATACGGCGAATGTTTAATCTATCAACAAGCTCTGTTTCACCTTCGTTGCTCTGGTTGGTGTAGCGCTATCCTATCGTGTGCAGAGGGAGTTTAAAAGACAACCGTTTATCCCGCCCCTCGGATTGAGCCCTGTCTATGGTGAGTTTCCAGACCAAACATCTTGATGTGGGTCTGGCTTGTCAGGCTACCATATTGCATCTTCCTCTTCACAATACCCCATAGAAAATCTTAAGGTCAGGCAAGTTTGCTGGCCAATTAAGAACAGGGATACCCTGGTCCTTAAACCAGGTACTGGTTGCTTTACCCTGATTTTCAAAGGAAATGCAAAATTTACTTTTATCAGACAACATAACTTTGGACCACTCAGTAGTCCTTTTTGTCTTTATTTCAGGCGACACGCTTCTGACACTGTCTGCTGTTCAAGAGTGGCTTGACACAATGCGGAATGCGGAAACCCATCTCTTGCATACGTCTCTGCGTAGTGGTTCTTGAAGCACTGACTCCAGCTGCAGTACACTCTTTGTGAATCTCCCCCACATTTTTGAATAGGTTTTGTTTCACAATCCTCTCCAGGGTGCATTATCCCTTTTCCTTCCCTTCGCCTCTCTATTAATGTGCTTGGACATAGAGCTCTGTGAACGACCAGCCTCTTTTGAAATGACCTTATGTGTCTTGCCCTCTTTGTACAAGGTGTCATGGTCGTCTTCTGTCTAATCAGCAGTCTTCCCCACGATTGTGTAGCCTACAGAACTAGACTGAGAGACCATTTAAAGGCCTTTACAGGTGTTTTGAGTTGATTAGAGAGTGGCACCAGGTGTCTTCAAAACTGAACCTTTTTAAAATATTCAAATTTTCTAAGATACTGAATTTGGGATTTTGCTTAGTTGTCAGTTATAATCATAAAAATAAATATATGAAAAATAAACATTTGAAATATACCAGTCTTTGTGTAATGAATGATTATAATCTACAAGTTTCACTTTTTGAATGCAATTTGTGAAATTACAAAATCTGCAAAACTACTTTAAAACAAGGGAAGAATGGTCATACCAAAAATTCTGTACAGAATTTAGTCTAAATTTCTGTGTAGTCTGATCCACAATCCAAGATGCACACGTAGAGTGAAATATTCTTTTATGAACATGGAGTATACACATGAGAAAACTCAAAATACACACTCCACCTTCACACTGTTGACAGAACAAGGAACAGAAAGAATGGATGGTGTTGTTGTATATAGTTGTAGTTAACAGAACAAGAACCAGGTGCGCAACTAAATCGGAAACAATGGCAACAAACTAGAAACGAGAACTCCGACAACATGATCAGAAAACACGGTAAAACCAAATTAAGTTCTCCCTCCGAGAAGGTGCATCCTCACACCGCTTGTCCAAAAGAGGATGGAGGGAGAGTGTTCATGACGTGGGTGAAGACCCAGTAATAGAAACAAAATTAAAGGGGCCGGCAGAGGAGGATCACCATGGAGGAGACGAGGAAGAGAGAAGCCAGGGATGAGATGAAGAGGAAGGAGTGCAACCCACAGCAGTGCCAAGACAAAGGACCACAACAGAACCAATGGAGGGAGTAGCCAGGGTGGTGGCTTGTGGGACTAAGATGGAGACCAGGACTTGATAGACCAGGGTGAAACCGGTGGGAGGAGCAGCTAAGTGGAGCCAGAGGGGTGGAGGGATAAGGCTTACCAAAGGGGTAGAAGTCTGTGGAACAACTAGGATGATGACTGACCAGGGTAAAGCCGGAAGGACAAGGGAGACTGGCGAACCTGAGGGATGACAGACCATGGTGGAGCCAAGGGAGCTATGAGACGATGTGTCAACAGCTCATGGTGAAGTCCAGGGCTTGGAGGCCTGAGGTGGAGCTAGGGGATTTTTACACTAAGGCAGCAAAGCGACGAAGGAGTCTTGAGACTGGGCAAGATCATCAGTGACGAAGGAGTCTTGGACGGAACCAATAGCCCACATAGGAGACAGGAGACTGGATGGGACCGGTGGAGATTGGATATTTTGGGAACATGCATAAGCCAGCTCATCATATACTGTGGTGGGAGTACATTGGCTTTTCTCCAGTCCATTCCATTAAACTCTACTAAAATAACCTCAAGCAAGGATGTTGGTGCCGGCTCACGCACCTGATCAGACTCCACAGATTCCCATATAGACAAATTACTTCCGGCATTACCTCGGGCTCTGGCTTTCTGGTGGGCTCTGGTTAATAATCCATAATGGGCTTGATAGTGGGCTGGTTTGGCTCTAAGTCTGAGGTGGGCTCAGGGTTAGTCTTGTCCTCCTACACTAAGCAAATGGTGAGGGGGGACGAATTCAATAAATTTACAATTTAGTTGTAATAATCGCGTGAGATTTTTCTATGCACGTTGAGTCTTACAACAGCCGGTATGATCCACACTGAGATCTGATCTCACCATTATTAAGTCTGTCTTTGATTACATTTAGAAAAACTGACTACATCCAGAAGATCTGGCAACATCTCTTAGATGCTTGAAGAAATCTTCCTACAAAGCTACAGTACTGATAAAGTTTAGGCAGTTAGATTCTATTTATCAATTAACTTCTATCAACTAAATCAAATCAATATTTTGTCACCAACCTTTGTGTTTAAAACAGCTTTTGTTCTAGGCACAATTGCTCATAGTTTTGAATGTACAAGTGGTTTCTTCAAACATATTGAAAGCGTTTCCACAGTTCTTCTGGGTTTAGTCTGCCTCAGTTTTTTGTTTCTTCATGTAGCCACAGACCGACTCGACAAAACATGGAACTCTAACAATAATGTAACTCCTCTTAAGTTTGTTTGAGTTTTGACATCTGAAGAGGTTCATCGGGAAGCAATCACCTCCTTTCACAGATTTAAATGGTATGACAAGAACAGAAGGGAGACTTCTGGGTTACATAAACAATAAAATTAAAGGTCAGATTTCAATAATTATATTCAATAATTATAAAGGTCACGTTTTTTTGTCTCTGTCTCAGTTTTATTTTAATATCTTCTGGTTACAACAACACACGCTTTCCTATCAATCCCTCCTTTTCCAGTTTTCCTTCATCTTCACTACCATCCTTCTCATCTTTCACCATCCCTTCATTCTCATTGCTTGTTCCTGTCCAGCCACTTTCCCTTTCACTTATTCCCTGTCCCTCCCTGCATCTCTCACACACACACACACACACTGTCCCTTCCAATCTCCCTCTTCCGCTCGCTCTTGCGCTCCCTCACTCGCAGGATGATATTATATATTCCAGTCTGTTCTTTGCATGATTTGGGGAGTAGATGAAGCCATATCCCGCTCTCCTTCTTGGTCTCTCCCTCCCTCTCGCTTCTCGCCTTGTTGTTTAATGTTTCAATTTGGAGGAAGCAAACATTCAATCAGACAGATTAACTGTTTAATGCATGTCATCAGTCAAACTGTCTACAAGAGGGGGACCCTTTGCCTCTCCCCCCATCCAAATGCATACACACACGCACACACACACATACACCCCAACACCCGCACGCTGATGCTCTGACCTTCTTACTCCCAGAATTTCTGTGGCCCATGCAGACACTGTCTACTCTAATATAAATACACACATTCAGCAAGACATGCATGGCTCTCGCTCAGTTATTCTTACATTCATATTAATATAAAAGAGAACTAGATAAAGCATGACTGAAAATGGAGAATCTGGTTTATAAAGGTGACATTATGTGGTAGCAAATAATAAGAAATTCATAAAATCAGTCACATTCAGGTTTACTGAGATGCAGCCTGCAATTTCTGCATGTTGTATGTTGCGCATACTTTTTTGCCGTATGTATAGGCCACAACAACAGCCGTTTGTGAATACAAACATATTTTAACAGTCTGTCTCTCCTGCTCTCACTTACTGACTCGCACAGACACGCACACAGAGAGCACAGGCCAGTGGATAGGGAAATCAAAGTGACAGGGAGGGAGAAAGTGGAGGGAGTGAGAGATTAAAGGAAATGAAAAGAGTAAAAAGGAAAGAGGGAGAGAAGGAATGAGAGGTAGAGCGTGGAGAAGGTGGAGTGGACTGTAAAGCAGGCGCAGATAGAGTCGTGCGCCGTAGAAGTGACGTATATAAGCACACATTGCAAAGGTCAGTGCAAATATGTCTGTGAACTAACATAATATTATTAAACCTTGCTTGGGTTAGATCCATTTATATCCTTTGATTAAAAATTATTCTAAAAATATAATAAAATTAATCACATAAAATCCTCTCTCACTTTTCATTCTCATCCAGCATGTCTTTTTCCCCCCACTCTCAGTGTGTCTGCTTGATGACCGCAGCTCTCAGGGTGTCTAAACCAGGTAAGTATTGACAGCTAGCTCAAGTGACTCGCAGTCCAACAGTCAATATGCAGACAGAGACAGAGTCCAAAGGTCAATGACAAAGGGAGAACGAGGAGGCAGAGAGACAGAGAGAAAAGACATTCCACATTTGGTGTGATTACTGTTATTTCATACTAAACCGTTGCCAAAATGAAGGAATTGCCTAACATGCTAATTTAGATGGAGGTGAGGTAGTCAGAGGCCAGTAGTCTTTCTTAAGATTTTCATCGCATGCTTTTACAACATGGTTTGGGGGATTCATATACATGGTGTTATTTAGAAATATGCATCAACTTCATCAATATTATTATTTATAAATGGTATTATTCTAACGTTTATTATTGCTACTCTAGTCCCTTTATCTACTTATGTAGTATTTATTTTAAGTATGTTTATGCATGCTTGTTATAATTTATACACTATTCTTTTTGCTTTAGAGTTGGTTCTGTAGTTTATTTGAAACACAACTCATGTCACAATATGTCGAACATTTTCTGTTAAATTTCCCTCTTTCTTTTTCCCTCCACATTGTACATTGATCGTGTTAACACTGAATAAACAAGTCAAATAAGAAATTTGAGTGTTATTAGATATAAATGTATATAATTTTATAAATGCACCAAATTAGTTTTACTGGGCAATATATAACAAATATAATTTTAAAAAAATGGGTTACAAAGAATGGGTGGCTCTCAGGAGTTCAGTGAATTCAAGTGTGGTACCATTTGTGAAATTTCCTCATTACGAAATATTTTATGGTCAACTGTAAGTGACCATAAAATATTTATATTAATAGCACGAATAATAGAACTTAACATAAAAGATTGTGTTTATAACTAAATGGAAGCAATTAGGAGCAACAGCAACTCGCTGGTTGTAAAAATCACAGAGTGGGGTCAGTCGCACAGTGCGCAGAAGTTGCTAACTTTCTGGAGAGTCAATAGAAACCGACCTCCAAACTTCGTGTGGCCTTCAGATAAGTTCAAGAACAGTGCGTAGAGAGCTTCATGGAATGGGTTTCCATGGCCGAGCAACTGCATCCAAGCCTTACATCACCAAGTGCAATGCAAAGTGTCGGATGCTGTGGCGTAAAGCACACTGCCAAAAGACTCTAAAGCATTGGATATGTGTTCTCTGGAGTGACGAATCATGCTTCTCTGTCTGGCAAACTGATGGACTAGTTTGGGTTTGGCAGTTGCCAGGAGAAAAGTACTTGCCTGACTACATTGTGCCAAGTGTAATGTTTGGTGGAGGGGGGGTTATGGTATATGGTTGTTTTTCAGGGGGTTTGGCTTGGCCCCTTAGTTCCAGTGAAAATAACTCTTAATGCTTCAGCATACCAAGACATTTTGGACAATTTCATTCTCCCAACTTTGTGGGAACACTTTGGGGGTGGCCCCTTCCTGTTCCAACATGACTGCACACCAGTGCACAAAGCAAAGTCCATAAAGACATAGATGAGCGAGTTTGGTGTGGAGGAACTTGACTGGCCTGCACAGAGACCTGACCTCAACCTGAGAGAACATCTTTGGTATGAATTAAGAGTGGTGACTGCACGCCAGGCCTTCTCGTCCAACATCATTGCCTGACCTCACACATGCCCTTCTAGAAGAATGAGCAAAAATTTCACTAAACTTTAAATCAAATCGATTAATCATGATTAATAGCATCAAAAGTTTGTGTTTATATATATATATATATATAATATCCCTGTACATATGTGTATGCGTGTCTGAGAGTATATATAAACACATTGTACAAACAAACTGCTAGTTACTTTTGTAATTTTTTGATTTGACAGCACTATATATATATATTATATATATATATATATATATATATATATATATATATATACATATATATACATACACATACACACACACACATATACATACATACAGCTCATGAAAACCCAAAATTCCTATCTCAAAAAATTAGCATATCATGAAAAGGTTCTCTAAACGAGCTATTAACCTAATCATCTGAATAAACTAATTAACTCTAAACACCTGCAAAAGATTCCTGAGGCTTTTAAAAACTCCCAGCCTGGTTCATTACTCAAAACCGCAATCATGGGTAAGACTGCCGACCCGACCCTGTCTAGAAGGCCATCATTGACACCCTCAAGCGAGAAGGTAAGACACAGAAAGAAATTTCTGAATGAATAGGCTGTTCCCAGAGTGCTGTATCAAGGCACCTCAGTGGAAAGTCTGTGGGAAGGAAAAAGAGTGGCAAAAAAACGCTGCACAACGAGAAGAGGTGACCGGACCCTGAGGAAGATTGTGGAGAAGGACCGATTCCAGACCTTGGGGGACCTGCAGAAGCAATGGACTGAGTCTGGAGTAGAAACATCCAGAGCCACCGTGCACAGGCGTGTGCAGGAAATGGGCTACAGGTGCCGCATTCCCCAGGTCAAGACACTTTTGAACCAGAAACAGCGGCAGAAGCGCCTGACCTGGGCTACAGAGAAGCAGCACTGGACTGTTGCTCAAATTTTGCATGTCATTCGGAAATCAAGGTGTCAGAGTCTGGAGGAAGACTGGGGAGAAGCAAATGCCAAAATGCCTGAAGTCCAGTGTCAAGTACCCATAGTCAGTGATGGTCTGGGGTGCCATGTCAGCTGCTGGTGTTGGTCCACTGTGTTTTATCAAGGGTCAATGCAGCTAGCTATCAGGAGATTTTGGAGCACTTCATGCTTCCATCTGCTGAAAAGCTTTCGTTTTTCAGCACGACCTGGCA
This sequence comes from Pseudorasbora parva, assembly GCF_024679245.1. Lineage (NCBI taxonomy): Eukaryota > Metazoa > Chordata > Actinopteri > Cypriniformes > Gobionidae > Pseudorasbora > Pseudorasbora parva. The sequence continues at coordinate 22,783,342 of NC_090178.1, read as the reverse complement.
CCTGCTCACAGTGCCAAAACCACTGGTAAATGGTTTACTGACCATGGTATTACTGTGCTTAATATTGGCCTGCCAACTCTCCTGACCTGAACCCCATAGAGAATCTGTGGGATATTGTGAAGAGAAAGTTGAGAGACGCAAGACCCAACACTCTGGATGAGCTTAAGGCCGCTATTGAAGCATCCTGGGCCTCCATAACACCTCAGCAGTGCCACAGGCTGATCGCCTCCATGCCACGTCGCATTAAAGCAGTCATTTCTGCAAAAGGATTCCCGACCAAGTATTGAGTGCATAACTGAACATAATTATTTGAAGGTTGACCTTTTTTGTATTAAAAACACTTTTCTTTTATTGGTCGTATGAAATATGCAATTTTTTTTAGATTTTTGGGTTTTCTTGAGCTGTATGCCAAAATCATCAGTATTAAAACAATAAAAGACCTGAAATATTCAGTTGGTGTGCAATGAATCTGAAATATATGAAAGTTTAATTTTTATCATTACATTATGGAAAATAATGAACTTTATCACAATATGCTAATTGTTTGAGAAGGACCTGTTTATATGCATGCAGTATATAGGACTCAAACATATGGTTCAACAATTAATAGAGACAAGTTACCTAGATAGTGAGCTTAAAGGAGACACACACTTTGTATTGAGACTGAGGGAGTGTCAGTGTGTATTGAATGAAAGGAGTAAATGAACACCCCCCCCCTCTCTCTCTCTCTGTCTGTCCATCTCTCCCACTCCCTCTCTATCGGCTATCAGTCTCTTTTCCTCTAATCATTTCCTTCCTTCTGGCCTTCTTTTCTTTCTAATGCAATTACCTTTCATTCATCTCTTCCTTCTCCTTCTCTCTCTCTCTCATTCTCAGTCACTTCATCCCCCTCCTTATAATCTGGCTCTCTGTTTGTATTACTTCACCCTATGGGGTATTGGTTTCCTTTACTTACTCTGCAGTGATTCTCTCTGATTCACTTCTTATTTTGTGACAGGCACCGCTGAAATTATGCTGTGTGTGAACGTCTTTGTATCCCTCAAGATCCCTCTTCACACTTTACTCAACTTTATCTCCACCTGCACCACAAGGCCTTGAAAACACAAATGAATGAGATACTCATTAATCTATTATTGACATAGAATTATTCTATTGCATACAAATGTTTTAAAAATATGTTAGAACACATGTGAAGACTGAGACGGACAGACGGACGGACAGAGACAGACAGACAGACAGACAGACAGACAGACAGACAGACAGACAGACATACAGATAGATAGATAGATAGATAGATAGATAGATAGATAGATAGATAGATAGATAGATAGATAGATAGATAGATAGATAGATAGATAGATAGATAAAACTGACTTTAGTTGCTCAACTTGAGGTGGTATGTCTGCATGACAAATGGTAGATCTATCCATCCAAATTATTTCTTCCTGTCAAACTCACACTGAATGATTAAAATGCATTCACTTCTCTTTAGACAAATAGATAAAATCGTGTTTGAATTTGCCATGTAGAGTAATTTATTTTGCATGGAAAGATTTTGCATTAATGACTTTAGCAATAATGAAAGGGGTGTAAATATGTCCAGTCTAGATAATTACAGAGTAAATAGTGCTAAGGCATGTTAATAAAATAAGGTGGATTTTGTTTCAAAGATTGATACAAAAAAAAAGAAAAAAGTGTCATGTTAAGACTCGGAATTGCTTAAGGAAGGATCACGGCACTTTGCCAGGAATGAAAAAAAGGAACAGGAAAATAACATGTCTTTTCTTACCTTCTGTTCCCTCTCAAGAAAAGTGGGAGTGAGAATGAAAATAAATAAAGTGGTTCACATCCACGGTAACGACCTTACTGGTTGACAAACACCTTTCCCTCTAAAAATTTGTGAATTCAGCTTCCTGCCCCGTGCACATAGCTCTGCCAGAAACAGATGGCTGCCGGAATTGTCCTCAAGCAAGTTTCTAAAAGTGTTTGCCAAGAACGTCGCTGATGAGCAGCGAGGGCATCTAGTAGCACGCTATACATTTTCTGATGGAAACAGAATAGCAAAATAAAAATAAAAATCCTTTTGAGAAATATTCAAAAATGTGCATGTGCATGTAGAATGTAAGCTTGTGCTCTGCAAAGAGCATACAGTGCTGTAAAAAATGTAAACAGAGCATTTTCACCAAAAGTCAGATTAACGCAAATGACAAAATATTTTATGAAAAATAAAAGTGAGATGTTGTAGGCGAAATGGGTGCTGGGCGCTGTCCGTGGTGCTAAAATGTACAGGTTGTGCCAGGGCCACTGAAAAGCATTTACACCCTCTGAAGTTTTTTTCTATCTGATTTATGTGCATATTCAAATTAATGACACATTTTGACAGTTTTAAATAAATGCGTCCGATGTCAAAGGTCAATATTTGATTTGGGAGATGATGCACGGGACAGTGTATGGCCCGGACACATCTCTCGAGTGAACAACAGAAGTATTTGAGGCCTCATTTAGCACTCAGCTTTAGGAGCATCTATTTCAATTAGACAGTTGTAATCTCCAGCACTTCGCGGTTCTGTGCTCTGCTTGTTCTTCCATGATGCCAACACTCGATACTTTGATCTGGACTCAGCAACCATGATGATCCGGCCCTTTGGTAAAAAAAAAAAAAAAAAAAGAGCATGAGTGGGCTCATCTGAGTGACCCTGCATGACCTTGACCACCTACACTGCGGCCTTGGGTTTGGGCGGCCATGCCCCGGACACAGAGGTTTCCCGCGAGAGATCTCTGGATCGTTTCATCAAACGCTGTCCAGCACACGCTAACTAACGGACCTCCCACTCCTAACAGCAAGCACGAGAACATCAATAGGATACAAAGATCATTTACAAACACTGCCAATCAGCATTCACTGAGCAAGAACTTCATATTTCACAGAGATATTAGGGAAGCATTCACATGAAATGGAGATAAAGGAAAGCCCATGTCGATGTGTGAACGGACAGATAAATGGATGAGTGGATTTGTCTGCATGGATGAATAGATAATTGGATAATATAAAGTTTGCATTCTAAAAGAAAGGGAGTGCTGAGAACCGGCTACGCTCGCTGTCATTCAGTCATTAATAACTGCAGGCAAATTAAGCTGCTCTTAATTGAGATACTGGGTGTGCATAATTATTTTTGCATACATTGAATAAAATTATGGTATATGAGTAACGATGTATAGTTTGTACAAGGGAGATGAAAAGCTTCTGATTTAGCGAATACAGGTACAGAGCGTGCAAATAATAACTTGAACCCCAAGGCAGCTTAAAAATATACACTTTCATGTGAAACTTTATAGACACTTCAGCTGGAGATTCAAATATTTCAGTGATCACAAAAGTTAGAATAAAAGTTAACCCAGAGCGCCTCTTTTCACCTGGTGGTAAAAAGACGCTATGAACAGGAATTCTTTATATGAAGAGGTAGAGGCAACCGTATACGCCTATGGAACTTAAGCACTTTTTGGATAATTATAGCAACATTTTGCATTATAAAAACCGATTTATTAACTGATTAGAGATAGCTACATAGCCTACCACAAAACAATGATAAACCCGTTTTGAAGGCAGATTGTACTTCTAATTTTTGATCCCCCTGGAATCATTGTATAATTCGCACAATGTCAATACACAAAAACAAGAACGAAACGGCGGAGACTTACCCCCGCTTTACCCCCTCCTCCCGTACACCTCCACCGCTACCTCTCACTCTCTCCACTGGAGAAACGGCAAGGAACCGCGACGCGAAGGGCCGCACATAGCTGATCAATATTCGATTTAGTTGCTAATTTAGGGCCTTTCTATAGCTGTCATCCCGTGATGTATGAGTCCTAACCCGAGGTCGCCGTGGAAAAGAAGAAGGAGGAAAAAAGAAAAAAATATCAAACACCAGTCAACTTTTCACTTAACAATAGACCGACTTGAATATTATTTATGGCCGAAAGCCCCACTTTATGGGTGAATTGCTCCTATCGCTGGCTGAATGATGAAGCGGGCCTGTAAGTACAGGACATACTACAACACACACACAAATGGGTGAAAACGTATAAGCACTATAAACTACCTCACGCTGGATTGAATGAGAGCATTTACAGGGGTCGAGGAAATATTAATTTCCACAGACTTAACCGAGTGGCCTTTGCATAGCTGTTAGCGCGTGATTTGTCCATTGCAGGCAGCAGATTCCATCTCGAGCGTTATGTTCACTTTCAGTCGGTGCAGGTCAGAGACAAAATATGTAAGTGATTTTAACACTCAATGAGAAACTTTCCGTTAATAGGTTACAAAAAATGGATGGCAGAGTAAGAAAATTAGATCTGACAAAAACACACAAGGCATAAAATACAGCGACATTCACACAAACTCTCGCACGCGCTCCTCTCTCTCTTTCTCTCACACGCACACAAATATCTGCTTTATTTCGCCTCTTAATGTCTTCCTGATCGATCACCGTTCTCAGGATGTTATCAATAATTTGAAAGCTTGATTAACTTCAACGTTTCCATAACAATTCTTCGCGTTCATACTCTCCAGCATTTTAATTAACACTTGGTTAATTAGCTCGAGATGGTATTGGACTATGATGGGTATTTGTATGGGGGAGGGCGGAAATTAACATAAAACCTCTCCTGATAAATTGATATATTATCAGGAAAGCAATGTTGTAGGAATTTCTAAGCGGAACGAATCATAAACAGACATCAATCAAAAGCAAGCAGCTCAAGACAACGTATAATTCTTTAAGAAATTTATTTAATTATTTCTGCAAAAGGCGTTGATTTCACATGGAGAAAAATATTAGAACCAAGTTCGTTGACTTAGCAGAGTGGGGGAATAAACTCTAGGCAAATAAAACACACATCAAACATTATTGTAGGCCTATTTAACATGAATATATTATTTTATTACCTAGCATTTGATGTAGCCTATTGCAAATTTGTTCTTCTGATAGACTACAATGTGGCCTACTGTAGCCTTGTGTGGGGAAACTATATGACTACATGGCCACATGTCATTGAACCTGAATTGTGATTAAGACGACCGTCTCATGCTTCTTAATTACAATGTACATCACAATTACAATTCTCCACAAGTGCTCTAATGACTATAGAAGTCTATTCTGAGTGATTAGGATGCCTAGGCAAATCAATGCCAGCTTTAAGTTTTGAAGTTCTGTGTCTGGGTGGAATTTGTGGCTTGTTTTATCAATTAACTATTATGTAAAGACTAGCAAAGGCTAATCCTTGTGGGGTTAAGGGGCTATAAATGACAAATGCCATGTTACATTGGAAAACAATGAACCACATATACTAGACTATATGAAGCACCAAGGTCTTAATGTCAATATAATAATGCTTTTTTTGTTTTGTTGCATTGTCATATGAACATTTTCAAACATGGATGTCATTTAAAAACCAGCTTCAGAATCCATCATTTAAAGTTAAATTATATATGCAAACGCAATTGGATGATTAGAAGCACTTACTCTGTGTGCATTAATGTGATATCATGTCTCAATATGACAAACAGAAACGATCTCCTGCTTTGCATATGACAGGCCTATAGGGGCCCAGCTGAGGCTTTGGCTCATTTGTATAATGACTTCAATGGGGTTAATCTTTCAGTTATTTTAAGCAGTACAAAAATATCCATTCCCACTGGTCATATAATGGAATCAAAGCAGCATGTCCAACATGTTCCCAGAGTTGAATAAGCCTTATTAATAAGTATGCTAATCCATTACATTTAGTCTAATTTCGCTTTGTTCGTGTATATACTTGGATATCTTTAACCTTTATTAGGGATGCTATATTTCAGACCTTTTGCTATAATTCACATTAGTAGTATAATATACAAATGATGCAAAAGTACATTTATTGAAAAACAAACAAAAAAAATGTAATTTTAACAGTAAAATGCTTGGTTCTGTTAGTTGGTTCTCTTAGTATATACAGTTAAAAACTGTAATAGCTCGATCAGGACATTTCATGTTATTTTACTGTAAAATCGTATTAAATGCAGTTTTTGGAAGTAAAATGAACATGTCATATTCATATTTAGCCATTTTCTGTGAATATGCGAGACATCCGATTAATTAGCTGTTATATTAAATGACTAGAATAACAAAGTAGGCTACAGTAAACACATTAGTGCTACAAAAGTGTGTTTACAATTTTGAAAAAAAAAAAACATTAAAATAATATGATAAGAAATACCAGTTTGCAATATAAAGCAGCATAACGAGTTGTTTTCTAAAAACTGGAAGCAGATTACACCGGAAAGCTAGGCACACTAAATTCACAAATGACAACACCTGCTATCATGTAAAAAAAAAATTGGATAGTTTAGTGGCAAAATACAAATTGACATTATTTCCCTGTGAGACATTTATTTGATGGTATTTAATTAAAAAAAATTCTTAGTTTTTGTTATGTTACATTAGAGTTTTAAGTCAAATATTATGTTGTTTAAAAGTACTAATGATGAACTTTGATTTGTCACGTGGGTCTCACCATAATAACCCGCCTGTGTTATTATGGTGGTTGTCAGTATTAAAGAATCAAAACAGATTTTAGTAGCAGCTTGGTTATACTTATTTAACAGAAAGCGCTCTTGGATTTAGTAGTTTAATTGGCATCATTTATTCTTTCCAAACCTGTATGACTTTCTTTCTTGTATGAACACTTTTACAATGATGCAGGCTTAGCTTTCCTTTAAAAAAAAAAGTGAGTCTAAAAAAAAGTGGGTCTAAAAATTTTTTTTTTAAGTATGATCCCCACAATATGAAACATTTCTATGCTTATAACAAGAGAAGTATAAAAGATGAAAAGAGCGAAGAGAAGAGAACCAAGCGGGATACTAGAGACAAAAAGTTTATAACGATTTACAGTGATGATCATCAGGGTTGACTGACCTCTGAGCCTCATCTTTTTGACTGACAGCCTGTCAAAGAGAAACAAAAAAAGAGCATAAAGATGGATACAACAGTGAAAGGAGCTAGACAATGGAAAGAAAAGAAAACTAAACCGTGCACAAGTTGAGAAAATCTGACAAAGGGGATACATGCTGAAAGGAAATATGTAAACACTCATAACAGCTTCTAAATCAGTGGCAAACATGAGAGAGACAAGAAACCAAAGGGCTAACAGGTCCCCCTAGACAAATCCGAACGCCCTCCGCGCTGCTCCCTCCTGATTTCCTCCTAACCTCTCCTTCCCCTCATCTCCCAGTTCTCCACAAAGCATCGTCCCCCTAAACTAGCTGGGCTCTGGGGACTTCTGAGGGATGACGGGAGCCGTGGAAAGCAGGTGAGAGAGTGAGTGCTTGCATGAGAGAGAGAAAAGGGGAAAAGGAGATTGAAGCGTTTCTAATTTGAATAAACCCTTCGGCAGACTAAAACTGGCAGCCGGGCTTCCCCTCTGTGCACAGGAAAAGAAAGCAAAGCAAAGCCAAAGAAATGGAAAGGAGGCAGGGCAGGAGGAAAGGAGAGATAGATGGGGATATAGAGATGTCTCACGTGCATTTGGTTCCAGGAGTATGAGAATTTGGGCTGGTAGGGGGTGGAATGAGAAAGAGATGTGGGAGAACAACAGAGCTAGGTGAGGGAAAGAGATTGGACCACATCGAAGCAAACAAAACCTTGAGCTGGGACTTTCTAAGACCAAAAGGGCAGGATGCGAGGAGACAAAAAGTGAAACAAACTACGTGGTTTAAAAAAAATGACCGGATCCAAGCATTTCCCTATTGGTCAAAAGTCAGTCCACTCCTTTCTACCTCTCACACAAGTGCTCTCTTGAAAATAAAGGTTCCTGTTAGATACAAAAAATGTTTTACAGCCCAATGCCAAACTTTTCCTCTCCAGATACTTACATGCTGATCTATAGAACCTATAAATCAGAATCAGAAAGCGCTTTATTGCCAAGGAATTAGTTCTGGTGACAGAAGCTTCCACAGCACAAACAGAATCAGTAAATAGGTAAATAACAATAGGCTAATATATATATTTTTAAATATATAAATAGACAACAGATTTAAATCAATAACTTCACCATGAAGAATTAATTTATGATATACTGAATTTTTATACTGAATGACTCCTTGAAAGCATATAGGCCTAATTCATAATACGTTGTGTAGAAATTTTAAGAGACTTGTCTTAGTTTAAGTCTGTAGGTCTATTTATGTTTATGCTAGTCTGCGTATATAAAGGGATAATCGGAAAAAGGATGTTAGACACAATTCTAAATAGCTCTCAAAATGTCTAGAAACGTAGACTGGAATTCAGGATTTTGACCCACGTCATTGTAATGGGATGAGGAATAGCCTACACCGCGCATACTCGCGCTGATGATGACACGATACGAATACCGAGGCGAGAAACGCATTTCTGTTTAAGTACGGGTATGTCTAACAAAAAAGGAGGAGATAAGGAGGGAGAAGGGTCTTTCTAACACCTACACACCACGTAAAACAGAGCGACAGGGAGGGAGAGGGAGAGGGAGAGGGAGAGGGAAGAGAGAGAGAGAGAGAGAGAGAGAGAGAGAGAGAGAGAGAGAGAGAGAGAGAGAGAGAGAGAGAGAGAGAGAGAGAGAGAGAGAGAGAGAGAGAGAGAGAGAGAGAGAGAGAGAGAGAGAGAGAGAGAGAGAGAGAGAGAGAGAGAGAGAGAGAGAGAGAGAGAGAGAGAGAGAGAGAGAGAGAGAGAGAGACAAGAACTGGCTCCGGCTTCAGCGGCGCTGAAGTGAAGCGGCGACGCTGGGAGAACCATAAATCTTCATATAGAGGCTGTTTTGATTAATGCAGCCGAGTCGAGCTAGGGGGCTGGACCTATCCCATTACGCCCTAATGGAAGATGGAGCGCCCGCTGTCTCCACCACTAGGCCCCTGTCATTTGTTCCACTTTGCAGTCCATTTGGCCGAGAGACTACAAGCCACTCCATCAAAAATATTTTCAGAGTTAATTTCCGCCCGCTTAATTCGCCTTGATTCGGATTGCGTATCGAATGGCAGGATCGATTTTCGCCTGGCGTCTAAATTAAATAAAAGAGGGGGGTATACTTTAAGACCGGTTTTCTTTCTTTTCTCTTTCCATTCTTTCTCTCCCCCTTTTCCAGCCTATCCTTCACTTTAGTCCATCTCATTCTTTTTCCCTTGTTGCATCTCATTCCCTTCTCCTCTTTGGCTGTTATAGATATTATAGGGGGTGGGGCATGACGGTGTATTACACATAATCCGAGATCGAGACAATTGGAATAGGGTGATAGATATATGGATTTTCCCAGAAACTTAAACTGGCATATCAAACAAGACAAAACATAATACAAATAAATAAATAAATATTGGAACACATTTACAAAACTCCAAAAAGGAATACTTAGGCATATAAAATTGCACATTTAGGTAAAAATAAAGATAAAGTATTTTTGCAAAATGAGCGGTAAACGGTTGCTATGGTTACGTCCTCGGTCGCACGGGATTTCAATTCGTGAGCACTATGCACGCGCTATTTGGACCTATATAGGCTACAAATTAAAAGCCTCGATGTCTAATTTAGAGTTGCCTATTAGTAATTTAAATAACAAGTAATTACTCATTAGTATAACACAAATCAGAGAGGAAAAACGCGTATAGTAGGCTACATGTAAACACATGGAAGAAATAGGCTAATAATGAAAAAGTAGCCAAAAGAAATGGAGAGAAAGGTAAAAAGCGCAGTGACAAATTGGTGGAGTGTGTCGCGAATTCCCTTTTAGATTTAAAGCCGCATGTAGCCCATCGTCATATCTTTCCAGAGTAATTTATTTTCCCATTTCTCTCTCTTCCTCAGCCCCTCTCTGTGAATTTATCTGTTGGCCCCCGCGCGAGCTCCAGTCACGTGCGAGTGAAGAGGGGGGGAAAGTCAATAAAAGTCTTCAGCGACAACTGTTTCCCCCCTTGGGCTCTTTCACTTCTGGTACTCTTTCTTTTACTATTTTGTTTCTATTTGTTTATCGCCAGAAAACCTTGCTACAATTTCTTTGAACTCTTACAGACCAATTGGTAAAAATTACATTAAAAACAAATATGTATGAATAGTTACATTAAAAATAAAAACGTCAGAAACAAATTAAAATAAAAAAATGAAGGGACATTTGGTCAAGTTTTCTTCAAAAGCCAAAGTACATGCAACATATAATTGCGCTGCAAAAAAATCAATCGGTTGATCCTATAACTAGAAACACCAAATCCCTTCACAGCTGGATCATTTAAACACACAAAGTAGCCAAAATGTTGAATTATCTGGTACATCTTCCCTGACAAACTTTGACCGTATCTAAGGGCTTGTCAGTGAAACATGAGGTGTTTCAAACCCCATGAAACTACAACAAGGCTTGACTTTGCAGCCACCCCATGGAGACAAAGACGATGGTTAAGACAAACCCAGATGTGACCATATCGACTCGTTACAGGCCACCAATATACTCTCTCTATCCAAGTCCACACATCAGTTATTGTCTGATTCTTGAGAAAAATGCCCCAACCCAGAATAATGAATAAATACACAACGTACACAGTCAACAGGCCTCTGGTAAGATACACACTGTGTCAATATTAATCTCACTGACAGAAGATCGAAATATAGCAACTGTCACACATCATCTTTCCTCTCTCCTGTCTCTCCATGGAGTGGGGGTTCAGGCAGAGAAAGAGTTTGAGAGAAAAAGCGAGAAAGATAAGAAACATGAAAAAGAGAGGAAAGCCATTCAACACAGAGAGTAAAAGGAAAAAGAGGTTTTAAAATAAGAGGGAAATTAACACAGCAAAAAGAACAGCACTGGGAAATGTAACAAGATAGAGAGTATAAGAGTTAAGTGAGGTGTTGGAGGGGAAAAAAAAGGGGGTAAGAAGGAATGACAAGAGGAATAAGATATAGAGGGCCCACCAGGGATCATTTTATGAGCATCCAATTGCTTTCATTGGGGCACTACTCTCTCTGTCAATTTCCTTATCGTGGCCTTGATTTAATTTATAGACCTGCTTGAAGCCATTCAGCTCATGACAATGTGTAGCAAGCAGTGGCATAAGTCAACAGAAACTCTGCAACTACGAACAGCCTACAGTATCATTCCTATTTCTTATCCCATCTAAGTCAAGAGTCTTCAACCTTTTTCAGGCCTAGTACTTCTTGGTGGATAGAAATGGAGCAGAGACCCCCATTGCATATCGTATAAACTACTGGTCTAACAACATGAATATAGCAGCATAATAACGTATTTTAAATAATTGTACAATGTTCAATTTGTTGCAGAATTGCATAAACGCTCTGTGTTTTTAATTAGTCTTGAGAGCAAATGGGGAAAAAAGCTAAACACAGATATGAATACAATCGGTCAATCTGTCCTTCGGTCTAAGGGAATGCAGAGGTCAGATACTGACCATAACGAAGACTAAAGGGCAATGTACATGGTTCTTATTGGCAGACAATTGGCTTTGAGTTAGCAGCTATTAGTGCAATTATGGGATATTAGTCTACTCAGGCCTAGTTCATTACAGGAGCCCACAATTACAAGTATTCCAACCCTTTTAAACGGTGCTATTGAAAAAGATATTAACTATGATATAGGCTGTGATTATTATGTCATATGCACAAAGAAATGGTTTAGAATATCACAGAATTATTTTAAACAATTTAAATACAGACCTGAAGTTTGTTCCTTCATAAAAAAATATGCATGTTGTTCAAGCTGAAATCACTACAATATTAAGTACAGTAAATACATATGCTTGTGCAATATTTAATAATCTAGCTATATAGCATAAAACGTAACCATGGATGGATAGGTGATCAAAAATGGCTGTAAAAAAATAAATCTGCATTGTTTCTTTTGATCTTTCTTTTTTTAAAGCAAAAATGTAACCTTTCATTGAAGTAAAATAATTAAAAGTGGGGGGTAAATCAAATTATAATAATAATAATAATAATAATAATAATAGAAGCTTTCCTCTAAAACACATTGGTTTAAGAGTAAAGAAGTATATCCATTAATATTTTTTAGCACACCAGGGTGACTAAGAACATGAAATTGTCAAATGCTAAACTATAAATTATAAAAACAAATTGCGCAAACTTCCGTACGCAGCTGACACTCATACGAAAACACACAGAGGAATGATCATAAACTACCTTGTACTTTTACCTTTAGTGCTTTTATTAAGATAGCGGACGGTAGCGAGAGGTAGTGTCACAGGCGATAATGACTCTGAAGTCAGCATCTTAAGCTCAGTCACCTTTGGTCTCTGTGGTCAGTACCTGTGTTCAGCACTGAGGATTAAAGCCTTATCAACTGGAGCAGAGTTGTCAAGATCCACACTCACTGCCAGATTACAGGTTGTGATCCGTTAATAAGTTCATTCACTGCAGATCAAAATGAGATTTATTCATTACACCAACCCCAAGCTTTCCGTCTCGCTTACATTTACTTTGCCCCATTCTCTTACGATCTGCTCAGACCTACAGAATTATCACAAACGCTTTTTGATTTTAAGCACTTCGTCTGGTCTCACTGTCAGGTCTCTGCTCTCGCTTTCACTCACAGTATCACAAAAGGCCTGCATCTTTTCTCCACACCCCTTCTCTTCCAACTACATTCTTTTGATCCCACTATCACGTCTGCTTGTCTTCTTTCTCCTCCCGCACTCGCTCGAGTTGTTGTGTTATTCTTGTCTTCCCCTCCTTACTCTCATGTCTCTCATCCCCGCGCTCTCTTCCTGCTCGCTGAGGCCACATCGTCCCAGCCGGTTATCCCTTTTCCCGCTCTCTCTCCTTCCTTCCCTCCCGCGCTTTCCCTTGTGATAAATGAGGCTGTCTGTTGGGTGCAGTTCATATTTACTGAGTAGGGGAGCGCACACTGTCAGTCTCCCTCACCCTCCACATCTCTATCCCTGTGCTAAACAGACACCCAGAGCCAAAGGTTAGGACAAGAGGGTGGACTGGGGAGAAGTAGAAGAAAGCAGCAGTTGTGGATTGTAGATCTGGGGATACAAGGAGAGCTAGTGCTAGGAGCCACACAGATTAAATGTGCGCAGTGATGCTAATCGAAAACGAGAAGCTCCTCATTTTGAGTTTGACAGCACCGACCTTACTCGTTTTCTGTGCTAACCAGCCTCCTCTAAGCAAAACCCACAGCATCATTTCTCAGTCTTTTGTGCGCCTGAGCTTTCAGGCACATTTTGCGCACTTAATACGTGCCAAGAAAGTACCATGACCGAAAAAAAAAACACCACCTAAAATACACAGTTTCATCTACGCCTACATAAACCATCCCTCACGTACGGCTTGTTTTATTCGCAGGGAGTGGAAAGTGGTGATTTGACCTCTGTCGTAACCCTTTCATGAATGAGAGAAGTGGATTTGGGCTTGGCTGAGCCCAATGGGACACAGACGCAGCCGCCCTAAAGCCCCCTGAAGACCCCGAAAGCCGGCGGCTCTTCCCACACACTGACCTCTGAGGCCAACAAGCGCCAAAACCACTGCAGCGAGACGACACTGTGACACCAGCACACCAAAGCCCACAATGTGTTCCTTCAGCAAATTGACAAGAGTATTGAGAGAAAATATGAAGAAAATTGGATTGTTGGAATTACATATAAAAAATTGGAGATAGGAAAAAAAAATGTGCAAGAGGGCTCTTATTTAATTCGACATTGAAGTAATTCAATTTCAGAGTATTCTAGAGATGGTCAGTCAGAAAACAGCCTGTAAATAAGGCCATTAGAGTTTCAGCACTGACCGTTGATGGAGCATTTTACAAAGGAACACAGGTCATACATATGAGAGGTTAAAGATCAAACTATGATCTCAGAAAATAAGTCAACACATTTGTTAGCATGAAAAGTAGAGAACTAAAGGCTGGAATAAACTAAATGACAGATTTTCACCATGATTTGTCTAGCTGCCAAAAGTCAGCACATGGGCACAGATTATTTAGCTTCAGACTATGTTGGAGGACCTAAAACATTTTTTTTTAAATATTGAGCTGATTTTAGACCACTCTTTTTAATCTGTTTCCTTGTGTGTGATTTTTGTATATGGAATTATTCGAAAGACCAAAGAATGAGGTGTGTAACCTCATTCATTTAGTGTATGATGTTCAGTTTTTCTGTAACCATTCAGTGGGCAAGTGAAGTATGATGCCGTTAAGATTGTGTAGTGTATTCAAGCCTTAAAGTTGGTATGAAATGGAAGTTTGAAATAGAAATAGTATTTTATTTCCTATTGTGACATATATGGAGGGGGTGTCTCATGTGAGTGACAGGTCCCACCCTCACATCAGTAAACCAGTATTTCGCCTAAAGATTATGAGGAAACGTGAATTAAAAATATATATATTGGTGCATGGGTAAATCATTTATAATTTAAAAAAAAACCACTAAGAGGCCATTCACTCAAACAGCAGTCTTGCTTTTAAAAGCGAGAAAAGTCGGCGTCTTTAAACCGCAGACCTCGTTGGGGAGCCCTCAAAATGGATGTGACGAAAGTTATTACTCCGACCAGCAGCTATAACCGTCTCGCAAAATCTGTGAGTCCCAACAGCAAAAGAGGTCCGTCTAGCATATGCTTACAAAGACAATGTAAAAGCAACGCAGTGGAACACAAATGCGTTCTGTGTGGAAAAAGTTTGATTTTATAATCATAATTTGACAGAGATGAGGGAGTCGCGCAAACAGGATTACATGTTACGCAGTAGATGCCGTTATGCTTTTTCACTTGTTTGTGTGAAGTAACCCAGCATGCTGTCTCACTATGAGAAGAGTGAGAGAAGCACAGGAGAGAGACAGATGGCACCAAAGCACATCCTAATTCCCAAAAGCAAACACTGACAGATATCTGTTTCCCCCTGGTGCCCCAAAGGAGGAACTACTACCAGAAACGTTTGTTGCAATTTATAAAAAATTACAGTTTCTATAGAGTGACTGACATAGCCAGTAAAATACAAAAGCAGTATTTGGAGTATATTCAAAAACACCCAAATTTTACCCATGTTACTTTGTCTCCAATGGTCATTTCTTTCCGTACCCTGTAAGACGAGAAAATCATGTGAGGGGGGGAGATTCTGTCACATAATCTGTCTCAATTTTCAAAATCTATTAATTTTGTGCGTGGCAAACCTTCCTATCACCCGATCTTTAGGAGCCATGCGTGTTCTGACAATTATTATTACACTATAGCAACAGAGAGAATTAAAACGCACTCCTTCGGTACATCTCCCTGACCCTCCTCTCAGACAAGAGGCTTGCTAAATGAAAAATGGACATGCTTTAAGAAGTATTGATTCCAGCTTTAAACAAAGGTAGACTCAATATTATTTAGCCCTAAATACATCTTTGTTATCTGTGTCGGTGCACCAGTCACGCTGCTGTCCTCGTAATCGCAGACATAAAAATAATAGGGCTATTCCCTCAACATTGACTGAAGCAGACCTGTTTGGGCCCTTTGACCAAGTGATCCATCTATTGGCTTTAAGCGTTTGCTCAGACTGCGACAATGCTTTGGTAGTCTCTGCACAAGCTAAGAAGGAAAGACAAAAAGACAATGTTTTAGACAAAATGGTCATGGTCAGCATATTGAATTTCACTGTTTATTTAAGATAGGATGAATACAGTTGCAGGTGCACAGTTCAGGCCAATACAATGACAAAACCACTGAGTAAAGTTTTAGTGAACACAAGTCATATATTTCAACATTTTGAACTTATCTTAGAGCTTCATACTGATTTTTATATTACCAAGTTATCAGTGCTTCAAGGCATAAATGTAAAACTACTTTTATCTTAACTACAGCCACAATAATTATTAAATGATCTTACCCTCAAAATACTTTGGCGTCGGACAGTTACATTAAATGGAAGGATTTTAGGATCAGCTACAATAATAAACTGTAAAATAACCAACACGTTACAGTATTTACTTCAACACACAAAGGTAGATATACAGAGCCCTCGATAAAGCATTAGGATAGTAAAGACAAAATATCTTTTTTTGCTTTACACAAGGCATCTAAACATTAAATATGAATTTGAGGCAAAAGTGCATAGTCACTTTTATATTAACACAAAAACTGCTTTTACAGTTAGTTTGCAAATTGTTAAAATAGAAATAAAACATTCTGCACCTTTGCCTTACCTTTCAGATGCCTTGAGTTGAGCAAAAAGAGAAATTTGACCTCAATTTATAGATGATGCAACCTTTACATGCTTACATCAAAAAGCTCATCGATTATTAGTATGCCACAGCAGTTAAGTCACATCCTTATTCAATATTATTAGCCAACAGTGTCTTTAAATGGTTAAATATGAACGTTAAAGCTACACTGTGTAACTTTTTTAGTTTATTCTTAGCTAAGAACACTTAGTTCTTTCAAAAATATGTGCTCATTAATGTATATTTACTTATTTAAAGTAATTAAGTATTCGCGAAAGTTAATAATATGCCAATGAAAATACATACGGGTGAGGGGAATGCTGGTCGCCATGTTGCCCCTCCATCTTGAAAGTACATTAGCCACAGAGGGACATACCCGTAAATTCAAGCTTCACCTTTCGCGTTTTAACACTCGATGGCACAGTGTCGAATGTGAAGAGGGTGATTGCCATGTTAATCTTGGACTAAATCGGCCACTGTAGGAGTTAAAACGAAATCAGAATTGAGAGGAACATAAACTATTATTCGCTGAATGGTCATATACCTTTTCACCACTAGATGGGGGAAAATATCACAGTGTAGCTTTAACCTGCCTGCACCTGTAGTACAGATACATTAAAGTCAAAGCACTGTTTTTCACTCCAGATTTCATACCCAAACTAAACATAAATAAATGCATTCATTCTTCTTCATTTTTTTATTGAATGTCTCCAATGGAGTTGAGCATGCAAAATGACTATAGGCTAAACCTTTAAAGGGGTAGTTCACCCAACAATGAAAATTCTATCATCATTTACTCACCCTCATATCATTTCAAATCTGTATGAATTTCTTTCTTCTGCTGAACACAAAAGATATTTTGAAGAATGTAAGTAACCAAACAGTTGATGGGCCCCCATATCTCCCCATTTTAGGGGTTCCAAATACATAGCGCCGATAGAACCTTTTCTTCTAAGAGTGTATGGAAGTCAATGGCGCCCATCAACTGTTTGGTTACTGATATTCTTCAAACTATCTTATTTTGTGTTCAGCAGAAGAAAGAAGGAAATGCATACAGGTTTCAAACAACTTAAGGCTGGGTAAATGATGGCAGAGCTTTCATTTTTGGGTGAACTATCCCTTTTAGAGCAGTTCACAAAGGAAGACTATGCACCTGGATTCAGTTACTTTTAAGAATGAAACTAATTTCCAATTCATCAATAAACACCCAATCCATTTTCCAAAATAAAACATAGATTAGACAGAATGGTGCAGAATCCGTAAGCTCATATGTGCTTTTCCATGTGTTGAGAAAGATGGTGCGAGCGAGTGAAGGTGCGGAGACACCGCGGGCAGCTGTAAGGCCTTTCGCCTGTGTGCGTTTGTTTGTGTAACTTCAGGTGCTGGGGCAGAAGAAAACTTTTGCCGCACTCCGTACACTTGTAGGGTCTGTGGCCTGTGTGACTGCGCCTGTGCTTGCTGAGGTCGCCTGAGTTGTTGAAGCGGCGGTCGCAGTCAGAACAGGCGTAGGGTTTTTCCCCCGTGTGTCTCCTTATGTGTTTGGTCAAATCGCCAGACTGGGCGTAGCTGGAGCCGCACTGCTCGCAGCGGTATGGTTTCTCGCCGGTGTGTGTGCGCATGTGGTTTTTCAGGTGCTGAATACGGACGAAGCGCTTGCTGCAGACGTCGCAGTGGTACGGCCGTTCGCCCGTGTGAATGCGCAGGTGTTTCTTGAGTACGTCCTCCCGTGTAAATGTCTTGGTGCACTCTCTGCACTGCAGCATTCGCTCTGAGTTGTGCGCTCTTTGGTGGACCTTCACGTACCTCATAGCAGAGAATGTTTTGCCGCAGTCGGGACATGGAAACGCTTTTTCCTTTGAGTGAACATCTTGGTGGATACGAAGCGTAGATCGGTGACTGAAACTCATCCCACATTGGGGGCACTGGTACGGCCTTTCCCCCGTGTGGGTTCGCAGATGGCATCTAAGGTGGCCCATCCTGGCGAACTCTTTATTGCATTCGGGACACTTGTACGGGCGGACACCGGTATGGATGACTTTGTGCTTCCGCAGACTCCCCATATCATGAAACCTACGGCCACAGTCTTCACAGACGCATGGCTTCTCGCCTGTGTGAGTACGTTTGTGTATTGTCAGACACTGAAGCGTAGAGCAGTTCTTGCCACAATCTCGGCACAAGTAGCCACGGTCCATGCAAATGGGTTCGTTGACATCTACATTGGGTTTCGTCTCGTCCTCGTGGCAGCGATGTGGTCCGATACCCCAGACTCCAGCAAAGCTTTTACCGCATGCGGCACAGCTAATATGTCCATCTTTACACACCGTGGCTAAGCTATGGCATCGACGGCAGTGGTTTTGCAGGTTGCCGATATAATCGAAGCTGCGATCACACTGTGGGCAGGTGAATCGCTTTCGGGTGGGTTTGGGCATGGGAAGGTGGGCCTTGCGCATGTGGGTATCCAGCTGTTTCTGAGAGAAGAACCGATAGTGACACAGCGAGCAGCTGAGCATCCCGGAGATTATTTTAGAGCAGTTGTAGACTTTGTGTTTTTTTACCCACGACAGATATTCACTTTGATGGCACCATTTGAGGTGTTTGTCCAGGTATGTAAACTCAGTGAAAGTCACAGAGCAATGGGGGCAAGGAAAAATCAGGGAGGAAGAAGCTGTGAAAGGGAAAAAAATATAACTTGAATGTCGCCATCTTAGATTTAGTTCATGATCTCAAATCAATGAACAGGCAGTGTTATTAATGAAAAAAAAACAAAAAACTTAGACTAAAATCAAAGTATACCGTATACACTATATTGCCAAAAGTATTAGGACACCCCTTCCAAATCATTAAATTCAGGTGTTCCAATCACTTGGAAATCCTGTCCACAAGTGTATAAAATCAAGCACCTAGGCATGCAGACGCTTCTACAAACATATGTGAAAGAATGGTTCGCTCTCAGAAGTTCAGTGAAATCAAGCGTGGTATCGTCATAGGTTGCCACCTGAGCAATAAGTCCAATCTGGAAATTTCCTCACTACTAAATATTCTACGGTCAACTGTTAGAGGTATTATAACAAAGTGGAAGCAATTAGGAAAGAGAGCAAACTCGCAAAATCAGCAAAACCACAGAGCAGGGTCAGCACATGCTGAGGCAAACAGTACACAGAAGTCGCTAACTTTCTGAAGAGTCAATAGTAGAGACCTCAAACTTTGTGTGGCCTTCAGATTAACTCAAGAACAGTGCGTAGAGAGCTTTATAGAATGGGTTTTCATGGTCGAGCAGCTGCATTCAAACCTTACATCACCAAGTACAACGCAAAGCGCCAGATGCAGTGGTGTAAATCATGCCGCTACTGGGCTCTAGAGCAGCGGAGACGTGTTCTTTGGAGTTATGAATCACGCTTCTCTGTCTGGCAATCTGATGGACGAGTCTGGGTTTGGCGGTTGCCAGGAGAACGGTACTTGCCTGACTGCATTATGGTGTGGGGTTGTCCTGGCACCAGTGCACAGAGCAAGGTCCAAAATACATGGATGAGCGAATTTGGTGTGGAGCAACTTGACTGGCCTGCACAGAGACCTGACCTCAACCTGATAGAACACCTATGGGATGAATTAGATCTGAGACTGCGAGCCAGGCCTTCTCGTCCAGCATCAGTGTCTGACCTCACAAATGCACTTCTAAAAGAATAGTTAAAATCTTCATAAACACACTCCTTAACCTTGTGGAAAGCCTTCCCAGAAGAGTTGAAGCTGTTATAGCTGCAACGGGTGGACCAACTATTAAACCCAATGGATTAAGAATGGGATGTCATTCAAATTAACGTGCATGTAAAGGCAGACGTCCCGAAACGTTTGGCAATATAGTGTATCTAGAAGACCTAAAACTAAATTCAATACATTTTTAACTCAAAAACTAAAATAACTAAATAAATACTAAATACTAAAATATCTAAAATAACATAAGACACAAATAAATATATTTCTTTTAAAATATATATTACATTCATTTCTATTCATTATAATCCAATTAGGGTTATTCATCTTCATTATAAAAAGTAAATATTTATACAGTCTGTATATGGTTTTGGTACAGGGCAAATTGTATAACCGACCTTCATTAAACAGGGATATGCCACTAGCAGGAAGTTACTAAAATTAACAATAAATGGAATAAAAATAAATGAATAAACATATAACTTGTATTAACTAAATATACGTTTTTGAAACAAACTGTATAACCTGCCTTCATTAAACATGAATATGCCACCAGATAACACTATTTAAATTATACAATTTACCCCACACTAACTTTGGCAGCATAAAAATACTTAAATAATTCATATTAAAATAAAAATACTTAAATGGATAGTTCAAACAGGGATAGTTCACCCATTTTTGTGTGAACTAACACTTTAATACTAAAATAAAAAATAAATAAGCACAACACTACAACACTGAAGACAATTACAGCCAAACTGAACTAAAATGAAAGGACAAAAATAAAAAAAAATTAAACAACTACAGTATTTTTTTTAGAATGTTAACGCAGGTCTCCAAATTTTGTCGTTAACATACACCAATCAGGCATAAAATGATGATATTATGTTGGGACCCCCCTTGGATCAGACTTGTTTTTTAAGCGCATCGCACAAATGCTCGACTGGATTGAGATCTTGTTGTTCTCAAAACCTTCCTGAACAATTTTTGCCTTCTTCCCATTGTACACTCTGGTGCACTCACACAAGGACACGACCATCCACGTAATGTAAAAGAAAATGTGATTCATCAAGACCAGGCCACCTTCTTCCACTGCTCCATGGTCCAGTTCTGATGCTCAAATGCCCACTGTTGGTGCTTTCTGCAGTGGACAGGGGTCAGCATGGGCACCCTGACTGTTCTGCTGCTATGCAGCCCCATACACAACAAACTGCGTTGCACTGTGTAGCCTGACACCTTTCTATCAGAAGCAGCATTGACTTCTTAAGTAATTTGAGCTACAGTAGCTCGTCTGTTTGATCGGCTAGCCTTCGCTCCCCACGTACATCAATGAGCCTTGGCCACCCATGACCCTGTTTCCGGTTTACCACTGTTCCTTCCTTGGACCTCTTTTAATAGATACTGACTGCAGACCGGGAACACCCCACAAGAGCTGCAGTTTTGCAGATGTTCTGACCAAGTCGCCTGGTCATCACGATTTGGCCCTTTTTCCTGCTTCTAACGCATAAACTTTGAGGACAAAATGATGATGATGTTGAAAGAGATAATGTCAGTGTTATTCACTTCACCTGTCATGTTATGCCTGATAGGTGTACGTCATTTATAAGACTAAGGCATATTAAAACAAATCGCTTACCTGTGTTTTTCTCCAGGCCAGTGGCACCCACAGAGTTTTCATCTGGAGTCTCAAGCTTCACTTCCTTCCAACTCTCCTTTTCCTCCTTCACAATCAAGGCAGACTCTCTCTGCAGCACTTCATAAATGCCAGGCTCAGTTTTGACCTGAAAACTGGGTGGGTTTAAAGGGACACAGTCCGGTTCTGTCTTTGGAACGAATGCTCTGAAAGCAGGAGAATGAGGGTGTTGCTTCTGTTGTTCAGATGATAACGTTAGGACTCCCAAAGCCTCCAGCTCTTCTTGCTCTGGTCTCATCTGTGTGACATCAGGACAGGCGTCCATAACACAGTCCTGGGTGTCATTAGATGTTTTGGTTTTATCCGTGTCGATACTGATGCCATTGCTATTTGATGGCAATGGCTCTTTATCAATATTTTGCAGCTGTTTGGTTATTTTCTTTTTTCTGGATAACTTTCTTTTCTTTAACATGTTAACTTTCATCTTCTTGTGCACAACCTAAAGAAATATTTGGGAAGGATAATAATATAGTGTATCGTTTTAATTGCAAGACATTCTTGGGATAGCATTAATACTATAATATTAGTACTATTATTTGTATAATTTTTTTATTATCATCATTCAAATAGGTTGATGTTTCTGTTCTCTAATCTCAAATTCCTGTTGAAAGTAACACATCTGGATTTGAACAACATTTTGCTCATAGTAGGTGGTCTAACAGTCTGTAAAAACTGGTCTAGCTGGGTTCCCATCTTGGCTAGGCAGGTGTTTTCAGTCTGACCAGCTTAAAAGTGTGGGGAAACTCCTCTAAAACCAGCCAAAACTACAAACTAAAATTAAAAAAACACCTTATTTTTCAATTTATTTGTTTTTTTACAGGGGCAATACACTAGGCATTGTACACACAGAAAACATGCTGTGCACATTAGGCTAGTCTATGTTTTTCAGCAGGCACGTTTAACCATGAAGATTCAGATAGCTAATGTGACAGCATTAGCTTGTTTAAGACATGCAGATGTAAACACGAGGGTCGTGTTAACTTACGTACAGCACAAAATGTTCTTACCGCAAATACTAAACCTTTAGTTATTCGGTTGCATTTAGGCGGCAATGAAAGATAAATTTGACTGAAGATTGTGTTGGTTGTCCAATGGACTCTGACAGCCTTTAGTGTACAGCATCCTACAGCTCAAAAAGGCGTCTTGTATATCCACCCCCTAAATTGACACCAATACGACTAATTATACTAGAGGAAGTTTAGTTAACAGGGACCAAACACGGTTTTCTGTTGAGTTAGTCTGAAATTCGTTACAACGATACTGATAATAGATAATAATGTAAAGCCAGCAACGATAATACATCTCAAAATAAGGTAAAAGCGGTAGCGGTTTTCAAAATAAAAGTTCTTATTCTCTTTAAAAAAAAAATAAGTGGAAATAACATTTAAAAGACTGGTACACAATAAATAATTTTCAACGTATTAACAGTATGTACAGTTCAAGACATAAAAAATAAAACCGCTTTGATGTCAATTTTCACACTTATATCAACCATTCACAGGAAAGATCAGTGTAAGAGACCCAATTTTATTTATACCTTTTGATTAAAAGTCCAGTTACTGTTTTTGATTCCACACAGCAGAGGGTATTTTTTATAAGAGTTTTAAGTCAGGTACAAACAGTGTTGGGGAAAAGTTACTTTGAAAAGTAATGCATTACAATATTCCGTTACTCCCTTAGAGAGTAACTAATTGCGTTACTTAGTTACTTTTTAACCTGGTTAATCTAGTCATTTTTGCTTATGGTTTAGCTGAACCATTAAAGGTCAGCAGCAAGTACATTGGTCATTAAAGTGAGATTGAATGCGTACAAAATATTTGATTTATTTAACATTTAATGATTGTAGGTTTGCATTTCACAGATTTTATTAATTTTGAGGAATACTGAATCTTTTTTTTGTGCAAATGAGATTAGTAAATGCACACTCACATTTAGCCTACAACAGGGCTATTCAAATCTTACCCTGGAGGGCCAATGCGGTGCAGAGTTTAGCTCCAACCCTAATCAAACACACCTGAACATGCTAATCAATGTCTTCAGGATCATTAGAAAATCACAGGTGAGTGTGTTTGATCAGGGTTGGAGCGAAACTCTGCACCGCATTGGCCCTCCAGGGTAAGATTTGAATAGCCCTGGCCTACAATAACCATAATTTACACATGACTCCACACTTACGATTTTGAGATATTACAATATTGTGACAAGGGAGCTGTCAGTCAATAAATGGGAAAACAAAGTAACTTGCGTTACTTATTTGAAAAAGTAACTTAGATATTTTTTTGTAAATTTTAAAAGTAATCTGATTAGGTAACAAGTTACTTGTAATGAGTTACCCCAACATTACAAAAGACAACACAACAAACCCTGTTAACCATTAATGGATGATATTTTATTATGGACAAAGCATCTGTTAAGCATCAAAGGCATGTGCATCAATCACAGTATAACTGTAAAAGCATTTGAAAATGTCTGAACAGAAACAATTTACCATATTCAAACCTGTTTTAATACAACAAAATAACCAACTGTCATTTGAAAATTGCTTTATCCCTTGTGCGGCATCCGAGATAAACATATGGCTTCTCCTGTTATGTTTCTATTATTTACATTAAATAATCATCAATGTTAAACACTTTTCATAGTATCTTATAATTCACCATGACTCTTCAATTATCCAAAAAAGAGAAAGAAAAATAAATGTAACTTTCTACATTAACCTACATAAATACCATTCAGATTACGCTCAGAAAATAACAGTCCATCCTAATACAAAACAAAAAACAACGAATGGTGACTCCATATAAATGGCAATACTGTAACAAACGCCATAAACCATCATACAGATAAAGAGCTAACTGTAGTATGTTCAGTGTTTTTTCTCTTTATGTTATTACCTTATAGTGTCTCACCAGGAGCATTATATTGTAATGTTTAAAATTTCCATTGCACTTTTTGTTCAACAGATTTCATATATCAGGCTAAACATGACTCATCAGAATGCTGCAACAACCCAGATTGGGCGATACATTTAATTGATCATCAGGATTAAAACATTGTTCCATAATTTATAAATGCTGTAGCTAATTGTCCTAAAAATATTAAAGTAATATGAAAAATTCAACAGTTGGTGAAACCGAAGTAGTGTAAGGAGGGAACAGAAAAAAGTAATATCCTTCATTTCCTACACAAGGTTTTTGTTGTTGTTTTTTTAAAAACTTTTTTGCATGGGCCCTTCTCAATCAGCTTATTTCTTATATATATACACTAAAGATTAATGTCCTAAACTCAAATAGAAATTCAATTCTAAATTGAATGCAAAACAGTGTGAGGATTCAGTCACACAGATATATTAACATTTGGTCAAGGCAAAGTGAGTAAAGGCATGTCATCAATGCAAACAAAAAGGACATGTAACCATAAGCTGTCAATTTACAGCCTGAAATGCATCTTTAGTCCGAATGAATATGTATAAAAATAAGCCAATGGCTCACCATGAAACAGACCTATTGACTAGATTAAAATCCGCTATATTACAGGAAGCATCAACCAATTACAGCCATGACAAAATACCAGTAACAAAAGCATTACGACTACATTTTATATTACACACGTCCACATTTTTTTGCAGACAATCAATGTTTTGCACATTCAAGCGGACATGTTGCACCGTCTCTTGGTTTGGATGGCAGTTCAGATTGTCACATGAAAATATAAAGCACATTGGTTCAGCTGCAAAGACCGGTTGATATGTCATGCCATTGTCATCATCTTGTCCAGCTAATTTCAGTAGTGTATATAGGACACAGTAACAAAGCATGGAGATACAAGCATGGCATTGCATAAAGGTTGATGCCTTAAGTCAATATGGAGCTTGTTAGGAGTGATAAACAAGTAAACAACACTTAATTACAGTCTATGTACAAATCACATTTCCTACGATTCACCTTTTTTCTTTTCTGTAATAAATACATCCCTTTTGTTTCCCCAACTAAGCAAACCAAAATGAAAGGGATAGTTCACCTTGAAATGACAATGGTTATTTCCTCACCTTCATGTCATTCAAAACGTGTTTTTACAAGAGCAACACAAAAGAAGATATGATTTTTATCCATACAATGAAAGTCAAAGAGGTCCAATTTCATTTCATTTTCTTTTCTTTCTTTTTTTTTGTTTGTTTTTTTTACTTTGATTGCATGGACGGAACAAAAATATATATACTTTTAATCTTCAAAATATCTTTTGTTTTACACAGAATAAAGAAAGTCATACAGGTTTGGAAAAACATGAGGGAAAGTAAATGCTGACAGTACTTTCATTTTTGGGGAGACCTTACAACTTTAACATCTCTGTAACTCTGCTCTTGCCCATGAAAATCCCATGAGTGTTTTTTTTATCTTCTCACTTTCTTTCTTACACTCATGTCCCATCTTTTTACATTCTCCTCACATGGCCATGGTGGTTAGATGCTGGTGGCCCAGCAAGCCTTTTCGGCCGCCCCCAGCACCAGGGTGTGTTCCTGCTCCACCATGTCCACAGTACTCCTGCAAATTTTGCCGCAAAGTGACAAGCGCCGAGCCCAAGCAGGCCCGGTTGGGTGCGAGGATGCCTCCTGGCAGCTGTATGAGCACGGTGGCCACCCCTGCCATCCCGTCGTCGGTGGGCTCCAGAGTGATTGGTCCAACTTTGAAGGACGAGTACGAAAAACCCATGAGTTGCGACAGGAAGGGGTCAGAGCGGCAGAAATGCTGGTAGCTGCCATGCGAGGAAGGATGATGGTGGTGGTGATGCGAGGTTGTGTTGGCCGTAGAGCTGGGCGCATAGTGGTGAGCGTTCAGGTAGTGGAGGGGAAGGTGCTGTCCGTTGTTGCCTCCACTCAGAGCAAGATGGTGGTGATGGTGGTGAATGGTAGTGCCTGTGCCGGGGTCATGTTTGTAGGACAGAGCCCCAGGTCGTCCCCTCTGGCCCATCACCATACCACCAAGCTTGCCTGTCCGGACCTGGGCCAGGGATACGGCGCTGCCCCCTCCAGCAGAGGGCAAATATACCAGCTGCGGCTCCTCTGGCTCCAAATAGACAGTGAGTTTGGCGAACGGACGAGAGGCCATCTTGGTCATCTCTTGAATGTGACGTCGCTGCTCTCGGCGGAAGTCTAAGAACTGCTTGACTTTCCAGAGCAGCACACAGACGGACAGGAAGAGGAAGAAGCAGGAGAAAAAGACGGAGAAAAAGACGAAGAGGTCAATGTGGGCCTGGTCCTGTCGTAGAAAGAGGAGGCCCTGAGACTCTCCGTTATGGGTTTCCGTGCCCACGCCACGTAAGGCGATATAGAAACGACTGGACTTGAGAGAGTGCACTTCGTGGGGGAAGGTGATGACCACGCGGTCCCGTACGCTGCGTACAATTAATACCGTTTGTGGTTTCCACACGGTGATATAGGTAATGAGACCTTCGGTTCGTTCTTCCCGCACCTCTCGATCTGTACCTTGAGACTTTGTAGACTGCAGAGTGCCGAGCAATGCCGACGAGGAGTTCGCAAACACCTTCATGGGTGACGGTGGGGCGAGAGGAACCTCCCTTTCTCCCCGTGAAGCGGTCGCAGAGGAGGCCTCATCCTCGATCTTGATGGTATGCACACCGGTCTGGCGGTCTACCTCCACAATGAAGGTGTCATGCGAGTTGGACACGTAGACCTCGACTTCTCCAAATGTAACGTCAATGGTGACGCGGATATCAACGTTAGTGAACTTAGGCTGGGCCGAAAAGAACACTGTGCGGCCCCTAAGCAGATTGCGGATGTTGGGCTCATGGAAGCAGTTGACCTGTGACGTGGGATCAAAGCAGCATTCACTGTCCACGTTGAACTGCCGGTAGCACTGCCGTCCATTCACTGGATTGCCGTTGAATGAATCTTTGCACTTGGCACACTATAAGCACAAATATGAATAATTAATGCAATGTCTTACTAGTGAAATACAGAATAAAATGTCATTGGTTGTAATGAATTGCCCATTACCTGTTGTCTGTAACACTCTTTGCGGTCATTCTGTGGGCTACTTAGACAGGATGAAGTTTCAGTGTTGTTCTGGCAAGGACAGCCAGTGCCATCATGTTCATTACAGGTGTCTGCATGGCCATTACACTGACATCTACAAGCAAAGAATGTAAATATAACTGGATCAGAAACTTAAAATTTTATTACAAAGTGACTTTAAAAACCTTGAGACAGAGACATTTTCTTATCGCTTGGAAGACAACTGCCTAATATCCTGAATTTTGTTTTTGGTAGGTCATTATATTGTTTGGAGCGTAAGAAATAATAATGAAAAAATTATTCTATGTAGAAGACAGACACCAGGGACCATTTATTAAGAAAAATGAAAGACATGAAAACCATGAAAAGCTTTTTATTTTCATTCACCAATCAATTTTTAAGGTTTTTTTTTTCTTTTTTTATCCAAACTCTGTATAAAGATGATTTTTAAGATATAACAATGATTTGATATACCATTTTCCTTTATGCAATATGAGTGTAAACATGGCCATAAAAGCCATTCCTATTCAATGCAATTCAGCTATACACTGTATCTAATTTGCATATTAATATATTCTTGGGGCAAACATGTAATGAAAAATGACGTGTAATAATTGGGAATATTTTCATACCAATATCTCATATTTCATAAGACTATTGATATAATTTATTTCCCTATTCACTTGTTGTTTCTCCAAAATGCCTGATATGCCATGATTTGTCCTCTACAGAGGTCATGTAAGAAATTGATGACCTGTTTCGTAACAAAAAATCATATTCTCATTTGAAAATGAATAATGTTTTCCTGAGATGTTGACTTCTGACAAACAATTAGAAAATTAGTCAGATTTAAATGATAATTACAAATATATATTTTCCATGAGTGCTAAATTTGATCATTCAGTCATTTTTAAAAGACAGAGTTGTCATGGTTACACCTCTAAACATGTGTTATCTCTGCAATGCCCTGAATGTGTTATTTACAGGACATCCAGACTTAAAACTGACGTATGTTGACAGAGAGATTTGCTAAAATATAATGTCCTCTACAGAGGAAAAAATCAAAAAAGTAAATTCCCTGTAAACATGTGGTAACTTTAGACAATAGGCCATTTAACCAGTAAATTACCTTTTAAGAGATAGTGTGAACAGGATCTTTTCAAAAAATACCAGTAAATCAGTTCAGGCAATCTCTCTGTATGAGAAGTTGTAATATTAGCAATGATTTACTGTACGATGCTGTGTGTGAACAAAGAATGAAGATTGCCAGTATGAGCTTGTATGAGGTCAGAACGCACTGATGTAAGAAGGTTGCTTTGGGCCAATCATAAAGCTCTGATGAAGCCGTTTCCTGTAAGTTCTGCTGCTCTTAATTGTTGTTCCATGTAAACACGCTAGACGGACGTCGTGTTGCGTCTCGCACTCAAGACCCTGCCTTCGGGCCCACATTAAAGGTTAATGGGAAATGTATATACGTATAAAATATATATATATATAGGTTAGAGGTTGCTAGGCAACGTGGGGGAGAGGACGCTGGCGTCGTCTGTTCGCCGCTTCTCCACCCACAAATGATCATGTTAATGTACTATTAGATTTAGATTTTATTTTATTTCCTTATGTTTGTGACTAGTCTAACAGTCAGAGCTACAATTGGGCCTGTTGCTGATTGCTGGCAGCCACTGAGAGGACGTTGTTCCTCGTTTCGCCGTTTTCCACCGCTTCTAATGTTTACGTTAGAATTGCTGCGGTTGGTTGGTTCTGGTTTGGAGGACATTTGATGTTTCTCGCCGCGACTGCTCACTGGTGGTCTCCCTTGGGCTTAAGCTGCATGGTGGCTGAAGTTTGCACCGGGCTAGCGTCATCTGGGCCATCGTAATCGGCGTCCGGCATGATGTTGGGATGTTCCGCTTCTCGGCTGCGCCGCTGTTCCGTTCTGCATTGCGGCCGTGGAGCGGCTTGGACTTCTGCGCCGACCCCGGTGTGTCCACAGAAGTGCCCGAAAAAATGTTCTGCCTCCTGCATGGTGCTGCGGCGATCCCCATCGTTTGAATCGTCATGAAGACCCATCATCTGGTCTTCAGCTGTCCTGCCTCGGCGATGTCATCGGTACACTGCCGCTGGGGGAAATCTGAAACATGGAGTGGACCACAGTGTGCTGCGGAGCTAACAGAGACTTCCACCATCAGCTGTTTTTTGTTCACCATCAGCTCTGTTTCTGTTCACCATCAGCTCTGTTTTCTGTTCTGATTTCTGTGTTGGTTGATTGTTTGTAGTATTCTATATTTTTACTTGTTATTCATTTTTTGTTGTTATCCCCCCCCCCCCCTTGTTGCACTTTGAGATTCTTCGGAATGAAAAGTGCATTATAAATAAAATCTATTATTATTATTATTATTATTATATATATAACATACATAGGGCTGGGCAATAAAACGATAACGATAATTTTTTTACGATATCATTTTCCTCGATAAAACGATAACAATAGTTCGATAAAGTATCGATATAATGCTTACGGCTACGCATAATGCTGCTCATGCGTATTGCAGACCGGGCTTCTATATGCTGCATGTGGTGTTGTTTACAGTCACAGTGACTGACAGGCTTGGAGAATCGGAGTGAAGTGGAGCGAGAAAAATGAGCGCTCATGATCAGCTCAGATGACACAGATATCGTTGACACGTTAGTTCACTCAACTTTAGTGGTTTGGAGATATTTTGGCAATCCCATCCGATATAAAACAGATCATTGGCTTATCATAGGTTCCCCACATGGAATTTAATTATTAAATTATCGTGCTTCTTCGAAGTTCTTCCATACAACATTGAGCCCAACACAGCGGTAAATCTACATTAACTACATTCACGCACAGGCTTATCACCTTGTTAGTTGTAAACAATCATTAAATCCAGCATAAATCTTAAAATTTCCAATGAAGGCCTGTTACTAGGAATGAGGAATGAACATGACTACACAAACAAATGCGTGTGTGAACACAGACAGACAGACAGACAGACAGACAGACAGACAGACAGACAGACAGACAGACGTGCCTCAGATTATGCAATCACGCCAGAAAGGTCATGCTAGACATAGACCGAAACGTCATTTTATATTATTTATTTAGAAAATGACTGATGGTTTTGCTAGATAAGACTATTCCTATTCCTAGCCTGGGATCATGCAGAGCACTCTGAAGCCCTTTGAAACTGCATTGATTTGGACCTCCAACATTTTGGTTGCCATTGAACTGTTTTCCTCAAAAACTTGATTTCTTTTCGACTGAAGAAAGAAAGACATGAACTCATTGGATGGCACGGGGTGAGTAAATTATCATGAAACAAGCGGTTTTTGTGAGAAAAGTACTGTTCGATTTCTCACGCAAACCGCTTGTTTCGTGTCTTAGGCCATCAGTGTGTACTTACGATGGGGGATTGTTTAATTTGGACTTCTCCGTGTATACTCTTTGAGGTGGTGACCATAGACCTACATTATGTGAGGCACAGACAAGAACGGTTTGACCTAAAATGATCAAAATTGAAACTACTGGGGAAACAAATACTCCTACATCTCGGATACCCATGAGGTAAGCTAAAACATATCAAAATTTAATTTCAAAGTGAACTATCCCTTTAAGTGAACTAATCTTTTAATGGATCTCAGTTGGTCCTCTGCAGGAAGTATATGGTAATTACACTTTCTTTTCAAAATTTTCTCTAACGTACAGAATCAGATGGCAGAATTCCACTTCTAACACCTAGATCAATATCCAGAAACAACTCCTATTTGATTTTGATTATCATTAAAGTATTTTATTTAATAAATATGATATATTTCATATGCTTGTTAATGGTGTACTTGAGGAATTTTGCAGTAAATGGGTAAAACAATACTTCATATCCCCCAAAACACAGCATATACATATAGATGAGAAGTAAATATAGGTTTAAACAGGAAACAAGGAGCACTTGGGTGAAAAATAATAAGTGACAATGATTCCAAGTTGAAAGAATTGCAGCTCATTTTACTGCACATTTTTTAAAAATCTAAACATTCATGCAGCCTATGCATCCATTTTCTATGCATCCAAAATTGTGCATACATTGCACATTATATATAGTGCATACTAGTTTTTCACAAGTATACAAGTATGATAAACATCTAATAAAATATAAGAGAACAATGCTAATTTTCTGAACCACTCACTTCTCACACTTCCCTTGCAGCAGGAAGTAGCCACTGAGGCAGCTCTCACACTTATCTCCCACACTGTTGTTCTGACAGGTCACACACACAGCATTGTCCTCAGTAGGGCCCTCTGTTGCCCATTGTTCAATCTAAGAAGAAAAAGCATACAAAGGAGAACTCAGGCCCTGCAACAAAACTTCATGAACTGAATAAAGAGAGAACAGATCTACTGAACACTGCTTACGCTGTCACGGTCCAGTGGATAGTCTTTTGGATTTTCCACTGCCCTCCGATGCTCGTCTTTGGACAGACATACATCACTGTTCCCTCTGCAGAACTCACGACAGGGGCGACACATCCCACCTCCCACTGCTAATCCCACAAACAAGGGCTTACACTTTTCACAGTGCTGACCCTAATAAGAAAAAAGACTTTTATTTAGCACATTAAATTGATATTAAGTAATATTTCGCAATATTACTGTTTTGCTGTATTATTTTATCAAATAAATGCAGCCTTGTTGAGCATAAGAGATTTCAAAAATCTTACCAACCCCAAATTTTTGTACGATAATGAAAGGCAATAATTCTTATAAGGATCTATTCATGGAAAAACATAAATAAATAGAAAATAACAATAATAATAAAAAAACACAACACATGAACCTTCTTATTACCTTTGTGTTATTCTTGCACTCTAGACAGGTGTCCAGCTGAGAGATGCTTTTACAGTTACTGTGTTTGTTACAGCGGCACTGAGAGGAGCAGTTCTCCCCGACAAAACCAAAGTGACACTGACAGACTCCTGGAGACACACAGGTACCATTAACACAGCCTTGAGCGCACACTGGCTCACACTGACCCGACACGCTGAGAAAAACAGAGAGAGAAAGCGAAACATCCATTAACTACTCAACCAGGGGAAGGTCAATGATACTGTTCGAGAATAAAAGCTGTTAAATATACCTGCTTAGTACGTAGCCCTGTCTGCAAGTGCAGTGGTAGCCTTCAGACAGATCATGGCAGTCTTGAGTGATATTACAGTGGTGATGTCCATTGGAACACTCGTTCTCCTCTGGGCAGTGCAGGAAGGACCAGCTACTGTTCCACTGTGGGCACAGAGCCTCGATCACACCTGAAGAGTAGGAAGACAATTAAGTTTTAATCCCATAGAAAAACAGATAAATGAGTGAAAAGGGGCAGTTTAGAAGTTATCTAGAGAGGTATGTTGGGTCTGAATAGAGTGCAAAAGTCAAGTCCTGGAAGCAAGTCACATTTGTCTTCCCCCCTTCAAAGAAATGTCAAGATTTCCAAATGATTTTAACGGGTTTCTTCACAGATTAGCATATGACTTTGTATCAATAGAAACTCTTGTGTATATTTGAATGAGCGTGCTTCCCCCCTCTCAAATCCCTCCGAGGCAATAGATTTATGCATTTTATTTCAGGGAAAAATCCTCAGATGACGCAAATATCGTCAATACATCACTGTTTCATTCCTATGAAAGTTAAGCTTCCAAAGGCATGAACTGAAAACGTGCCAGACTGAACACGCGCTGTGAATGTATGCGGCAGACGTGTTTGCCTCAGGTCTCATCACGAGAGCTCATTCATCACGGTGAATGTAATCTGACTCCTGCTGCATTTGTCCCATGACACTCCCTCAGCAGCTAAATCATATTATATTGAACAACAGTTTTAGTTTTTAATTGTAGTGTCTATTCTCTAACTGAACTGATTTTATGAAAATGAATGCAGTGGGAAAGTTATCCAGTCACAGTGATTCAGTAGCGGTGGCTTTGGGAGTGGCCTCGTACGGCAGCGATGCATTCTGGGAATTGTAGTCTTTCATCCACATGAGACAACTTGTCTTTTCTCAGTCTAGAAATCTCCAAATTCAAAAATAATTTCTACTACATTAATGACCCATTTTAAATACCGATTCATCTTCCCAGCGCTGAAGTACCCCTTTAACAAATAACTTATAAACAGACCTGCTATGTAATCAATGGTTTATGCTTTTATTAAATCCACTAGTCTGTATTATTTCAACCTATTTTTTTAAATAATCTTGTTCAACAGCACAGTTCCTTGTGAAAAAAATACATTACCTACGATTGTGCAAGGAACATAAATATTTACAAGTAGTATTATATAATCTATCTATCTATCTATCTATCTATCTATCTATCTATCTATCTATCTATCTATCTATCTATCTATCTATCTATTTATCTATCTATCTATCTATCTATCTATCTATCTATCTATCTATCTATCTATCTATCTATCTATATTATAGATAGAGAGAGAGAGAGAGAGAGTGAGAGAGAGAGAGAGATTAGATTGAGATAGAGAGAGATTAGATAGAGACAGAGAGACAGAGAGACAGAAGAGACAGACAGACAGACAGACAGACAGATAGACAGATAGACAGATAGACAGATAGATAGATCGATAGATCGATAGATAGATAGATAGATAGATAGATAGATAGATAGATAGATAGATAGATAGATAGATAGATAGATAGATAGATAGATAGATCCCATTGGGGAAAATTAATACCAAGGCTGCTAAAAAAGTGTTGCACTCTACAGATCTCTGTAGAATACTTGAGTCTTACTGATCAATCACGTGTAAATAAATTCAGTGTCATTAATTTTTACATGATTCACAAGCCGAATCTGCAGAAAGACATAAAGACGTGTACCGTTCAGTCCTCCCTGAAGACAGCGTCCAGCTCCGTTACCACCACGGGCCGCACACCAGCCACACTGCGGCCTGGAAATGCACTGGGAGCACTGAGTCAGCTGGAAGCACTGGGGAGAGCATGAATCTTTATCCGTCAGCAAACGACCGCACTGACCCGCCTCGCAGCGCAACGGAACAAAAGAGGGACTCATGCACTGGAAAAGAAAGAGGACAGGTGGCACGGTTACTGGTCGACTTCATCAAGTTAGAAACAGCTTCACGAAAACATTACCTGCTGCAGTGCCATGCTCCATACACAGCGCTGCCAGCCACCATCGGAGCCACGGGAGCTTAAACATTGGTCGCAGGTTTTGATTTCATGGCAGGGTTCAGGACAAGGCATTGGTGGAGAGGACTCCACTTGCATGGGAGACACATTAAGCAAGGCGTAGCTGAAACATGTCCAGTCGTACGTTGGATTGACGCTCAGGATACGTCTGGTCTCACCTGGATGGTTAAACCAAGAGTAAATATTAACCAAAATATTAACTACAAACACTTTTGCTGGTATTTGTATGATACATATAAATCTGGAGTTTCCAAGAGAAACTTTGAATTGGTTTACAAATTTGTTTGTTGGGGAAATGTTGAAATTTTCTCAGAAACAAAAAAAATGTTGATGGAAATGATATGGTGGGTGGAAAAATTACTTTCAACGTTACATAACATTATAATAATATTATATAATAATGTTTCTTCCATTTCATATTTGTTCTATCAGCAATAGGAGCTCTGTAGAATCACTGTTGCTCATTGTCTGGTCACTCTCACCTGTGCGTTTGAACTGCCGTGTCCACATACATTTCCCAGAAGCAGTGCATTTGGGGCAGTCAGAAGCCTCACAGCTGGTCTCAGTGCAGTTACTGGACAGGAAGATCTCTCTCTGATTTATCCTGCAGTCGTGCTCTGATGTGCAACTTACTAAGCTGCTGATACATGCTCCCTCGGGACAGTTTGTGCACCACTTACACTGCAGAGCAGGCTGAAAAATAGCATAGTGAGAGATTTTCATACCATTTTTCCAATTCTAAGATTGGCTCTAACTCTAAGAACTTTTCTTCTTGATCTTTTGAAAGTGTGAGCATAATGTGTACTACCCTTCAAAAGTGTGAGGTCAGTAAGTAATATGTTTCCTTTAGGTTTTGAAAACAAACATCCAATTATGCATAAATATAATTAAATACACTATGGTTCAAAACTTTGTTTTGTTTTTAAATATTTTTAAGAAATTATTAGCGACAGGAAAGGCTTATAAACAGTAAAAAAAAAAAAATATTCAAATAACTGCTGTTCTTTTAAACTTTATATTCATCAAATAATCCTAAAACAATTTATGGCATGTTTCCAAAATATAAGTCTCCACAAAAAATATAAAGCAACATAACATGTTGTTTGAGCAACAAATCAGCAAATCATGTGACACTGAAGACCTGAGTAATGATGCTGAAAATTCAGTTTTGCCATCACAGAAATAAATGTTTCTAATGTATTTTTGATCAAATAAATGTTTGGCAGCCTTGGTGAGCATAAGAGACTTCTTTCAAAACATTATAAAAACCAACCGACCCCAAACTTTTAAATGGCAGTGTACGCAATATGATTTATTTTTACTATTTACTATTATAATTTTATTAAAAGGCCTTGCCAAACCTGTTGATTAGATACAGTTTAGCAATGAAGTGCATTTACTAGATAGCTCAGTCTTGAAATACTACATATACTTTGGCTTGTAATATGATGATATTACCTGCATTGGGTTGGAAAATGTTTTAGGGTGGCGGGCCAGACACTCACTGCAGGTCTTAAGCCTGCGACACTGATCAGGAGAACGAGGAGTAGGAAAACAGGTGGACTGACCAACAGTACAACCCAATCTGATAAAAAGAGAAAGAGACATCATCATTTAGAAAAATGTTTGGGTGCTGAAAGTGGCCTACTGTCAATTAAGATGCTACTAGTTCTAGTAATACCTTTCTGCAGTGTCCGATGAAGCACAGGTGCCTCTGCACCACACACAGCTGCCAGTGCTACTGTTACAGGCCTCAGGAGTGGGCAAAAGGATGCAGGGGTCGGTGGGCAGGGAAAGAGTCAAAAGCCGCCCCAGAGTCACTCCGTTAAAACCTCCAGACAGGAACAGGCGACCACCCCACCCAGTCATTGCCAAGGAAACCGAACGGTTTACAGGTTCTCCCACTGAGGACACTAGAGAAATGAGACAAGAAAAGGCCTTAAAAAGTGAAACACTCCCAGTTCTCACATCATTTGAACTAGTGATTTGAACTCAAATTATTATACAGGAACCATATACTTGTATCAGTTACCTGGCTGTATCCATGTGTTACAGTTGATCTGATAAAGAGAAACTGTGTTACTGTAATCCTCTTCCCCTGTCCTGCCTCCTACAATTACCATGGTGTCCTTTGCTAAGGCCGCGGCATGGAAGAAGCGAGAGAGAGGCTGGAGAGAAAAAGAAGATTAGTGTCATTTACCAATCAAACTGCTTTTACATACATCCTCCTGACCTTCATTTGGATTCATTTTACAGTTACCTTGTTTCCCTGAGAAGGGACCAGTAAGGACCAAGTAAGATTGGGGTAATAAAGACTGTAGAGTTCTCCAGAAGGTTCTACAGTTTCAACGTGGAAACGGTAACCACCAAACACGTACACAGCATCAGTCTGTTCATGATACACAGCTGAGTGCCCATAAAGACCTGAAAAGGTGAAGGGTAGAAAAATAATTGAATTTGGAAAATGGTCATGCTGCTTAATTATTTTTGTGGACATTGTAAAAAAAAAAATCTGGGTTCTTGGATGAACAGAAAGTTGGGGAAAAGCCCTTTTTTTAAACAGAACATGACAAATTATAAATGCCTTCCTTCATTTTTTTTTTTTACAATTTCAGTCCTTGCTGAATAGAATTAATTCCCTTCAAATAAAATTTCACTGGGCCCTAATTGTTGAATTTGTAACATACAGTGAGGAAAATAAGTATTTGAACCCTGCTATTTTGACGCACCTAGACACCTTAGCGGATTTTCTCTAGATCAGTCAGGTTTCTGGCCTGTCGCTGAGAAACACGGAGTTTGAGCTCCCTCCAAAGATTCTCTATTGTGTTTAGGTCTGGAGACTGGCTAGGCCATGCCAGAACCTTGATATGCTTCTTACAGAGTGACTCCTTGGTTATCCTGGCTGTGTGCTTCGGGTCATTGTCATGTTGGAAGACCCAGCCTCAACCCATCTTCAATGCTCTAACTGAGGGAAGGAGGTGGTTCCCCAAAGTCTTGCAATACACAGCCCCCCGTCATCCTCTCCTTAATACAGTGCAGTCGCCCTGTCCCATGTACTAAAAAACACCCCCAAAGCATGATGCTACCCCCCCCCCATGCTTCACAGTAGGAATGGTGTTCTTGGGATGGTACTCATCATTCTTCCTTCTCCAAACAGATTTAGTGGAATTATGACTAAAAAGTTATGTTTTGGTCTCATCTGACCACATTACTTTCTCCCATGACTCCTCTGGATCATCCAAATGGTCATTGGCAAACTTAAGACGGGCCTGGACATGTGCTGCTTTAAGCAGGGGAACCTTCCGTGCCATGCCTGATTTCAAACCATGACGTCTTAGTGTATTACCAACAGTAACCTTGGAAATGGTGGTCCCAGCTCTTTTCAGGTCATTAACCAGCTCCTCCCGTGTAGATCTGGGCTGATTTCTCACCTTCTTAGGATCATTGAGACCCCATGAGGTGAGATCTTGCATGGAGCCCCAGTCCGAGGGAGATTGACAG
Source organism: Pseudorasbora parva (assembly GCF_024679245.1). Classification (NCBI taxonomy): domain Eukaryota; kingdom Metazoa; phylum Chordata; class Actinopteri; order Cypriniformes; family Gobionidae; genus Pseudorasbora; species Pseudorasbora parva. The sequence continues at coordinate 22,744,964 of NC_090178.1, read as the reverse complement.
TCATGTTTAGCTTCTTCCATTTTCTAATGATTGCTCCAACAGTGGACCTCTTTTCACCAAGCTGCTTGGTAAATTCCCCGTAGCCCTTTCCAGCCTTGTGGAGGTGTACAATTTTGTCTCTAGTGTCTTTGGACAGCTTTTTGGTCTTGGCCATGTTAGTAGTTGGATTGTAGATAGATAGATAGAAATGTTTTCCTCTTTATGTGTATGGGTTTTAAGCTTACACTTTCAGTGAACTAAACAGGCAACTAAATCTTTAAGTGCAATTATTTATGACAAACAGTCGAAATTTCTCAATTATGGCTGCCTTCATTCAGAATGACAGCAGTGTTTTATCTCTACCTGTAGGGGGTGTGCCAGTGTGTGCAGCTATAGTCCAGTTCCCAGACTGAGGGCTGAACTCCAGCAAATGATGGTTAAAGCCATTCTCTGGTGAGTAACCTCCAATCAGCAGCACAGATGAGCCTCTTCGCACAGTTAGAGTGTGTCCAGCCACAGGGGGCAGCACTGAGCTCTAAACACAAAAGTCAGACGCAGTTAACACTCTTAACACAATTGAAGAGAAGCTTAAGAGTACTGTGAGTATATTCAACATGCAATACCTTATACTGCTTCCACACCAGACTGCTGAGGTTCAGACACCATGTGTCATTGGCAACACCCTTCTTTGTGACACCACCAACCACAAACATCAAACTCTGAGTGGCTGTCTGGGAGCCAGAAAATGGGTCATGATTATACACCAGAGCAGAGGCGTGATGGTATCGGGGCAGGGGCACTGAACTTTCTTCCACTGAACTGGTCAACATCTGAGTCCAGCGACGATCGGCCACAGAATACCTGGACCAATATATATAAAAATGTACTATAACTTTTTTAAATAAAAATTATCGTAATTTACATCAAGTAAAATGCACAAAATTATACCTATAAACATTTCCCAGAATGCCCTCTGAGAGTGAGAGGCCTCCATACATCCAAAGAGTGCCCTGTGGTCCGGACACCAAGGAGTGGCCCATCCTCTGGAGGAACCTGTGTGCTTTATTCTGTGGGAGGAAATTAAACCAAACCAAAATTCAGAGCGTTTGCAAGAACAAAATCTCTTTTCTATAGACTTGAAGGAAAGTGTTACTCTAACCGCAGAGAGCTGAGTATCAAGCAAAGTTTCCCAAACCAGACTGTCCGAGTCTGAGATGGAAGAACAGTCCGATCCAGCCCAGCCTTCTGTACACACACACAGGCCAAGGGTCTGTAAAAGTATATGCAAACATGCAAGTTGAGAACTTTGGGACATGACTTAAATACACTTTAGTACACATCTTGTTTTCTTGAGCAATACAATTGGCTAGAGTAGACGTGTTACACACCATGTTGCAGGTGCCTCGGCTTTCCTCTGCCCCACAATTCCCTGGGCAGAGAGGACGGTCACATTGTGGACCCCCAAAACCATGGGGACACTCACAGAGGCCGTTTATGCAGTGAGCTCCTGCTTGGCACTCAGGCGAGACAGCTGTACCCTCTCCAGAACTTCCACTACCACATCGCTTCACCCAGAACGAGGCATTAAAACCCTGCGCTAGTCCAGAGGTAACATTTGCCTCAAAATACACAGATACCACCCCTAGAGGAGAAGAAATCATGTACGTTTTTTTTCAGCAAAGTCATTTTATGATGTTACAAAAGATTTTGGTTTCAAATAAATGCTGTTTTAAACTTTCTATCCATAAAGAATCATAAATAATGCATCACAAATGTACACAAAAATAAAAAGCACAACTATTTTTAACATTGATAATTCTTGAGCATTAAAATAGCATTAGAAAGATTTACGAAGGATCATGCGACACTGAAAACTGGAGTAATGGCTGATGAAATTTCAGCTTTGTCATCACAGGAGTTTTTTTTTTTTTACCACCCCCAAACTTTTAATAATTTATAAATTTGCTTTAATGTGTGATGAGAGAAACAATTATTCACGCCTTATTTTTGCCATCACCTGATGTAGCCTCAACAGTAATTGGCTCCATTCTTTTTGTGCCACAGAATGCTCCAATGAGGTTGTGGTCGGAGTGCACAACACCGTTGCTGAGGAATCGTGGCAACCCATCAAATACATAAACAAAGGAGTTCTGTCGGATAAAGAAATGCAAACATTTCTGGCCAAAATATTTGCTAGTAACTATATTTTACATGCCACAAATGCTGTTTTACAGTAATGAATGCAGACTATTGATATCTATACTATTTACTCACTGTGCACTGTGTGTGTGAATCTGGGTGCCAGGTCAGGGCCACGGGTGGGCATGACTGCCCTGGCATGCATGGTGCCAAATCCTGGGACACAGAGAGGACCCAAAGGCAATGAGAGAGCCCACCATGGCCACCAACTGCTCCATGCCACCCCAGAGAGGAGGAGAGGGAAAGGGGTACAGAAGAGGAGGAGGAAAGCAGAACAGAGCGGCCCTGACACTGCCTGAAACAGGTACCGTTGTTCCTGTGAGGAAAATTACATAAATAAAACTGAGTATTGTAGTTTCCGTTTTATATGCTCTATGCGATCAAATAAACCTTAATTAAATCTGTTCATCATAATAAGTGTTTGTGCATCTTATGAAGATTGGATTAAACTACTTGATTCATATGAATTACTTTCACACTCCCCTTAGGTACTTTTTGAAGTGTCAAAGTTTGGATGGAAAAGCCTTTCGATGGAGAGACAGAAATCTCTTAGGTTTCATTAAAACTTGTGCCTTTGAAAAAACATGAAGGCTAGTAATTGATTTTGTGGTTGGACTATGAATTTAAATTTGAAATCTAACAAAAAAAAAACTGCCAACCCACTGCTGAAAACCCCTGGTTTCTGTCACATTTTCATCTGTTCAAGTGTCAGACTCACCTGGGATCTCCATAGTATCCAGGCAGGCAAGACTCACAATGCGGGCCTTGGGTGTGGTGGGTACAGTAGCACTGGCCGGTTTGGTTATGGCAGAATCCTTGTAGAGCATCACCGTGGCCGTTACACTGACAGGGAATACAACCTTCCCCCCCTGCCAAAGCAGAACCAAAACTACCAGGCTTGCAGTGCTCACAGTGCGGCCCTGTTGTCCAATCTAAGGAGGAAAAGAAAAGTATAGAAGACAGAGGCTTAGTACTTGCTAAAGGATTGAGAAACAGAGGTATACATTCAGAAGGGTTCTTTACCTTGGCACTGGTCACAGATCCCTGGAGCCGTAATACACGTACTGTGGAAGTTACATCCACAATCCACGTCACACTCCACTCCGCTCAACACCAGAGTGGCGGGGTCTGAAGTCCAACCCAGAGAGCACTCGCACTCAAACCGAGGACTCCCACTGCACCGGCCCTGACGGCACTCATTATAACATCTGAGAGAGAGCAAAAACATTATTACAAATTACAAGGAAGAACTATGAGCTGCAATAACTAATGGCTCTAAAAATACTGTAAACAGTGTAACAGAAAGTCTCACGTCTGGTTGCAGTGGTGCACTCCATCTCCTGTGAAGCCTCTTTCACAGTGACACTCGTAGGAGGTTGGAGTGTTGACGCAGGTAGCGGAGGGATGGCAAGTATGCAAGCCCAAGCGACACTCCTCCACATCTGGACAGGATGGGTAGGACCAAACAGCATCTCCATCTCCTTCCATACCTTCTAGCAGCTCTAGCTCCAATTCCATCTCCATCTCAAGCTCCATCAGCCGAGGGGGCGATAAAGTTTGAGGCTCAGGGCTGATGGAAGAGGGAAAGGGTGTAAATCAAATAATTATCATAAGACGTTTGCTCAGCCACTAAGGTATAAAGCGTTTTAATCTCACCTGATGGATTTCACCTCAGCTACAGCCATACTGCAGTTAACAACTGAGGGATCATCCATCCCACCCCAGTCACCTCTCAAACACCTGATGAAGAACCAGATTGGGCAGGAAGTAATGTAATGAGGATAACAGAGAGAGCGAAAGTTTTCTATGAAGTTAATTCACAGACATATGCTTCTTTCCTACCTGCCGATGGTGGGGTTGTTGTAGTCTCCACACCAGCCGCACTGAAAGGTCTGCAGACAATCTGAACAGGTGGCGAGAGCAGAGCACTGCTTACACTGAGGGACAGAATGAACACTGGAGAGAAGATCAGAGAGGGAGAATTTCAGCAAAAGCACTGACAAGCTGTGTAGTACAGTACAACAAATTATGAGAGAGAACTATTGTTACTACACTACTGTAACTCATATTATTATTATTAATATAATTAACAACAATATTGAAAATATATTATTTTACCTTATAATAATATTCAATTATTAAAATTAAATAATCTTATTTGTACATTTCTAAGTTGTAATAGTTATAATACAATTAATAATAATAAATATTATTGTTATTTATCATTTTTATTATTACGTTAATAGTATATAGTCATATATTTTGTATTCCTTCCAAATCATTCTTTTATTTTTATTGATGATTTAAAGTCCCAGCAGAAGCTGCACAATCCTACCTGTCATACCAGTCCCTGCACTCTCCATAGGGGAACTTTGTGAGGTACGCAGCAAAGTAGAAACAGGACTGAGCAGATTCACACCATGCACACTGACTTGAGTTAGACAAACATTCTCCACACGTCAACCTCCTTTTAGAGAGAGAGAGTGAGGGAGGATGGCACATGAAAAGAGAACCAAGGTCAATATCTTTTTGAGATCCTTCAGTCTCATCAGATATTAAATACACCAAACAAATAATTCATAGATAAGTTTATCACTTCAAACTCACTGGTTGCAAACTTTAGGACACCCTCCTGGTTCCCGGATAGACCCCTCTAATCTCCCACGGCGACTACACAGATAATCTCCCTTCTTGCTTGAGTTGATCTGCCACTCACAGTAGGGGTCCTACAAACATTCAGACATGAGAGAAACTCTGCTGCAGTCTTACAGAAGACTGAAGTTGGTAAACAGACTGCATGCTGCTCTGGATCAAAACACTCAAGGCAGTCTCTCAGACACATTGATGTAGATGCAGTACCTGAGTGCAGGCGGCACAGTCTCTATACTCCTCGCAAAGTGTACAATGCTGAGGGTTGAGAAGTAGGTGGCGCTCCTCTCCCTGGGGGTCAATGCAAGGCTGCTCATTGACATCAGAGCGCAGGAAACAGACGTTCATGGTGGGACACCAGCCACAAGACTGATCAGACAGACAGGCCGAGCATGAGCGGTACTCTGAACAAGAATTGGAGCGGAAGGGTTCGAGGAACAGGAAAGAGATCTCCTAGAAGATGTTGGAAATAAAAGAAAATATGTAAAGAAATAATTAAGCTGCGGCAGCTCTGCTTTTCAAGGCTGGTACAGATACAGTAGAATAAACTGCTATATAAATGGGAGACTTGGCAAATATAGCGAGAGAGAGAGAGAGAGAGAGAGAGAGAGAGAGAGAGAGAGAGAGAGAGAGAGAGAGAGATTAGGTCGAGAGAGACAGAGAGACAGAGACACAAGAACTGGCTTGAGAGAGAGATTCTATAGTTTGATTATAAATACAATATAATTGAAAACATTTTTACATAAACAAAAATTTTACATTTTACAAAAAAATATGCGTTGTTAAACGCATTCATTAAAACAAAAGAACGTAGGAAAAGATAAGTTAACACTCAAATTTCTAGAGATGTGAATCTTCACTTCAAGATTTGATTACGATTCACAATCACAATATAGCTCTTTGTTATTTTATCTTTTTTTAATAAATAAAAAAAATAGATAAAGGATGCAAACAACAAAGAGTAGAACAAATACAATATAAGAAACACTAAATTAACGTTCAACGACTCAACCTTTAAAGGTTATTTTGTGTGTGTGTGTGGGGGGGGGGCTCCTTTTTTTTTTTTATCAAGAGGAAAAACCAACCAGCAAACACTTAATTTATAAAGAATAATGAAATCTAACTGGTACTGCAGTTATGTACATGTAATATTTAATGCAAAAAGAAAACAAAATATCCCCCTGGGACCCAAGCATAGCATTTTGTTAACTCCAGTGGATATTATGTTTTAGTGAATTTTTTTCTGACACCATACGCAACACGTTTTTAAGTCTGGGTGTCCTGTAAAAAGCACATTCAGAGATTTCCAGAGATACTATTTTCGAGGTTTCATAATGACCACTCCCTCTTTTGTCTCTAAATATGACTGCCACTGACTGAATTATCAAATTATACATTCTTATATTTTGCAATGATCATTTAAATCTGACTAATTTTCAAATTCTCAGGAAATTGTTATGGGGTTTCAATATCCGAATATGACTTACTATAGAGGTCCTTCTCAAACAATTTGCATAGTGAGATAAGGTTCATTATTTTCCATAATGTAATGATAAAAAATAAACTTTCATATATTTTAGATTCATTGCACACCAACTGAAATATTTCAGGTCTTTTATTGTTTTAATACTGATGATTTTGGCATGCAGCTCATGAAAACCCAAAATTCCGATCTCAAAAAATAAGCATATTTCATCTGAACAATAAAAGAAAAGTGTTTTTAATACAAAAAAAGTCAACCTTCAAATAATTATGTTCAGTTATGCACTCAATACTTGGTCGGGAATCCTTTTGCAGAACTGCTTCAATGCGACGTGGCATGGAGGCGATCAGCCTGTGGCACTGCTGAGGTTTTTTTTGAAGGCCCAGGATGCTTCGATAGCGGCCTTAAGCTCATCCAGAGTGTTGGGTCTTGCATCTCTCAACTTTCTCTTCACAATATCCCACAGATTCCCTATGGGGTGCCTCTGGATGTTTCTACTCCAGACTCAGTCCACTGCTTCCGCAGGTCCCCCAAGGTCTGGAATCGGTCCTTCTCCACAATCTTCCTCAGGGTCCGGTCCCCTCTTCTCGTTGTGCAGCGTTTTTTGCCACACTTTTTGCTTCCCACAGACTTTCCACTGAGGTGCCTTGATACAGCACTCTGGGAACAGCCTATTCGTTCAGAAATTTCTTTCTGTGTCTTACCCTCTCGCTTGAGAGTGTCAATGATGGCTTTCTGGACAGGGTCGGGTCGGCAGTCTTACCCATGATTGCGGTTTTGAGAAATGAACCAGGCTGGGAGTTTTTAAAAGCCTCAGGAATCTTTTGCAGGTGTTTAGAGTTAATTAGTTGATTCAGGTGATTAGGTTAATAGCTCGTTTAGAGAACCTTTTCATGATATGCTAATTTATTGAGACAGGAATTTGGGGTTTTCATGAGCTGTATCCCAAAATCATCAGTATTAAAACAATAAAAGACCTGAAATATTTCAGTTAGAGTGCAATGAATCTAAAATATATGAAAGTTTAATTTTTATCATTACATTATGGAAAATAATGAACTTTATCACAATATGCAAAATTTTTTAGAAGGACCTGTACTTACTTTTGTTACCAAACAGGACCTCGATTTTATACTTCCACTGTAGTGGACATCAGAGCCACATAAAAGCACTTAAAACATGTAAATCAGGTATTTTGGAAGACACAACGTGTGAACAGAAAAATAAATGATATATCAATATTCCCATGAAATATTAGGTATTCTTATGAAAATGTTGCCTATTACTACTCCAAATAGTACACTTCTTTTTTCATTTATTTATGTCCATTTTATACACGCAATATATTGTATATTAATGAAATAGCATTTCCAATAAATATGTTATGTGTTTGTTTGATGTCTACAACATTGTAATGTAACAATAAAAGCACACTTTATCCCAAAGTATCATATCACCAAGATTTTTGGTGGTATTTACAATTTATACTAATAATATTTTCATCAGCTTAATAATATATTCATCAAAAAATTCAATTGTACTATAGTGTTGTTACCCATCAAATTTAATAATTTAAAGCAAAATTACAACTGCAAAAAAATTATGTTATGAAACTAATGTTTTTTTGAATAGGCCTATACAAATAAGAAATGTTTAAACATACTTTTAAAGACTTTTAAAGACACTAAACCACCAGTAGGTTGCGGTAAGTCCCTTCATTTCAACCGACTGGTTCAAAGCACTGTAACAGAACAGTGTTGCTTGGAGAACGCAAAAGAGCTTACCTCTGTTGTGATCTTTATTTGGAACTATTTTTGTTGGTGAAACTGAACAAAACAATTAATATTTTGTCTAAATGTGTCTTGAGTCAATGTACTACTTGTTGGACTTAAATCAATGAACTCTGGAAAATACTCCCCCCTTTTTATGGTTTTTATTTTAACTATAAGCCTATATTAGAAATAAATTAAACATGTTGAATTTTTACCTCAGTTTGTTTCTTCTGTGAATTTATTTACATTTGTCATTACGCTCATTTTATTTCTCCATTAAATTTTCTCACAGTCAGGCAGCGCGGGCTTTAACACTGATACCAGAAATACACTATCCATTATCTATCGCTGAATAGCGCTGAATGTAATAAAACCAGAAGAATAATTTGTGTGATATGATGCTGCCATTTGTGTAAACTTGCATGAATCCATTTAAATTAGTTAGGAGGCTGGTCAGCTGCTGTAGTTCGACTGTATTCAGTGATAACAGTCATGGTGTCCGTCAGACTGGAGACATTTTTCCGGTAATGAGACCAAAAATATTTAAGGCCCATCTAATCTGAATTGAAGACTTTTTAAGGCCTTATTTAAGGAAAAACTTATTTAAGACATTTTATGACTTTTTAAGGACTACCACCCTACTTATTTTAAGCTGCTCTATTAGGTAATATACACTTACACTGCCTCCAGGTAAAGCTGTGCGGTTCCAGGTAAGAGCCATCTCACTAGTCTGTCCTGATGCAGAGTTATTCAGGTAGCCCTCCGCCTGGATCAGGTACCAGTTTCCTCGTGTAAGATTCTGGAACAGGCGGGAACCATCCGGCCGGGATAGCATACGGATCTCCTTCTCCTCCTGAGCGGACCACCGTCCCAGCACATCCGTCTACACGAAAGAAAAGACATTTCAAAAGCGACTCGAGACTTTATGCCATGACACGACTCTTGTCTAAAAGAGGAAACCTGATTTTGTCATATTAAATACCAGCTGAAGAGAGTTAGGTCCAGCAGCCATTTGAGCAGTGAAGTGGAGCTTCTGAATTCGAGCCCATATGGCAACAGTTTCCTGAGGTGGTGCTGCAGGAGGAGGAGCGCCCCATAAGGGATGAATAAATCCCCGAAACTGCAGGGTAACATCCATCTCTGTAGAGGGATTGAGGATGATGGAGGTACTGCGCAGGATAGATACCTACAAAGAAGCAGAAGAGTGTGAGAGAGAAGAAGAGAAGAGGTGGAGGGTGCACAGAGGAAGAGTAACAGCAGTTTAAAAAAAACAACAACTTGGATGTATAAAATATAGAGAAAAGTGATTTATTACAATTATTAAAAGTGAGAGCACAACAAGAAACCAAAAACATATGAAGGTGACAAGAGGTGAAAACCATATAGAAAAGAAATCTAGAGCTAAGGTCATGAGAGCTCAGGATTGAACCTGTCATACCTTGTCAGGCTGTGATTGATTGCGTGGATGCTGGAAGGTGAGCAGGTGCAGTCCCGGGACATAGTTCTCGGTGCGACAGAAGGGGAGGGAGGTGAGGAAACGCGTGCGCTCCCCCCACCAGCCGTACGCCCCAGAGATCTGGTCCACGCGGCATGCACTGCGCTCTGCCAGGGGTCAAAGTGTACAATATTTACACATGATATGCCAAATTTTTACATACACACTCAGGTCACTTGTCATTAAAGTATATTGTGTGTAAACACAACATGGCTAAAAGTGATCTACAAACACATGGCACTCAGTAACACATTATTTCACAGACTGTAAAAGCGTCCAGAAATAAAGGTTTACTGAGCAGTGTGTGGTCGCATATCTACATTGTTTTAAGTCATGTTATGTCTGCTCACTGCTTTCTCTTTACCTGAAATAGGCAAGCAGGACTCATTCTGCACACACCAGCCAAATTCCCCAGAGACGCGTGGCAGAGAGTTTGGCACCCCACTGAACACCAGACATGACTGGCAGTCCGACAAGAAACGAGCCAGGCCCAGACATCCGGTGCTGCCACACTGTTTTAAATGCACACAAGTCAGATGAAGCAGTGAGAGACACACGTGAAAATGATTGTTAGCATTAGAAAGGCATGAGTGCTCAAAAGAACTAAACGCAAATAAAAAAGACTGGGGAGGAATTACCGGGTTGGTGGGCTGGTATTCCCGACAACGACCCTCACACCAACTGCACTCTGGATTCTTTAGACACAAGCTTTCATCTGGAGCTTCGGCACATACAGTGTCCTTTTAGACAAAAACACATACTCAAATTAACATATTTATTAAAAAAGGACACATTAAATTGATCAAAAAGTGACAGTAAAGATTTTTGGTTTCTATTTGATTTCAATTGATTAAAGAATCCTAAAAATGCTTTCCACAAAAATATTAGGCACCACAAATGTTTTCAACATTGAATAATAGTAAGGAATGTTACTTGAGCACCAAATCAGAATATTAGAATGATTTCTAAATGGTCATGTGATACTGAAAACTGTAATGACCATTACAGGAATAAATTACTTTCTTTATTTTTTATTTTGTTATTTTAAATTGTAATATTATTTCACAATATTACCTTTTTACTGTATTTTCTGTATATATCTTGGTGAGCATAGAGACTTCTTTTTTTTTTTTTATTAAATAATCGTACCGACCTCAACATTTTGAATGGTACTTTACATGTACACTAACACTTTTTACATTAAAGTATAATGTAATGTATTTACCCTGTCTCCTGGGTCACTGCTTACAAATAGCGGTACTTTATATGCCAAGAGGTCACCACGGGCAACGCCACTGTAACCGCCAACAACTAGCAGCACGCGTCCCTCCATGACAGTAGCGATATGGGAATATCGGCCTCGCACTGACGCACCTCCTATAGGAGCACAAATAATAAAAACTTGAGCTAAAGCGATAGTTCACCCAAAAGTTGTTCTAAACCTGTATGATTTTCTTTCTGCTGAACCAAAAATAAGATATAAAAAGTAAAAACCCAATCATTTTTGGGTGAACTATCCATTTAACTTGGAAAATTCTGTTAAATAGATCCTGAGGTATAGATATACATTCTTCTATAAATTGCTGATTAAAAATAACTTAAGTAAGGGAACAATAAAATGTAGTACAATAAATTGTTCAGTGAAATGGTAAATATTGTAGAGGGCTGAACTGAAGCATCATTATGGAATAATACCAATTTTTAGACCAACTTTTAAATGTTTTGCAAACCAAAAATAACAATGGCAAAAATTCTTACAGGCACTAGGAGGAGTGGTTAAGTTACAATAATAATAAAAAAATGAAATGAAAACAAAAACAGAAAACACTTTTATCTGAGAGTAGTTTTATTTCTTATGAATTCATTTCATTTGTTTAAAAGCTGCAGGCCAGTAAATCTGCATCAGACACAAGGGAATTTACACAACAAATGACCTCTCAAGAGTAGGTCATAACAAGCCCCCAGTCAGACTGAAGCATCTAGCACATGAGACCTTACAGGCTCTCCTGTTATTTCTTGGGAAAAATCCTCAGGGAGGCGTGGGTCATCAATCGCATACATCATCATACTTCATCTCCTCTTTAAACAAACGTATCTGACTCTCTCTGACCAGTAAAAATACACTTACGCTGACTGAGGCTTTCACCAACAGACACCCACTGATGGCAGCCAAGATGATAAAAAAAGATCTCCTGATCGTAGCACTTCTCTTCCATGTAGTGGATATGCACATTCCCTCCTGAGAGAAGAACAGAAACAGATCTCCCTTAATTAATTCTACTCGCAGCTCTAGTGTAGCTCTACTATTCATCTCTACTTACCGTACACTACCATGTAGTTGCCGATGACGGTGGCAGAGTGGAATGCTCTCTCCCTCGGGCCACTGGCAGGAAAACGTGATCGGAAGGAAGTCCAAAATCGTTTCTCAACATGGAAAGCATCAGTTGAGTTTACACGCACACTGAACCTGGTTGAGAGAGGAGTAGAGTGCAACTTTAAGTTTTTAGTTAACTTGTACACAAAAACAAGCTATTTAATTGTGATTTTGTTTTCTGAAGCCCATTATTTGACCGTAAGATTTAAATGGATTTAAACTCCTGTTTTTACAGACTTGAACTTATGAACCACACACATTTCCATCCTAACTTTTGAGTATGTTTTCTTTCAATGTGATTTGAACAGCATTTTACAGCTGACAGTCAAGTCAAATTTACTAGCTCTTTTTTATAGCTCTTTTTACAATTCACGAAGCAGTTTACAGAAAAGCATGATACCTTTATAATACCTTAATCTCTTCATGCCTTATAGTTGCATTTAGCAGAGTTGGGAGAAAATAGTTTGCATTTTTGGATGGTACAAGCAATCAAGCAGTTGATATTTGCTACACTATATATATATATATATATATATATATATATATATATATATATATATCCCTATGTGAATGTGAGTATACTGCATGTATGCGGAATATTATATTAAATATTGTGTCCAATTTTATATACAGATATGCGTGATAATACAGCTTATGATATATACAATCATGCAGCTGAGAACTTGTGTGCTTTATAATCAGCATGTATAGTATGTGTATGTGTTGTAGGGGTGACCCCGAAAAGTCGAAGCTTCGAAGTATCGACATGCGGAGCCGGATTCGACCAACGATCTCACAGTCGAATCTTCGCGGGTGTTATGAAACGAGGATCATACCATTTTGCCGATATGAGGGTGCTCAATATTTTAAAGACGTGGCACGGCGCTGAGCTTCTCGTCCAGTGTGCGACCCCTTTAAGGGATGCGAAGCTCAGCGGCGCGCCTTTAAAATTCGAACACATTGTTTTCAATTAATGTACACACACACCGGCGGCGACGCAGGAAGTTGTTTAAAATCCTGCCGCGCCACAGAGCACCATTTCAAGGTTTTATATTACATTTAGATTCTTCAAATCGTCAATTTACATACTGATTTCATCCTGTGCTACAAGATACACCCATCCTGCAGGCTGGAGCTCTTCTGTCAGAAGTCAATTCAAAATTGAGCTTGCGCGTATAATGTGCACGTCCGGTGTGAGAGCGGTGTGTGTCCCGGTGCTGAGCTTCGCATCCTCTGTGCGACCAGGCATAATCGGCTTAAGAACGTGCATGTAAACGCACTCAAAGTTTTCTATTCCTCAGGTATTTTTTTAGTTAATTTATCAAAATGTTCTTTTATATATTTGTGTGATGTTCTGTATTTCGATCGCAGCTTTAAAATGTTATGAGAATGTTTATCCACCACATACCTTTTATTTAAACCTAAATAAGAAAGCCATTGTCAGTTCGTCTGTCAGTTGGCAGGCAGTTTTGCTTGCTTTATTAAAAGTTGTTAATGTGTGTGTGTAAAGGAAAATAAAATAGTTTTACCCTCCTGCTGACTAGTGTCGTGCCCCTTCCAACCCATTCGCACACACATAGATGATTAGACTATCGGTCGACTATAGAAAGATTCGACAATTCTGATTCGAATGTGTAAATCCTTAGTAACCCCTATTGTGGTGTTGTTGTACCTAGCAGTGGTAGGTCTGTGTCCCCCGTACACCAGCAGAGTTTTGGAAATGGCATGATAGACCATGCTGTGTCCTGCGGTAGCAGGTGGTTTTCCGCCTGTAGGCTGAACTGCCTCCCACACTCCATCCCACAACCGGAATCTGTACAATGATGAGGAGAACATGTCCTCCTCGGTCCTTCCTGAAAAGACAGGTCAATCAATTATTCTTAAGGAGAAGAAGCAATGTAACAACACAGACAGACAAGACAGACATTTTAGGGTACAGACTGCAAGAAAGAAAAAAAAAAAGAGATGCGTTTATAACAAATTCACAATAATGCTCATGTTGGTCTTTTTTATAATCCACCATTTAAGAATAGGAATATGGTTTACTCACCCCCAAAAACATACATATAGTTGTCTACTATCGCTGCCGCGTGATTTGCCAGCCTGGGTGCCCCTGAAGCGTTTGATTGGCCTAGCTGCTGCCATTCATCTTGCTGTGCACGGTACACCCATACATCACTAGCCAATGAGTGGTTGGCAAGCTCACCGCCAAATATGACCATGTTTCCTTGCCATTCTACTGCTGTGTGCGAATGTCGAGGAGCCTGAAACAGAGGTGATATCATTTATGGGATCATAAAATGGAAATAGATTATTATAAATACATAAGATAAGAACATTCTTAAGAAAATAAGTTTCTTACTGGACTAAATGAATGTGACATCTGTTCCCAATTATTGGTCAAAAAACTGTAAACAACAAGGTCCCCCAGTGCTTTATTCAGATCGAACCCTGAAAAAAAGAATTGAAATAAAATCACGCCACAGCTGTACTTTAAAACAAAATTTGTGAAATTGAGGGTAAGACAAAAGCAAAGCTCATGTTCAAATTAATGTCCGCAAATAAATAATGAAATGTTAATTATGTTATAATGCTTTTCTTAAATTGTGAACAATGTATTCTACTGGGGAAAAAATCTGTATATGGTTTGTATGTAACATGCGTACGTCTGTATATATAAACCTTTTTTTTCACAGAGCTAATGTGTGCAACCATCATCCCAGATCATGAGAAATGATTAATGATCAGTCAACGATGGAAAACGCCAAATAGTAAGGCTCTTACCTCCGAACATGTACATGGCTCCAGCAGAAGCCAGGTAAACTCCAGCAGAGGCGGTGCGAGGGGCTGCTTTAATGTCACCAGGGCTCACCTCCCACCACTGCCCTGCCCCACTGTTGTCACGGAGACCCAGTTCACAGTTCTGTCCCACAAAGCCAGGGTTGCAGATGCAATGCTCACCCCTCTGTGATCAAGAAAGGCAGACAATAGTCTTTAGTAAAATAATTAAGTTGTTATTTCAGTACATTTGCACTTTTAATAACATGAGCGCTGGAGGATATCTTCTGCAGATTCATGTTACTAAAGATGGATTACCTGGTGCCATTAGAACAATTAAACAGAAATTGTATCATTTTAATATCCTTTTTTCTCAATTTACGTATAATAAAAGAGGTTCCCTTTCGCTTACCTTATCACAGCGACCGTGGCCGTGTTGTGTGCAGACCTGGGAGCAGAGAGGGGCACTGCAGTCCACTCCTCCCCACCCCTGATGGCACTGACAGCGGGCAGTAGCTACATCACAGCGCCCATGACCACCACAGTCCCCGGGGCAAACCGAAAACGTGTAGGTGGCATTGAAGCCCAGCAGGTTGTAGTTGGCATCACTGAAGAGGTGGAGCAGCATCTTGTAAAGAACAGCAAAGAAGATTATGCACAAAGAGAGGCAGAAAGTGAGCAAGACACCAGTCTAGCAGTTAAGGTCTGGCATAGTTTCTTATGATTCATGGCCCTCAATGGCATTTTATTTACAACAGACACACACTGACAGAAATGGAATTATCTAAACTTCCTTTTTTCTCAAAGCTGAATAAAAAGCATGAATTAAAATGGTAGTGTATTTTGAATGATTTCTTAAAGTAAAGCACACAGACTCAAACTAGAGTTGAATAGATGACTAAACTGATATTTTTGGGCTTACCTTACCAGACTTGGCTTCAATTGGTTGTGGTAAGTTGTTACCACTTAAACTTGCCAGTAGGGGGCTCTGGTAGGAATCTCCATCGTAGACAAACAGATAGTCATAGGTGCACTCCGTCTCCATAAACGTGAAGTTAAGCACAATGCGATGGTTTCTACTGGGAGCTGAAGGAGGACAGAAGAGTTCCACTTACAAAGAGAACAAACATACAACTACACCATTTAAGAAATGGAACATTGTTAGTTGTTATAATTACTAGGTAAGCCATCCTTAGTAACATGTTGAGTGAGTCTGCAGAAGATATTTTTCAGCTCTCATTTTAATAAAGCAGAAAATACTGAAATATCAACTTAATCATGGACTAAAAAATTTGTCACGATGAAGCAAAAATAGTGACAGATCTTTTCTTCCATATTGTGACGTACATCTGAGTGAAACAATAATAACAAAAACAATGTAGAAGGCTTTCAGTCGGTTGTTGAATGGATGGAGGCAGATCTAAATGCAAGCTTGCAGAGCTTGGAAGAAAAGTCTAGATTATTTGGAGAAGTCTGATGTACATCAGCACAGAGAGGTGACAGTTTGAATAAAACAGAAGATCGAGATTGTTCAAATGATGAAAAATTAAAACGGATGCATATATGCTAATACTATATGCTAATAAAGCTTCTTTCAGTCATCAGTCCTTTGTTTTTGTAGTTTTTGACACCAACCCTTAATGAGCCACTCGCAGTTCCCATTGACAGAGTAGTTTCCCGGCCCATCTGTGACATATCCTGGGACACCCCGGAGTACCTGTCTTTGGCCCTTACAGTCTCCGGCCCAGATAACAGGGATCAGAACCACCAAGACAGGCAGCAGGACAGTCGAGGTGTGGGAAATCATCCTCTCCTCCACCCGCAAAGGGCAGAGAGAAAAAAAAAACAAAACAAAAAAACGCTGGAGAGTGGGAGGTTGGACTTGCTCACAGTATGGAGACCTATAGGGAGAAAAAAAACATCAAATTTATATGAATTATCCACAAATAAAACTACAGCCAATTAACTATAATATGGCATCTCCATATAGCCCACTGTATCATATTTTATTCATTCATATATTAGACCTCAAAATGAATAAAAACTTAATCATCACTTAACTGAAAAAAACTGTTGTACACAATCATCTACATGCCTCCTGCCCTCTATTTTATACTTCTTCTTTTTTTTAGAAAGCCTTTAAGTATAATTCTAGAAATTTCCACCATCAGGTTGAGTTACATGTGTCTTACATGTGTCTTACATGTGTCTTACATGTGTCTTACATGTGTCTTTTTGCTGTGAAAGCTTTAATGATATTTGTAAAACAAACCTAAGATTAACTTATTTTGTTTGTATGTACATCTCTCAATGAGATGTAATGATGTTAATTTTCCCATCTTACAAGGACATATTTTTGGGAGATATAGATAAGTGACAACTGATTTTTATTTGCATTGTATGCAAATAGTCTCTTATATTGTTATAAAAAATGTTTACAAATTTACATTACACGCTAACAGAATTTCAATTTAATCTTACTTTTTGGCCATATTAATACCAACGTTTAACCAAATTGCATATTTTTGCTTAGTTCGGGCATATGAATAAAACTATTTTTTCCTCCAGTGTGAGCTCCATATTTTAATACTGCTACTGCATAAAAGCTTACTGTAGCCTAGCAAAAATAAAACAATACATTTATAAAACAAAGTCAACTTTTTAAAGATTGAGTCTAAAGTTTCCATTTAAATGTTAAAAATGTATGTGTGTGTGTGTGTGTGTGTGTGTTATATATATATATATATATATATATATATATATATATATATATATATATATATATATATATATATATATATATATATATATATTGATTTCATATTAGGCTTAAGATTTGTTTATACAATCCTTAATCGCATAATAATTTATTGTTGTTTCACGTTTTGTTTTTGTCTTATCACTGACACAGTAGAAACGGTATCATTGTCCTGGAAAATGACAAAGCACTCTTATCTAATCTTATCTTATCAAAAAGACAACAACTGATGCAAAAGGCATGCTTGCAAAAACCTTTAGCTGTCTTCAGAAAAACTATGCAATAGTCTAGAATCAACCATATTTGCTGCAAAGTAACACAAATTGATGGAAAAAAGCACTTTCAATTCGAAAGTATGTGACATACACAGACAAAATTACCAATCATAAAATATAATAAGGCTTCCTGGATCTGGTTAACTTTCCAATGCATTTGTGCTTATAAACTGGTATGTCTAGTTTTGGCTGACACAGGCATCATTGTAACAGCAATGCTGAGCTAACGGTTTACTTAACTGTTTTGTCACCACATTTAACCGACTGTGGTCCCTTGTGAAACAATAATGTAACAGTTATATAGCAATGTGTATCTGTCCATTGTCAGTTACGCATTTACTGACTCGTATCAATAAAAGAGACTTTTAAAACTGACAATTGACAGCGTTAGCTGAAGCTAACCGAGTAACGTTAGCTATGTCTATCCCGCTAGCTTTCGGGGAAAAGCAAACCATCCTCCGCTTTACTCACCGATTCCCGAGTGTTGGTCTCCATGTTTCTAAAGCATTGAGATATTCGTAATTTACATCCTGTGTCAGGTAGATAAATAAAGAGACGCGCTGAACGACGCCCCAGCAGTATCACTGCAGCTATATTTGCGGTCGCTGAGCCCAGCGGAGGCTTAAAGCGCCGCGCGAGACCACCGCGGATGATGAAGTATGAGCTGCTGGAATCATAGGCCTTGAGCTCCGCTCACTTGATGGCTTTATTTACCAAACATCTGCAGATGTTATTAAAAAGAATTGGTTTAACTTCTGGCTAAATCCAAGAAATAACGGGTCCAACATCACCCGTGTGCCTAAGTTGTTCCTGATGTGCAGGACGCGTCCTGGATCGTGCAGCTGTACTGTTGTGTTTGTTCACTGAGGATGTGTGTGCTTCTGCTTCCAGATGGTTGGTTGTCAACAACACAAAGCCCAATAACCGTGAGCATGCTGAACGAACGAGCTCTCTACTGGCCTAGTATTGCATTGCAGTCTTATATCAGGGGGTTTAATAAAACTTTTAATGCTGAGTTTGCTGAGGACCTCCAAATCTCCTGGCGAGATTGTGTCAGAACAGTTTGACGATAAGGCAGCGGAGTTGATTTACAGATCAACTAATTCATGTATAGAAAAAAATATTACTTTTTCTTTTTTGTCCAAGACGGTTTCAGGTCACATTTCATGTTACATAAATAAATACATTAATTTAGGCTATTTATTTGTAGGCTACTCACCTTTTATCATGTTTAATATATTTACTTTTTGCAACATTTAACATTTCATTGGCCTATTAGTAATTCATATTTTTTTATTTGTATTCGTTGTTCAAGTAATTTTCATTTTAATATTAATGACAACTGACGAAACATACACATTTTTTTATTTGCACGTATTAGCCTAATAAATATCCACCGGTAACTAACTATACGCAAAAACAAAAACATTATATCCTGGGTGCCTTGTTCGAATTTCTCTGACACGTGTACCATTCTTTTATACCATTCATTTTAACTTCTGTTCTAAGAGAAAATTCATACCATTTCTTCTGAGGTTTCACCAGGACAACAATATGGTCTTTAAAAATGATTGAACAGTCCAATTTAGCACTCTTATGGAATATGTTATGAATCAAAATATGACTTGCTGTTGCATTGATTTCATAACATTACATGTCCTGAGGACACCGGGACTTAAATCATATTTATCAGGCATTTTGGGAGATACGACAAGAGCAGGGGGAAAAAAATACCGAAAAGACAATAAAGTTTTCCTGGGCCACAGGAGGATACGATAACTATGCAAGAAAACGTATGTGTGTGGTTATAATGATCTGTGTAAAGATGGCCAATTCTGTGTGAAAATGTAAATAAAATGTATGACTGTTTGCACTTTTATTATATCCTGCATGCTTTTCTCTCTCCGCCCACCCTATCGCTCACACACGCGGAAGTTGCAGTGACAGAACGAAAACAGGTAGAACGTCTCGTCCTTACAAAAATAGCCTCCTGCTTTTTTTTCTTTTTTTAAACAAATTTTAATCGCCGAAGGTTTTCTGTTTTAAACACCTAAGCGCTTTTTAAGCATATTTTAAACTCCTATAAGAAAATTTTGCCGTTTATTGAAAGTGAAAGTACAGCTCGAGTCTAACATGGCAGACTGCAGTGACGAGGATATCACAGACAGACCATCTCTTCTCGAGTCAGACTTAACGTGTCCTGTGTGCAAAGACATATTTAGAGAACCCTTGTTACTCTCGTGTAGCCACAGTTTCTGTAAGCTATGTCTGGAGGGCAGCTGGAAGAACCAGACGAAAAAGCAGTGCCCGATGTGCCGAAAATGCTGCGACGGGGAGACTCCGATCGTCAACCGCGCGCTAAACAACACTTGCGTATCATATAAAAAGGAGAGGAACTGGAGAACACCAGGTGCGGGTTTCGATGAGGTAATGTGTGGTTTGCACCAGCGCCCCTTCCAGCTCTTCTGCATTAAAGACGAGGAACCTGTGTGCGTGGACTGCGTGACACTTCACCCTGGACACGAGCTGGTGCCGATAGATCAGGGGGTGCCTTTCTGTAAGGTGAGCTCATTACTTAGGCTACTATCATTACCCACCAGCAGTGAAACTAAAGCAACTGACTTAATGTTACAGCTGAAATTAATACTGACTTTTTATTTTTGAAATGCATATTTCTAACATGCATTTTTTTTGTAGGATGAGCTTAACTTGAAAATAAAAATACTGGAAAGCAAGCAGGACCACTTCAAAAGAACTAAAAAAAGATATAGAGACACAATCTCCTTTATTGAGGTAAACAGATTCTGAAAACGAACTGAAGGCCAACAAACTCAAGTATGTTCACATATGGTGTCTTGATCATTTAACCCCAATGCCCATTACACTTCTCTGTTTTGTTACAGGGCCAGACTAAAGAGGCAGAAACGCAAATCAAACAGGAGTTTGAGAGACTCCATCAGGTCTTAAGAGATGAGGAGACATTTAGAATAAATGCTTTGTTTAGAGAAGAAAATGAGAAGAAGATAATGATTAATGAGAGTATTGAAAGCATCAGTCATGATATTTCAGCTCTTTCAGAATTGATTCAGTCAGTAAAGAGGGAAATGGGAGCTGAGGATTTGCCTTTCCTTCAGGTAAGACAGGTTTTTTTTGGAGGGGGGGGGGGGGGGGTAACTTTATGCATGTCTACCTGATAATAATTAAAATTCACTCTGTTTACCAATTACAAACAGGACAAACATGTACAGATGTACATTCTAGTTATTGTAGGTATGAATTGCACTAAATTAATAGATTTAAGTTATGTTTATTTATAAAGCACATTATGAAGCAACAAATGTTGTTAACAACTTAAGTGCTGTACAATCTAGAGAAAAACACAATAAATACAAAATATAACAATAAAAAAGTTAAACAAGAACAGACTAACACAGTATTTATAAACGTGGGATATCCAAACTTGATCTATACAGTCCTGCAGAGTTTAGCTCCAACTTGCCTCAACTTGCCTTTCTAGTAAGACCCAAGCGCCACAAGAGTCCTGAAAAGTGAAGCAAAAGTATTTCTTTCCCCCTAAGGTCATATAAAGCCTGCCTACTCCATGTAATGTAATGGGACCTAGGCAAACTGCAAATTACACTTCAAATATATTTTTTCCTAAAGATGGTTTCTGTCATAAAATCACATTGATGTTAGTTCAAGTGTTTGTTCTTTAAATATGTTTGGTTTTAGTTAGTTATTTGATACTATACAAATGGGGGTTAATGATCGACAGCTTCTCTGAGTATAGTAGTCACTGAGGCACCAACAGACTTATTTTAGAGACTGGAGCTTTAACTTTAAAAGGGTAGTTTACCCAAAAAATGTCAATTCTGTCATTAATTACTCACCCTCATGTCGTTCTAAACCTGTAAGATAATTTCTACATTTCCATAACTGTTTAATTCACAAAAAAGTTCAGGGGCGAGTGATTGATTAGATAGGAATGTGGGCTTGATATCGCAACTCCACTTCACACTCACTACTGCGCAGACTCGGGCTACAAGTTGCAACTGCGCAGACTAGAGAACCAAGATATTAGCGCCATATTTGGACACTGCCGGCTTCACTTTACTACAATGGAAGAGAATGACGGGGTGTCATCCATCTTTCTTTTATATTCTATAGTAAGACTTTAATTAGCTGGATCAGGTGTGTTTAATTGGGGTTGAAACTAAACTCTGTAGGACATTGGCCTAAATCTTGAAAACATCGAAGTCACTGGAGAAAAATGAACTTTTTAGATGTAAATATTGTGGAAGTGGAAGGAGGAGGAAGAGATCACCAATATGCTGTAGGGCTAAGACCTTTACAGCAAAGACCTTAAAACATACAGCAAACCCTTACATTTAACCCTATAACTAAAAAAGATATGGAAAATGAGCATCAGGTCATTGACCCCTTACATTTATACAGGGTTTTCTCACACTGTAACATAGCGAAAAAATAAATTATGCATGAGTCCTTCATTCAGCTCTTATATGTCAACTTTTCACATTTTTTCCCACAGAACTTCCAGAAGCTAAAAAGACGGTATGTCTCTTAATTTCCCCCCAGTATATTTCTTAATTCTGTAATGCTATGAATTACTCACCTAATATCACTAAAGATACGTCATATTTGCTCACACTGGTGCCCTTTTGTCCTTTTCCATCTAATATCCTATAAAGTTGAAGTGAAAATGAAACTTCCTATTTTCTAAATGCATGTTATAGATCTTAAAGTATTAGTTCACCCAAAAATATCATTTACATGGGCATTACTATTCTAATGCTGTATATCACAAAATATCTTGCTCATCCATATAATGGCGGTGAATTGCAATTAGCTTTAAACTGGTCTTTGGTGACTCATGCCATAAATAGTCCTCTGGGGCAGTCCGGGGGTTTGGTCAAAAGCTTTAACAAAAACCTAACAACAAAAACACTAGTAAATAATGACTTAATTTTCATTTTGGGTGAACTATACCTTTAAGGTGTGGTCACAATAGTGAAATTCCCACTGTCTATGAGTGTGGTGATGATAAGCACAACTCATGAAGAAGTCATTTTAAAACCAAGCCGATTTCTGTTGGTCATTTTGCATGACCAGCTGAACCTGTTGCTAAAACCATGTCCTTGCCCTATATATATTTTTTATTTTCAATAATCTGTTTCACTCTTTTTAATTGTGACTTTAATTATATTGTGTGTAAGAGGGTAAACATCTCTTGATGTCTGTCACAGAACCCAGTGGACTGGTGAGGATCCAAAGAAGGTCGAAGGAGCTCTCATTAACATGGCCAAGCATGTAGGCGCTTTGGGTTACAAAATCTGGGAAAATATGCAATCTCATATCACATGTTGTGAGTGTACATTTCACCTCGTCTAAAATATGTGTAATATTACCTCAGAGAACTTTGTGGGTCACCTTAACATTTTTGTATCTGCAGTGCCTGTCATCCTGGATCCCAACACAGCCTCGCCTTGGCTCTCTATATCTCCTGATTTTTCCAGTATGCAAGAGAGTCAGGAGAGGCAGTCTTTCCCAGACAACCCTGAGAGGTTTGATCCCTGTGTTTTTGTTCTTGGGTCAGAAGGTTTCTCCTCAGGGCGCCACCGTTGGGAGGTTTCTGTGGCTGACCACCCCAAATGGATCTTGGGAGTATGCAAGGAATCAGTGGTTCGGAAGAGAAAGTTCACAGTGACAACCAAAGCAGGAGTGTGGACCATCGGCCTGAGTAAAGGGATCTACAATGCTCTGACCAGTCCACGTACTGTGCTGAATCTAGAGAGAAGGCCAGAAACCATCAGGATAAAGGTCAATATGGAGAAGGGAGAGGTGTCCTTCTGGGATACAGGCAACAACAAGCACCTATGCACGTTTAATGATAAGTTCACTGAAAAGCTGTTCCCCATCTTTGGCCCAGGGCTCCAGAGAACACCCATCACTATCTTGCCTGCTAAAGTGGCCATACACAAACAATAAGTAAACATGCTAACATCTTAGCCTGGTAAGGCTGAAGAGCCTTAACCTCCACTAAAGTTGCTATACAGTTTTGAATTATATTGAGCCAAATTAAACAGAACTAGTTAAGTATTTTGGATCTAATACAAGTTAAGCCAAGCAACAGCATTTTTGGCATAAAGTTTGATTGCCATAGAAATTAATTTCATGTTTCTCCTTTTACTTTAAAATATGAAAAATCTCAATTACAGAAAGAATCTTACAACAAATGTATAGTGTTAACATGATTACAGTGTGATTAACAGCTTACTAACCTTTTCTGTTATATCTGATTTTACAGTTTTGTCAATCTGACAAAATGTAACGCCATACACACTAAAATATATTTAACTACTGGAAAAATTAGGATTGATCATCTTTACAGCTTCAAATTATAAATATACATATAGGTTTTAAAAATATATAGGTTTTAAAAGTAAACATATACATATAGGTTGTTTTGCTTTTTAATCCTCCAAATACTGGGGCCTATTGCACAAAACTAGTATGAGGGATTAAGCCGGGATATTTTGGTGATCTTATCATCTGTATCCAAAATGTATATCACCGCTGTCCTGTAAACATACCCTGAAGGCACACTCACACCAGGACCGATAACGAAAGATAACTATATTAGCGGATAAATTGAGCCAGGATCACCAAGATATCCCAGCTTAATCCCTTATCCTGGTTTTGTGCAATAGGCCCCTGGTCCTGTACCTTCCATTTTAAGTGAAGCTCCATAACCTTGATTATTGCCTTATTATTATTATTATTATTATTATTATTATTATTATTATTATTATTATTTGTAGTAATCAACATTATGCCACAAATGCTGTTTATAGAGCGTAACTTGTACTAAACTTTGAAAACTCCTTTAAATGGATATTGTAGTTATATTATGCTAAAATTCAACCTGCATCTTCATTAATGGTTTTTTCGTGTAATATTTGTGGGATTTACTGTAAGGATTAAGATATTCTTTCTCAATCTACCAAAAATATGAATGGCATCTTTATTGCTGAAAAACACTATTGATCATTAAGCAGAAAAAGTGTTTTAATCAACTTTAAATCTTACGATTAACCCTGCTACTTTTGAATGACAATAGTCAACATTGGTGTTGGATTCATGGTCATGTGACACAAGAACAACTCTTTACTTTCTACTTTTTTTGTATAAATCTAGTTAACGATAATTGTTTCCGTTTTTATTTGCCACTTAATTGTGTCTGGCATGTTTATTTACATATATATATATACACAAAGTTTTATATCAGCAGGTGAAAGGGGAAAGAATACTAAAATTGAAAAGACAATAAATGATCTCACTAATCAGACTGAATGTGTTTCTTATTCCTCAAGCATGATCTGTCTTTCAGTCAAAAAAAGAAACACCCACATTAGGTAATAAAAAGGCAATCTCGATGTCACTAGACTCATATAGATTGGCTAAGACTGATGTCCAAATTATTGTGAAAGTGCATGTAATTTTGGTAAATTGTCAGGAGTGTGTTTCAATTCAATATTCAAAACTAAAAGGTTTTGCGTAAAACAACCATATGTTAAAACTGATTTAACTAGTTTGACCATATTCTCTTTTACTTTTTGATTTAAATAATTCCAATCTTTAATTTTAGAAAAAGAAAAAAATAAAGTATTAACTCGTGCAACCGACCACTGGTCTTAAATGTATTTTAGACTGTACATGTGTAAAAGTATGACAGTTACAGTGTTATCAGTCTGAGTCTCGCTCTCATGCTTTCCTCTGCACTGAGAGATAACAAACCGAGGACTGCTCTAGGATTCATTTGCTCATTTATATAATAATATCATATTGCACTTACACTAAATATAGAAGCTGTGACCCTAGAAGAGGTTGGGAGAATGGATAGAAGGGTGGAAAGGCTGGATTAGTTTAATATTTAGACCCAGGTGTCCTATCAGTAAACGTGGTTAGAATATGTCAATGGAATCTAGCTCTTCACTTTGGAGTTTGTGACTATAAAAACAAATACAGTTGTCAGCTATGTGGGGGGAAATATATACACACACACACATATATACAGTTGAGATCAAAATTAGAGAACATACAATTTCCTATATTTCAAGGTCACTGCTTAGTTCTTTTTGAAATTATCCTAACAGGAGCAGAAGGTCAGTTTTTAAACATATTTCACAAGGTAAATATATTCTGAAGTACAGTATATACAACTTAAGTAAGACAATTGAAAAATAACGCTGGTCAAAATTAGAGAACACCTTTAGATACCTTCAAGCTTTGGGTGTTAATCTGGCACTTGGTGCTATAATCTGGCAAACCCTATTTAACTTGAAGCAAACTAACTTTCTATTTTCACTGACTTTGCAAGATAGCAAGCCACTTTAGGTTCCTACGATTGTCCAGATGAAGGCCAAAGGGATGACGCTTTCAGCCATTGCAAAAGAAGTTGGTCATTCCAAATCTATTTCTAGATAATTTCTATAATAGTGAAGCTTTACAAAGACACCAATTCATTCAAGTACCCAAAAAGGTACGCAAGACCAATGCATGAGAGGACAGGACAATGCAGAGACTTTCAATGTGAAATCAGTTCAACACTGCAGCTGGAATTACTCGCCAGTTCAGAGCTGAACACTAAGGATCTGTTTTACCATATTTGTCTTGTCATTTAAGAGAATTCAGACTGAAAGCTCACTCTGCAGTCACCAGGCCTCTCATCAGCAGAAACAATCAAAAGGCTATATAACCTTTGCTGAGGAGCATTTTGTGTGAACAGAGGAGAACTGAGTCTGATCTAAACCCCATTGAAAATCTATGTAAAATCATTGGCGAAAAAGTTATTGCTAAGAAACCCACTACAGTTAGCGAACTGTGGAAGAGACTGGAAGAAGAGTTCTATCAAGATCACGCCGGAGCAGTATGAGTCTCTAGTGATGTCCTGTGGCCACAGATGTGATGAGCGCATTCAAAGCAAGAGTCTCTATACTTCCTTCTGACTGCTGTAAGCATCAAATGTTAGTTGTAATGTTTTTTTGTTTGTTTGTTTTTTTGTGCTGCATTGGTTATTGTTCTCTAATTTTGATCACATACATATACAGTACATGCCAAAAGTTTGGACACATTACTATTTGTAATGTTTTTTAAAAGAAGTTTCTTCTGCTCATCAAAAATACAGAAAAAGATTTTAATATTGTGATATATTATTACAATTTAAAATATTTGTAATAATATAATAGTGATTAGAATATATTTTCAATTTATTATACTTTAAATTATCATTTATTTCTGTGATGCAAAGCTGAATTTTCAGGATCGCTACTCTAGTCTTCATTGTCACATGTGACATCAGTCTATCACATGATCCTTCAGAAATCATTCTAATATTCTGATTTATTATGAGTGTTGGACACAGTTCTGCTGCCTAATATATTTGATGAATAAAAGGTTCAAAAGAACTGCATTTATTCAAAATAAAAACATATTTTCAAATAATATAAATCTCCTTTACTATCCATTTTTATCAACTTAACTAATTAATGATTTTATTATTATTATTTTTTATTCAGCTACTTTTTATTCATCAAAGTATTATAATAAAAGTATCACAGGTTATCATATTAGAATTACTTAGAATAACTACTATATATATATATATATATATATATATATATATATATATATATATATATATATATATATATATATATATTTTTTTTTTTTTTTTTTTTTTTTTTTATAGGGTATGAATTTTTT
Source organism: Pseudorasbora parva (assembly GCF_024679245.1). Classification (NCBI taxonomy): domain Eukaryota; kingdom Metazoa; phylum Chordata; class Actinopteri; order Cypriniformes; family Gobionidae; genus Pseudorasbora; species Pseudorasbora parva. Next base: position 22,717,419 of record NC_090178.1, on the reverse strand, counting down.
TCCGTTTTGCTTAGAATATACTAGGTCTGGCTTCAAATGCACTGTTCATTATCTCAGTACTAACGTCATGGGAATAGTGTTGATCCTCCTACACCTCACGCTGGTGAAAGCGGCTACATGAGAAGACCATTGAAGACCTCACATGCACAGGTAGCTGATCATTTTTGTTGTTATTTTCCTGAAGACTTCTTTAATTGCTATTAGGCAATAGGCCTATAACATTTTAAGACAGTAAATTTAAGTTATAGTTCAAAGAAAAATGTAATGTACAAATCTCAACCTTGTGACGTTTGCTAATGTAGTAGCCTAAGAGTCTAGGTAACACTGAATATCAACAAATACAAACGATAGGACAGCTCTTTTTTTCTTTTTCTTTTTTGTAATTTCGGCCATATTTCGTAATATGAATATAATGTTACGTGGGGAAAGAGTTGCATGAGGATTCTTTGCTGCCCCACCCATGCTTATCAGATTATTTAGTCAGAAAAGAGCGGGTAATATTAAATAAATAATAAATGTATACTGTAGTAATTCCTTCTTTTTTTCGTCAGTCATAATGGACGGATACATTTATTCTTATGGCTGACCCTCTCACTCATCCCCAGGCATTTTGATGTATTTATATGCGTTTGTGTGTGAGGGGATGAAGGGGGGGGGGGGGGGGGGGTCATATCTTTCTAAAACAGTCATGTCAATATCACATAAGCAGAACAGTGCAGGAGGGCAGGGCCTCTTATGATGCCGCAAAGACGTGTGCTGCTTTAGAACCACGGGAACATAAATGCTCAGAAGAGAATTTTAAAACTTTGCAACTTTTGCAGCTCAATGCCTGATATCTAAAGTGAGGGGAAAAGACGAGACCGCCTGAACTCCACCACCAGTGGAATAAACAGAAGAGAAAACTTTGAGAGACATGTTGCAGTGTCGAGTTAATTTCCTGGACGACACCCACTTTGTGTGGGAGCTGGAGGTACCTCAACAAAGACCTTCTTTCTGTCCTTTCACATTACAAATAATAATGAATTACATTTATATTTGTTTTGTTTTTAAGCATAGATCTTTTTAAATGAACGAGGTAAAAAAAAAAATCAACCCAAAAATAGTTTTTAATAAGTTTAGAAAATACCTGAAAACAAGTATTATTATGTAAGTCAGTTAGGTATTTTTTTTTAAATTAAAACAATTATAGATATTATAATTAAAATAATTCTATATTTTTTATTATTATTTTTGCACAGAGAAATGCAGTGGGACAGGATCTCTTCAGTAAAGTTTGTGAACACCTTAAACTCCTGGAGAGGGATTATTTTGGTCTGGTCATGTGGGATTCTCCTAGTACCAGGGTATTTATTTCATTTTATATCACATTGGCATATATTGATATTCTGTTATATTCAATATTTGAGGAATAAAGTAATACTTGTGTTTATTGATTCAGGTATGGCTGGACAGTGCTAAAGAGATCCGAAAACAGATCAGAAGTATGGGATTTTCTTTAGTGGACGGTGAAGATTCACATCTGCTTGCGTTTTCAGCTCTTACATTTGTCCCTGTTTGTTTGGTTTCAGGTCCAGTAACTGAATTCTTTTTCAGCGTCAAGTTTTACCCACCCGATCCATTAAGTCTGGCTGAGGACATCACTAGGTACAACAGGAGACAAATGCATATAAAACATATACATTGAGCTAGTTGTGTTGATATATTTGAGCATGTTTTTCTTTCTCTGTTGACTGAACACTTGCTATTCCATGAAATTCTTTCAGATATCTCCTGTGTCTTCAGCTAAGGCAAGATATTCTGATTGGCCGACTGCCCTGTCCATCAGACATCTTGACTCTGTTGGGTTCATACACAGTTCAGTCAACACTTGGCGATTACGACCCAAATCTCCACAAGAACAACTATGTCAGTGAAATCGTTCTTGCTCCCAATCAGAGTGAAGAGCTGGAGGAGAGAGTGATGGAGCTGCATTCCACATACAGGTATCTTGCACCAGCAATCATACACACATATATGCACAATAACACATACACAAAAACACACATTTGTATAATTTCTTTGTGTTTTACACAGATTCATGAGTCCTGCCCAGGCAGATATGCTTTTCCTTGAGAACGCCATGGGGCTCCCAATGTATGGAGTGGACCTGCATCCTGCCAAAGTAATTATTCAACTCAATTTAACCATGCATTAACCATTTTGAAATTATTTAGAATGTATTAAAGCAGCAGTTCAGCTCCCCCAAAAAATGTTTCTGCTCATTTAATCGTATCATTTACCCTCTTTTTTACAAACGTACAATTTTCTGTCACAAAAAAAGATATTTTGAAGAATGTCTGTCTTTTATTTTTTTGTCTATACAATGTGGGTCAATGGGGTCCAGTGTGGTTTTGGACCACAATAGTTTCATTTTATGAAATAAAAACCTCTTCAACAAAATCTTCTTTTGTGATCCACAGAAGAAAGACGAATTTGAAGATGAGTGAATGTTATGCAAAATGTCATTTTTGGATTAACTATCCCTTTAACAGGGCATGGGCAATGCACATCTTTAGTATAATGTTTGATTTGTTGATAGGATGTCAGCGGTGAAGATGTGATGCTCGGCGTTTGCTCTGAGGGACTGATGGTGTATAAGGATGGGATAAAAACTAACATTTACCTTTGGCCCAGAGTTCTTAAAATATCCCACAAACGCAGCACCTTTCTTCTCAAGATGCGTCCTTCTGAGGTATTCACACTAGCTTTATTTGTCATATTATTTTATTTTTATATTATGGATTGTTCTTGCTCTTTTGGAGTAGTGACAAACAAGCTGGTGTGGTTAATTTAACTTTTTCCATTTGACTTAATTTAGCAGGATGAGTCTGAAGGTGACATCGGCTTTAGTTTGGCTAACTACAGAGAATGCAAACAACTGTGGAAATGCTCTGTGGAACATCATAGTTTCTTCAGGTGAGCCCATGTATGAATGTGTATTATGTAACAGTTTTTTTTTTTGCTTAATACATAGACTACCACAAGGGGGCGCTCCAGACAAATGAATGCAAATACATTCTTTGAAACAACTGTTAGAAGTTTTTGAAGCTCTTTGAGATGTTTCAAGAAATACGACTATACCTCTGAATGTGTTTTTCAGAAACAGACCTCAAGACACAAAAGCAAAACGGCTCCTGACTTTGGGATCAAGGTTCCGCCACAGAGGACGCACCCAGTCTGAGTGTCTGGAGGCCAGTGGCAACATCACGCGAGCTCCTCCGAGATTCACACGTTATATCCTCAAGAGAAAAGGCAAACTTTTATTTATTTTCTTAGCTTAAGTTGTAGTTTGTTTGATTAGATATGTAGTTCATTTAGTAGATTTGTTTATTTTTCTTTCGTTTTTTTATAGGTCATTTAGTTTTTTAGATTACTTATTTATTAAGGATACAAATTATTGACTTTAAAATATATATATTTTTTTTTTCAGAAAATGAAGAAATACTTGATATTCTAAAGCAACCAGTTCGAGCTGAGTTTGACGACTGGTTCCTGGCCTATGGTACAGAAAAATGGCACATTTCTACATCAGGTAAGTAAGGTCCTATGGCAAATTGAAATGATGTAATCTAACTGAAACAACTGACTGCATTATACATATTTATCTACCCTCAGAATCACCTTTATAATCACAGAATAGTAAATAAGGCAGGTCTTGTTCGTGCAATTTGACCACAAAAATACATTTGTGACAAACACATTATTTTAATTAAAAACTTGTGTTTAGACAAATACATTTCACTATATGATTTTTGGTTCCTTTTTGAAAAAATTGTTCATTATACCATTAAAAAATATTTCTCATGATCAATATCCTCATCTGCATCTGTACAGATGAGGGGATGTTGGAAAGCCAAAAGCTGCAGGATCTGAAGCATCACGCAGATGACTGGTGTGTCCTCCTTGACGGCAGCCCATGTAAGTCTTTTCTATTGCTTTCAAATACTCCACTGTATACAAAACATTATCTATAGAAAAACTTCAATGTGCGCTGTAGGTGCCACACCCATGCCTAACTGAGCATGCACAGACTCTGGAATATATAGTTATATAATTTGGGGGGGAAAAATATACAATATAAATGTATAAAATAAAAGGTTATTAAATATGAAATTACTTTTTTAAAATTATTATAACTCTTAAAAATTGTAAATAAGTTATAATGTTAGTTCACACAGAAATTCTGTTATTAATTACTTACTCTGTTGTCATTCCAAACCCATAAGACATTTGTTCATCTTTGGAACACAAATGAAGATATTTTTTATAAAATCTGAGAGCTTTCTGTCCCTTCATTGACAGCTACACAACCGATAAAAAAAGCAGTAAAATTTACCAAAATGTACCAGAAATGTAGTAAAGACATCATTAAAGTAATCCATGTGACTGCTTGCTGCACAAGTGCTTTGTTTGTGCAAAAAAAAAAAAAAAAAAAAAAAAAAAAAAACATAATATAATATAATAAATTAGTAATATTAATTATTTCAAGATGGACTGGTTATTTATTTATGGTTATTAATTTTAAAAAAAATATATATATATATTTTATAATATATATATAAAATATATAAAATATATTTTTATAATATATATATTTTTTATAATATATATATATAAAAAAATATATAGTTTTTTAAATGGTAACACTTTTAGTGTCCTTGTTACATATGTTACATGTACTTACCACAGTAATAACAGTAAATTATGCATAATTACATGCAACTAACCCTCAACAAAACCCTAATCCTACCCTAACCCTATTATAAGTACATGTACTTATTAATATTACTCAGTAAATTAATATTACTCAGTACTTAAATATATAATTACTCTGAAAACAATGACACCATAAAATAAATTGAAAAATTAATCTCCACCGAGATTAATTGAGAGCAGGCATTGTAGGAGATTAATATTTTTTAGATAAAGTGGTAAATTATGTTTTTTTGTGTGTGCAAACAAAGCACTCACGTCACTTAATAAAATTGAAGTTATACCACTGGAGTCACACGCATTACTTTACTACCTTTCTTGTGGCTGTCAATGAAGAAACAGAAATCTCTGCGATTTAATTCAAAATATCTATTTTTGTGTTCCGCAGAAGGGTTTGGAATGACATGGGGAAATTAATGGGAGAATTTAGAAATCAACTTTTTTGAGTTTTTGATATATAAAAGGTCATGGTAATATAAGATTATCCTGTACGTTTCAGAGCTAAAAACTAGAAAATGATCATGTGCTTCATCCGGACGACATCTAGTGGCGAAACACCGCTTCTACAGGATAATAAGCACATGTAATCGAGTAGCCCCGCCCACCGACTCATCGGTTAGCCAGCAGCAATAAACATGTGGAAGATAGCAAGATATTGTGAAATAACAGTCGCTGCATAAGCTTCCTTTGGATCCTAATATTAGGAATGTGTGATACTACATTTATTTTTAATGAAGTTCCAGCTCACGTGGGGAAGAACGTTTGTGTGTTCGCTTCATTTCACTGCGGTATCGTTTGTAAACAAGTCTCAGGTGCTGGATTTGCAGACACAATGTTGTGCCTTCTATATTAGATTCGACAGGAACGGTGCAACAAACTTACGTGAGTAAAACGTCTTTTTAATACGTAATAGTAGTCCCAGGGGCATAGATATGACAGGAGCTGAAGCTCATTAAATATGCAAATCTTATCCAGTCCTAGCCGTGGGCGTTTACTTCCAAGTCTCCAGTGGCAGGCCATTAAAACCCAGCGTTTTGGAGAGAGCCTCAAAACCAGTGTAGAAAACAGCCTATTACTTATTAGTTACAATGTTTTTGAATGTAAAAACCACACAAACATCATTAGTTGACCTCAGAAAAGCCAGTTCATGACACCTTTAACAATTGATAATTGTTCATTCTAATTTTTGTATAATCTCTTTCCGATATCTGGAGCTTGCACCTAACTTATGCTTTCTCGCTTCCATCCACATGCCCAAAATTCAAGCTCCACCACTGGTTATCAATCAAATTTGTTGACATAAGGATAAAAGGGCAAGCTGGGCTGCCATTTTCCATAACATACAAGAAAAAACGCACAAGTCCCTCTGGACTGATCTGCGTAAATAAATATTTTAGTTTCCATTAAATCTAGCCATTCCCTGAAGGAAAGAGCTATGATTGCCTTTAATTTTTGCAAATTTTGTTCCAGTTTCACTAACAGGAGTCCAGCAGCCTCTTCAGACTGAAGAACAGAGAGAAGACGTGGAAACCCTTGAGTGGTCAGATGAGCGGCTCACAGAAGAGCTTGGGATAAAACAAACATATAAAATTCAGGTGGTCCAGGAGGGGTCTGATATTATTGAGAAAGAGCATCCTGATTTTGAATTAATGAAACCTCTAAAGGAGACACTAAAAGAGGAAGTACTAGAAGTCAATGGAGAAAGGATGCAGAGGGTAGTATTCTCTAAACAATGGACACAGGAGGTCAGCTCTTTGGTGGAATCACAAGTAGATGTAGATAAAAAGATAGAGAGAATGGAGATGGTAGAAAGACGTGATATAGTCACGGAAGAGAAGAAATTTGGTTCAGGGGACACTTTTGAGAGACTGGAAATCATGGAGCAGAGACTGGAAGAGGTTGAGGCTATCGGACGAAAGCTAGTTGAGGTGGAAGAACTGAGGGTTGGATTACAGGAAGTGGAAAGTTTGGAACAAAGGTTGCAGCAAGTTGAAAAGGAGGAGCTTCAATGGGTGGAGAAAGATGATTGGTACATTTTACTAGATCGCAGGCCATTGATGCTTACTCCTACTCCCGTAGGTATGTCATGTGATCAAACGTAGACGTATCACCAGAAATGTTGTTTATTGCTTTTTCATTAAATACAAGTTCATTTGAAAAACTAATTGAAGTGCCTATGGTGTATATATTTTTTTTTTTCAGGAAGAGTTGAGGAAGACTTGCAACATATAGTATATATCTCCAAACCGATGAAGAAAGATGATGATTGGTACATTATGTTCGATGTGCTCCCACAAACCATGGAGATGTCACGTCCCCTTCCAGGTATCTAAAAATACTTTTCTGTTTGAAGTACACAGCTTAATGAAATACTCTGTTCTGACCGGTCTGCTGCACCATCTAGCAGATGACATGCCATGTTTACCATCGTCAAACTAAAACAATTACTTTCATGTCTCTCGTATCACACTGCAGACTTGTGCTCTTTCTCATAAAAACAAAATGGATGGCATCTTGCATATCAGTCATCAATTGTAGTGACAAATTAATTTGGAACTGCATACTACTCTTAAAGTCAGCATGGCATGGAGGGTGCAAGTTAAACAGCTTCTCGAACAAGAAAAAATGTAGGACGGGACTTGATTTTGTCCATCGGGAATTATAACATAATAATAATTTGTTACATTTATATAGTGGTGTTTCTAGGCACTCAAAGCGCTTTACATAGAAGGGGGAATCTCCTCAACCACCACCAATGTGCAGCATCCACCTGGATGATGCGACGGAAGACATATTGCGCCAGAACACTCACCACACACCAGCTGATTCACCAGCTGAATTGATTGGATCGTTGGATGGTTGTGCATTGCTATTGGTCAACAGGTTGCTATTGCTATTGGTGGACAGGTTGTCCGCTCTCGTGCCAGTAAACTCAGAGAAGAGATGTCGATGCAAGTGGGAGAGAAAGTTATTTTAATGAAAGATTATTACAAGGGCACATCCATTAAAAAAGGGATACATAGATATGTAAATCATGTATAATAAATGCTGCAATATTCCCTAAAAAACAAGTATTGTCAATTATGATTTCATGCTGACTTTAAGGCCCGTTCACAACAAGAACAATAACTATAACAATTTATTTATTTATTTATTTATTTATTTATTTATTTATTTATTTATTTATTTATTTATTTACTTCTCAAAAATGTCAACAAACCATTCAAATGGATTTCTGCTACCAGATGTGATCAGCTTCCTTCCTGAAGAATATCAGGCTGAAGAAGAGAAGAGAGATGTAGAGATGAAAATACAGCAAGAGCTGGTGTCACCGGAGAAGCCAAAAACCCAGACTAGAGAGGAGGTGATTCAGAGCAGTGTGAAAACAGAGGAGGTACAGAAAGAACAACAGGAGCAGGTGACAGTGTATTATGGGAGACCACAGCCAGTTGTTCTTGAGCAGAAAGTAGAAGAGCCTCAAACAGACGAAGATGATGATGACTGGTTTGTCATTTTGGATGGCTCTCCTAAAATATCAGGTACTCTCACACAACCACTATCATGCATTATCAAACACAAGAAATCAATGTATACATGATGGATTGTGTATGTTGCAGTGCCCTCTGTAGAGTTGTATGAAGAGACCAGAGAGGATGTGAAAACAGACCAGATAAAACAGGTGGCGGTGGATTATGGGAGACCACAGAATGACTGGTTCATCATTTTTGATGTTTCTTCTAAAGAATCAGGTACACAATACCATGTTGCTTAGTGTGAATTTCCTCAGTGTCATCATCCCTGAACAATATTTCTATCAACAATATCAAGTGTAGTATATAGTAAGGGTAGGTGTTGATTCAGGAGGACATACATATAAACTCACTTAAAGGATTATTAGGAACACCTGTTCAATTTCTCATTAATGCATTTATCTAATCAACCAATCACATGACAGTTGCTTCAATGCATTTAGGGTTGTGGTCCTGATAAAGACAATCTCCTGAACTCCAAATTTTCATGAATGAAAATTTATGTCAGAATGGGAAAGAAAGGTGATTTAAGCAATTTTGAGTGTGGCATGGTTGTTGGTGCCAGACGGGCCGGTCTGAGTATTTCACAATCTGCTCAGTTACTGGGATTTTCACACACAACCATTTCTAGGGTTACAAAGAATGGTGTGAAAAGGGAAAAAAACATCCAGTACGTGGCAGTCCTCTGGGCGAAAATGCCTTGTTGATGCTAGATGTCAGAGGAGAATGGGCCGACTGATTCAAGCTGATAGAAGAGCAACTTTGACTGAAATAACCACTCGTTACAACCGGGGTATGCAGCAAAGCATTTGTGAAGCCACAACACGCACAACCTTGAGGGCGGATGGGCTACAACAGCAGAAGACCCCACCGGGTACCACTCATCTCCACTACAAATAGGAAAAAGAGGCTACAATTTGCACAAGCTCACCAAAATTGGACAGTTGAAGACTGAAAAAAATGTTGCCTAGTCTGATGAGTCTCGATTTCTGTTGAGACATTCAGATGATAGAGTCAGAATTTGGCGTAAACAGAATGAGAGTATGGATCCATCATGCCTTGTTACCACTGTGCAGGCTGGTGGTGGTGGTGTAATGGTGTGGGGGATGCTTTCTTGTCACACTTTAGGCCCCTTAGTGCCAATTGGGCTTTGTTTAAATTCCACAGCCTAACTGAGCATTGTTTCTGACCATGTCCATCCCTTTATGACCACCATGTACCCATCCTCTGATGACTACTTCCAGCAGGATAATGCACCATGTCACAAAGCTCAAATCATTTCAAATTGGTTTCTTGAACATGACAATGAGTTCACTGTATTAAAATGCCCCCCACAGTCACCAGATCTCAACCCAATAGAGCATCTTTGGGATGTGGTGGAACGAGAGCAGTGTGTGTGTGTGTGTGTGTGTGTGTGTGTGTGTGTGTGTGTGTGTGTGTGTGTGTGTGTGTGTGTGTGTGTGTGTGTGTGTGTGTGTGTGTGTGTGTGTGTATGTGTGTGTGTGTGTGTGTGTGTGTGTGTGTGTGTGTGTGTGATATTATAAAATATTATTACAATTTATAACTTGTATTTTAAATTATTATGACATATATGAATAAAAACACATTTAAATTGATGGCATTCTTCATTGCCCATATAATGCATTTACACAAATCAAACCATACACCATGCATTCTGTTTTGTAATGTTTTTTTTAGTGTCCTTGACTCTTCCACATCTACAAAGCCCAACTGCAGACCTGTATGAGGAGATCAGAAAGGAGGTGAAAGGAGTGAGAACAGAGGAAGTGCAGATAAAACAGCAGGAGCAGGTAACACTGAAAGATAGGAGACCACAGCCAGTAATTCTAAAGCAGAGAGCAGCAGAGCCTCAACGAGATGTGGAGGACGACTGGTTCATTGTTTGTGATGTTTCTCCCGAAGAATCAGGTGCAAGCCTTTACATACAACCACATTCAAAACACACACACACACACATACGCCCGCATATCTAAACATACATTGTGGGTTGTTTTTCGCAGAGACCTTGGTGTATCCACAGCTGCAAGGCACAACTGTTGAGCTTTATGAGGAGACCAGAGAGGAGGTGATTCAGAGCCGAGTGAGGACAGAGGAGAAAGTGATTGAGGTGATGACCGTGAGCACTAAAGAACAAATAACAGTATCAGAGAAGAAGAGGATGAGCATCATACAAACCCCACAGTTTCCAGTGGTGCCCAGGGAAGCTGAGGACGAGTGGTTTCAGCTTTTTGACAAAGTGCCTTACGAGCAGAAGAGTTTTTCATCAGGTGAAGTACATCTTTCTGCAAGCATAATCACAATCAATTTCACATTTTACAATTTTGATATGTGTGTGATAAAGATTCATTTGTAAGAGAAATTCTGTCATCAGTTATTTACACCCCTGTCACTGTATGCTTTTTTTTAATAAACCTGCATAGTTTTTTTTTTTCGTTCCATAAGATGTTATAAGATGTTATTAAACATAATGTCCATGCTGCACATTTCTGTAAAACTAACATGAAAAGTAACTGGCATTCATTATTCAAAACAATGTTGTTAAAGTTAACTAAAACTAAGATGATTAAAAATCATTAGATATATATTAGAAATGTTGCACTGCAACTAAATTAAATAATTTGAAACAAAATTGGGGAAAAATTATAAAACTGAAATAAAAATATTAAATCAAATATTAAGGTTTTTTTTTAAATACATAAGCACATAGCAAATTTACTAAAACTTAAAACCAAAAATACAAAAATACAAGCTAATTCAAACTAAATATATAAATCATACATATATTATTGCTATAAATTATAAAACTGAAATAAAAATATTAAATCCATATAGAAATATAAATAAATAAAAAAACGTTTTAAAAAATACATAAGCACATAGCAAATTTACTAAAACTTAAAACCGAAAATATAAAAATACAAGCTAATTTAAACTAAATATATAAATCATACATATATTATTGTTATACATTTTATTTATATTTTATTATATTATATATAAATATATAATTATTAAATATATAAATAACACTAAAATAGTACAATTTAATTACATTACAAATGATTAAGAATTCAATTAATTCAATTATTAAAAATGAAGGTATTTTAAATTAAATATTTTTTTCTCTAACCAATTTTTGTTGTAAGCATAAATCTAACAACCTTTCGTGAGATTTGGGCTTCGAACAAGATAAAATAGTTTTGCCAGTGGGTTAAGAAATCTTTAAATACCATGATGGGATGAGTAGATGATAATATGGATTTTTTCATGGATGACTGACACGTGTCAAGATCGCTGTTGTGGTGATTTTCATGTATAACGGATCGTTTCTCATTTTTAGTGTCTGTCACACCAGAGACTCGTGTTGTGTCTGTGGCTCCTTTGGAGGCTGAAGAAAAGAGAGCTGTGGAGAGGAGAAAAGAGGATGTGCAGATAAAACAACAGGAGCAGGTGATAGTGAATTATAGAAGGCCAGAGCCACTTATTCTGGACCAGAAGGGTGCAGAGCCAGAAAGAGACATAGAGGACGACTGGTTCATCGTTTTTGATGTTTCTCCGAAAGGATCAGGTACACACACACACAGCAACAAATGCACACCGCAAACACATCAATGTATTCATCTTACATTGTGTTTGTTTCAGTGCCCTCGTCTCCACTGCCACGAGGCACAACTGTTGAGCTTTATGAGACCAGAAAGGAGGTGATTCAGAGCCGAGTGAGGACAGAGGAGAAAGTGATTGAGGTGATGACCGTGAGCACTAAAGAACAAATAACAGTATCAGAGAAGAAGAGGATGAGCATCATACAAACCCCACAGTTTCCAGTGGTGCCCAGGGAAGCTGAGGACGAGTGGTTTCAGCTTTTTGACAAAGTGCCTTACGAGCAGAAGAGTTTTCCATCAGGTACAGCACCACACATGCCTTTAAACTCAATGAAAGGAAATTGAAAACGACATACTAATACATTTTAACATGAAACATTGTTAATGATAACATTAAACAAATATTCTGATTAACACTTCACAATAAGGTTCATTAGTTAACATCAGTTCACCACAGTAGTTAACATGAACTAATAATGAACTGCACTTATGATGAAGCATTTATTTATCTTTGTTAATGTTCATTTCAACATTTACTAATGCTTTGTTGAAATCTTGTTAACATTAGTTAATGCACTGTGAACCAACATGAACAAACCATGAACAGCTGTAACTAACTTTTTTTTTTATTAACTAACATTATCAAAGATTAACTAATGCTGAACAGAGGTGTTTTTCCTGGTTAGTTCATGTTAACTAATGTTAACTAATACAAACTTAATGTAAAGTGTTACCATATTCTTAAATGCTTTTATTTGAAGAAAATAAAAACATGATACATACTGTATTAACATTAACATACAACTTTACTGTAAACTGTATATTAAAAATGAATGGCTAACACTTTTAATTCCATTTGGTAACATTAACTACATCTGTTAACATAAACGAACAATGAAAAATACTTCTAAAGCATTTATTAATCTTAGATAATGTTCATTTTTAACATTTACTAATATATTAAAGTCTAATATATTAAACTAGTTTACTAATATATTAAATCATTATTAAAGTATGTTAATATTATTTAATTGACCTGAGCTAATATAAATAATAAATGAATACTGTAACAAAAGTATTGCTCATGTGTTTGTTTTTTTATGTTCATTAATGTTAACTTGGTTGTAAAAGGTTACCAAATAAAGTTTTTACCCAACACTAGTATCAAGTATCATTGTTACATGCTTTTCATTATGGCGAGTTTTACATGTTTTGTATGAATTTATGGTACAAATAATTTAAAAAGCTTCTCATGGTGCAAAAGAGCTACAGAAGTGCAAACAAACCCCATTGTTGACTGTGCCTTATTCCAGATGTCAGAAGCATAGATTTTGAGGTCCGTGAACCCACCAAAGACCAGAGAGTTCAGAGGGTGGTGGAGGAGCAGATGAGAGAGAAAAGACTGATGACTGAAGAAAAGAGAGTGATCATTGATGATCGCAGAAAGAGAGCTGACGTTGTTTCACAGATGATTCCCACCGAGGTTCGGGAAGTTGAGGATGACTGGTTTGAGCTTTTTCTGGTTTCACCTTCTGAGAAGAGGAGCGTCCCTTCAGGTGGGAACAATAAACGGATGTCTTATTCTCTATTCTATCCTGGTATTGCTTTAGGTGAGTCATATTATAATCATATAACATATGTTATATACTCTTTCTCTGTCTCTATTGTTTTAGCTGCCATTGAAGAGCGCAGGATTAAAGAACAGGAGGGCAGAGAAAGACAGCAGGAGATGAGAGTGAGAGAGGAGGAGAAGAGGAGGTTAGGAGAACAAGAGAAGCGAAAACAGGAGCTGGAAGCCAGAAGAGCTCAACCATCTATTACTCTGGCAACAGAAGTACAGCCTCAGATCGAAACAGAAGACGACTGGTTCATTCTTTTTGATGTTTCACTAAAAGAAACAGGTACATACACATTTTAAATACACATATACACTAATGCTCAAAAGTTTGTGGCAGTAAAGTGGTTTAATATTTTTGAAAGTCTCTTATGCTCACCAAAATTACAATTATTTGATCAAATATACAGTTTTTAATATTTACAATATTAGTATTTTACAATACTAATATTGTAAAATACTATTATAATTTTTTTTTAACAAACATTTTAAATGTAATACATTTAAATGCTTTTATTTCTTCAGTCTTTAGTGTCACATGATCCTTCAAAAATCATTCTAATTTGCCGATTGGTGCTAAAGATGCATATTATTAATAATAAATAATGCAACATGGTTGAAAACAGTTGTGTTGCTCAATATTTTATAGAAATACTTTTTTATGATTAGAAATAAAAAAATGTTATTCATTTAATTTGTCCTTGCTTACGTCTTACTGAATACCACTTTTTAAGTGTTTAATATTTTAAATATGTCCCTTTTACACATAAAATAACATAAGTGGGACAGATTACATTATTGCACAGTTGTCAACAGTCTTTGTCAACAAATTCCTATTCTCTACTTTCTTTAAAGCTGTCGCAGATGTCGTTAAAGTGGACAGGAGGGCTGAGGAAGAGAAAATGAGAAGGGAAGAAGAGAGGAGGAAACAGATAAGAGTGGACGAAAGACCAAAAAGGCCTCATGTACCAGAGAAAAGACCAGTACAGCTGCAGACAGAAGTGGAGGACAACTGGTTTACCCATATGGGCATTTCCTCTAAAGATTACAGTATGCATCACAAACAGAATCAGAAACACAGAAATAAATTCATATTTTCTAATGTCAGAAACTGTTACCATGTATTCCTAAGCAAGCATCTCTCTTTCTCTGTCTCTAGTTCCCACTCTTCCACACACACCTGTTATTTCCCCAGTGGCTCAGCCCAAACCCCGTCCAAATATCTCAGCTGACCAACCACTGACTTCCACTCCGACCGCACAAACAGTGTCCATTACAAAAACCCGTCAGGAGAGGACAAAAGGCATACTGAACATCACACTGGAGTCTGAGGTTACAAACACACATATTGTAAACTTCACATAGACACACACAAGAACAACATGTGAAAGTTTCACAGGTTTTAATCCTCTAAAAATCATCTTTCTCTCTTTTGACAGGCTGAGACTGAGTCCATGCTCATGAGTAGGGTGAGATACTCATCAATTCCTATCATCTTTGTTATGTTCCTTTCTTATCCAGAGCATATTAATTCATAATCTTGTTTTTTTCCATTAATCACAGACATGGACAAAGAGAGTTGAAGGAGAGAGCATTTATGTTCGCCACAGCTCTCTGATGCTGGAGGTTTGTGAAGTGTGTGAAATGTATGGTCTGTCTACTTTAATGGTAATACTAATTATTTAATCCTACTAATATATGATCTCTTTAGGAATTTGATTTGTCCCACGAGATGATATTGAAACACCACGCCATTGTTACTGAACTTAAGCGTGTCTTTATGGAGGTTAAGCAAGATTTCGGACCCACTGAATGGGACAGACGCCTCTCGTCGTACTCACCTTCTGGCAAAGTTCAGCTTCCTAATGCCAACGGCGAGATACTCGTGAGAATGGGCATTGTGAGTTACATACATACATGTGTATACACACAACTGCTTATAGTTATAATGTGCTTAACACATTGTTAAAAATAGCAGTGGCTCTCAACCATGGAATCAGGGCCCACTAGGGCTCTTCTAAAATCTTTCAGAGGCCCCAATAACTCTAATTTGTTTAAATGTAGTGAAACTATTAACAATCTTAATTAAAATAACAAAATACAACTAAAAATATATACTGATACCATTTTTGAGTTTTACAGAAGTACCAATGGTAAATATGAGCTTATACTCTGAATATTGTCTTGAACAAAGAGTCAAAAAAGGTTGAGAACCACTGATCTACAGTATCTAGATGTGAGAGAAACACAGGGATTTAGGGATGGATCCAACCTCAAATAGCTTTATTTTTCCACCTTTAATATCAACACACACACACTCCTGTCTTTAAAGACATCCCAAAAGAAATCTTTTTTAAATGCTGTGTGAACCAATTGTGACTGTAAAATCTTCTTTTGCAGATTGAAGATGATGAAAAAACAGTCTTTCTTCGCCAACAAGAAACAATATATGTTTGAATTCAATGCACTTGCATATAATTATTGCTGAAACATTCAAGGATGTGCATATGTGGGAAAACAAAAGCTTTGCATGTTTTTTTTTAAAATCCTTATATAATCCTCTTTTGCAGTTTTCATCAATTTGATCAGTGTAATTTAACGCTGTTGATAGTTTGTTTACTTGTACACTGGTAATCATGTCCACAATAGTATATCACTTGGCATTTATAGACCAACTGACATTATTTTATATAGACATTAATGCTAAACATCTCAATACAAATCTCTAATTTAGTTTAAACTGCTTACACCTATTCAATTATAATCAAAAATAATAAAAGCTGTCCTGTGCACTGCCAAATCTGAGATGTGTTTATTCTGAGTATGTTCAGAATGTGGCACATTGTCCATTTCTAAACATGTTCAGCCATTTTTAGGCATAAATTTGAGAAAATAATAAGCGAAAATGAAAAATATTAAAAACAAACTTTAATCAGGTCCCTGAAACGAATTCTAATTATTTTAAACAATTTTACTTAATTTATAAGTTAATTTATCTTGTTTTAAGGATGTTTAGATATTTTAACTAAATTACTAATAAGAAAAAATATATTTTCTATCAAAAATATTTTCTTTTGTGTAAACTGTATCTCCAAAGAGAATGGTGATTTTTTTTTTTTTTTTTTTTGGCTAGCTTGTGAATATCTCTGAAAAGATATAGGTTTTTTTTGTTCCCTTGGATGTTTGGATTTATAAGTGTCTTGAAAAAAATGTATTTCATCAGATAATATTACATTTTGCCCTCCAAAATACTGTAGTTACATCATCCACCAGCAGGGGCTCATTAAACCATGCTAACCACCAGCCAAAGCTTCATCCCTCATTGTATACTGAGCTGTTGAAAAGACAGTTAATCCATGCTAAACTGTCTTCTACTGGTTTTGCAGCAATCATACAGTTCAGGATTAACCCACACTAATCAAAACAGAGCATTATTCACTGCTGTATGATTGCATGTGAGTGACTGACACACACTGTGCTGTGGCTTCTAGAAGCTGGTCTTCCAGGCCGTCTAACAATTTAAATATGCAACTTCTGAGAAATTTCAATTTAACTGTAGTATTAAGTAATCAATTTAAGCTACTTGCAAATATATATATATATATATATATATATATATATATATATATATATATATATATATATATATATATATTATATATATATGCACACATTCACTCTTACTCATGTCTAATATGTCAAAAGCACAAAATAGTTCTTGTCTTGTCACAATCAGTCATGCATTACATAAATCATGATAGGATATGTTTCCAAAATGTCATAAAAAGTTGAGTAGATTGCATCACTTGATATTATGGCCGGTTGTTAAACATTTCTATCATAAAACAGCTTTCTTTCACACTCATCTTCTGTAAACAAGACCTGCCTTCTTTGATTTGATTGGTCATCTCATTAATTTGGCATTGGCTGGATCCCAAATGGCAGACACTTTCGGTCTTGTGGACTTACAGTGGCTGTTGCATGTACGTGTCCGTTAAGTCCTCGAGTCTTATTCATAATTTTAGGTTTCAGAAATATGCTCGCTAACCGTCCCCCCACCCCCCTTTGCAGCCGTTATGCACCTAGTATAGCGAGTTTGCGAGCTACGCAGAGGACTTTACTTGGCAGTCAGTGACATAACGTCACGGAAGTTCAGACTCTTTCAATATTTGAGATTATTGAGAGCTCCATGAACCACGTGGCCACATGACAGTGAGATCGAAGCATGACGCAACTCGCTATGCAACACAGGCACCTCCCCCTTATGAGTATATACGCCCCTTACTTCTGATTGGTTACAAGTGTGTTTTGGTGTTCCGTCTGATCCACATTCAACAGCATTCCTCAGAAATAAATAATACACTAAAAATGGCACTTTTTAGTGTATAAAAGAATACTTTTAATATTGAAACTATCTAATGTATTAGATGCCAAGATGGTATGTAAAACTGTGAAAAAAAAGTATTTAATAAGCTACTTAATTAAGAGTTTAAACACATCTACAAGTCAAGTATAATTAGAATACTTTATACTTTTAATTATCTCAAATATGCCAAATAGACAGTCAGTTTAAGCATACTTAAGTGTAATTTTAAGTATATTTCTGAGAAGTACATAGACTGAAAGTAGGCTATACTTATACATTTTTTAGTTTAGAAGAAGTATATTAATTGCACATTTGAATAAACCTGTTTTTTGTAAGGGCAGGACTATAGGAGAATCTGTTTGTGTGGACACATATCTCACAGCTTTTCATATTTGCTCTGACATTTATGTGAACTATAAAGACCAGCACTACAAACACAATGTCACATAGTGCAGTCTCTATTCTTCTGAGCTTGTGTGGGTGGGAACACAACAAATAGGATCATATATAATTGATTAGGCCTACATAAAATGCCCGTGAACAAAAATCTACAAAGCCTCAGGCTACGTTCACATGTGGGCCTGTCACTCACAAGTCAGATGACACCCTATCAATCAAATGCAACAACACTGCATAAGCTTTTTATAAAAATGATATCGATTCGTAAAATCTTGACTCTTAAGCACCATAGTAAAAGAAATAATATTTTACTTGAGTTGCGAATGTAAGTTCTGTACTGACGTAAAAAGAAAAGAAATGACTATAAACAAATGACTCTCGTGAGCTGATTCGTTTTAGTGAATCAAAAACATTACGAAGTTCAATACGTTTGAAACACTGCTCTGTAAAATTACAGATTTACCACAGAAAGAATTTTCAGAACAATTCATTTTACAACGGAAATATACTCGAAACAATTAGAATAGAACAAAAAAGAATAGGAGAAAATTGAGAATTTGTGAATCGGAATCAAAATGAGAAACCTACTCATTTCTCAGCCCTGTTAGTTTGAGTTGAATAGATATTTACATGTAGACCTTTAGTAAGGACAACAGATGTAAAAGACTACAAATCCTTTAGCTCTTCTTTGCTCTGTGTCATAAGAGATGGATCTGCAGGATTAACTTGTGCTAGCCCCACATTTGTTATATTTTCCTCTCCTAGCTTTTTCCGGTATGTCCGTTCAGGGAGAGGTGGAGGCTCCGGGTCAGAGGGGCCAATCAGGCAGTCATTGAGTTTAATGACAGGCAAGGCCAACGTTTCCATGTTTGGGTGATCTCGGAGGGGTGATCCGGTCTCCATGTTCACCTGACTGGAGCTACATGAGCCAGAGGATGGGGAAGAGCACTTGAGAGTAGGAATTCCCACCCCTTCTTCTAAGCAACGAATGTTGAGTTCAGACAAGTCCAATGTGTGCATGTGGGTGTTGAGTTCTATTCGTGAGTATTGTTTTAAATGACTATTCCTAAGAGTTTGTACTAGTGGCAGGATCTCATGGTCATCTACATCTCGCTCTTGTTCGTGCCGTCTTTCTCGGTCACGATTTTCATAGAGAATTGTGTTGGCACAAATAAATATGAAAAGCCCCACCCCCATGATGACAGGACCGATCAGCCTCATTTTTTCTGAAGAGGTGCGCCCAGTTGAAACATGATGTGGTGTTTGTCGCCGGGGTTGACTGTTCCAATACCCTACCACAGCGACGCCAATTCCTACTATAAGCAAAACACCAGCAAACAACAAACAAGCCCCTGGTGCAGATCGCAGACGCAGTCCACCAATCACAGGCCCTGTATCCGTCCTTGGAGGTGGAGTGGTTGACTCTGGGACTATTCCAGCTACTTTTTCTGTGGGATTTACCTCAGACATTCTCCTGGGGAAAAAAGGCATAAAATAGGCTAATGGACTCAAGCAAATCTCCTGCGAATCGTATATATTAAAAAAGGGGGAGAATAAAAGAGTCTTTGCATATTGAATGTATGCATTATTACAGTAATCCTAGCAGTTTCTCAGAAGCCTTTATTTGTGGGGAAGACAAATAATCCTTGACAATCCCAGCATAATCCTTTTTTTTTTTTGTACTTTGTACTTCCAGTTCCTCACAGGTTAACTGCAAATGCTGTCTGACATTTCATCTTTCCTCAGCAAGGCAATCTGTCTACTTTCATCTTTACTTTAGCAGTTTTATTTTGATATATTTTAACTGTTCTATATATAAAAATACAATATCTGAAATCAATGAGTAATACAATACTATGTTTGTTAAAGCTACACTATGTAACTTTTTCAATTTATTCTTAGCTAAAAACACTTATTTCTTTCAAAAATATGTGCTCATTAATGTATATTTACTTCTTTCAAGTAATAAAGTATTCTCGTAAGTTTATAATATGCCATTGAAAATACATACGGGTGAGGGGTTTGAATGCCGATCGCCATGTTGCCCCTCCATCTTGAAAGTACATTATCCAAAGAGGGACATACCGTAAATTCAAGCTTCGCTTTTCGCGTTTTAACACTCGATGGCAGTCATGAACGAGGTCGAACTGGAAGCCAAGTTAATCTTGGACCTAAATCGGCCACCGTAGGAGTTAAAACGAAATCGGAATTGAGAGGAACAGAAACTAATATTCACTGGATTGTCATATATCTTTTCACAGATAGATGGGGGAAAATATCACACAGTGTAGCTTTAAACAATAACATTTTTTCTCCTTAATAGCTGCTGTTCTGAAAATCAGATGTCCGCCAGTAAACTACTGATAATCTAGTTTAAGCATTTTCTATTCTGCTCCATCATGCCTAAATAAATACACACATGGCTAACACTTGTTATCAACAGGTTCAGATGTACTACTACTGAAATATAAGTGTTTAAATCATAGGCAGCACATTTTAGGCAGAAATTAGCTATCAGAATGTGGAACCCCTGTAAATTATTTCTTAATGAACACGTTTGTTACAAGCCTATTTGTATTATTTGATATCCATCTGGACGCTTATATGCAGTCGTTATGCAGCGAAGTGGCATGCTTGAAGCAAGTGACAAGAGAAATCAAACTGTATCCTCATGCAGCCGACAATCAAACTGTATCCTTTTCTTATCGTCACTGAAACATATTTTGATTAGATAACCATCAAGAGTTCTAAAGTAGAAGCAAATAAAGTGTGAAATATACATATAATATACATATACTGTGTCAAATGTCAATGCTTCGATCTTTAAGAAAGACTGTTTGGATTTATATGAAATGGTAACATTTTACACTAAGAGTCCATGTTTAACATTATCAAGGTTGATAAAAGTATTGTTCATTAACATTTACTAATACATTTTAAAGTTGTCTCTTACATGAGTTACTGTACTAAGAATTAACATAAATGATCAAGGTGTAATTAATATATTAATATATTTTTATGTTTAAAACTTACAATAAGCAGCTTGCTATTTTTTATTCAAAGAAAACAACATGAACACGATCTTGCCGCTCAAACTGTGTATATGAACACTTTTTAAAACATTAGTTTGATCCTTTTGTGTGTTTTGCATTTATTTGTACCTTTACTTTTAATACTTAAGTATATTTAATAAGAAAAAAATACTTTTTATACTTAAGTACAAAAAAATATCACATACTAAAAACTAAATATTTAAAACAATGATTTTAACTTCTGCCAAAGTCATATTCTGGCAAGATATCTGTACTTTTACTCAAGTATCACTTCGGAGTACTTTATCCACTGAGAAACTTAACAATAGCATTTATAAACATATTTTAATCTTAACAACATTATTTTATGTAATGATAACCTTTTTTTTTTATTAACATACACTATTTTATTTAAATTGTTTCAAATAAGTTGTTAATTCATATGAGGTTAATTTGCAGAGGGCTAATTCATCATATAGGTTCCCTCAGGAATTTCCTATGGCTTATTAAAATAGAAGGTTTCAATTTATGAGTAAAATACGGTCAGTGGTTAAGGTTTCTTTAAGAGACTTTCGCATTATGTTTCAAATCATAAATGATAAAAACCTGGTCACGTGTGCCTTCATAACCAATAGCATTACTGCCTTGACTTCAGTGGATTTTGAATATTAGTGTGTTCGACTTGAAGTGGTGCTGTGCAGACCGATCGGTGTATGACCGCGAGAACGATCAGAAAGCAGCTCGGGCTCCTTATTTATGAATATGTTTATGAATACCAATGATAGAAAAGTGCGGAAATACCTGTCGCAAAATTGTTGTTGTTTTTTCTTCAGTGTACTCTTAAAATAGGTTAATCTAAAACTAATACTGGTAAACAAGTTTAAGATTAGTTAACAGGCTGTGTTGATTCATTGAATGAAAAGCTCTTTTCCCACAAAAGCAGTTCATTTGACCATAGCAAGCTTCTCCTCCACTGACATCTGTTCACAAAAAAGGCCTCTGGTCTCTGCATACTACAGCATTAGCATCGTATGATATTGAAATGAACAAGGAAAACTGGGCGGGACTTCATTTTGTCCATTTAAATTGGTGCCCATTCCCTTTTCCAGCAGCAATGGTTCCAGCTTTTTTTTAATACATTTTTAAAATAGTCTTCGTCAAAGAGTTATGAGCCATGAACTAAGCCAATCGGCTACGAGGTGAATCGCAACACTACACACTTTAATTTGAAATGAAATGTTTTTTTTAAATACAATAAAAATACAAAGGAACAAGACGTATAAATATAAGGGAAAGAACTCTAATCCCATGAAGCAATGCGAACAGCATAATTCAATTAAAAACAATGGCAAGATATAAAAGTATTAATTAAAAAATGTTGGTTATAAAAAAATATATATCAAGTTTATTGCAGAAAATGCATATGTATACAAACATTTTAGTACTTTGAGAGCATAGGGAGGTTACATCATTCGCAGTGCTTCATGGAAAAGCAGGTCCCATCTTGGAGCATGTATTTTTTGACTCTGGTTTGTATAATTTTCACTTTTAATCAAGGAATTTCACTCTTAAACAGAATTAATATTTTTTTTATATATATAAAGCTGAAATAATGCAGGCTGATGGCATCAGCAGAAGCAAATGTGGATTCATTCTAACTTCACATGCTATTGGAAATGTCCTACTTCTGAAGTCCTGATTACAAGCTCATCGCATTCAAATTTTGAGTTGAGAGGGCATACATAGGGGTTTTTAACCAGGAAACTAGTATTGACGATAATTCCAATAGCAGAAAGCAGCCTTGTAGCTCACTGTATGTCTGTATATTTACAAATTATCATTTAAAAGCAATTTAACTAATTGAGAAAATTAATTTTTTCTTGCAGAACCCAACTGTTGCACTCATGGTTGGATGGTTGTGGTTTGCTATTGGTCGGTCTCATGTGAGTGACAGGTTGCCCCGCCCTCGCACCAAAACACATCATCAAAGAAAAGATGTCTTTGCAAGAGGGGGGGAAAGTTATTTTAAAAGGGACACAAGTATCATGTATAATAAATACTGCAATATTCCCTTAAAAAACAAGAATTTCAGTTACAATTTAACAGCTAAAAGGGTTAGTTCACCTAAAAATGAAATGTATGTCATTAATGACTCACCCTAATGTTGTTCCACACCCGTAAGACCGTTCACCTTTACAGCTACAGCTTGTTTTACAGCTCAGTTACAGCTTTAACTTGTTTTTAACTTGGCAAATAACCATGGTATAAGCGGGATAATCCACGGCTAGCCATGCATTAAAGGATTTTAATGCACAGAGGCGAAGAACCGCCCGACGCGAAGCGGAGGCATCGAAAATACATTTTGGTCCAACAATAGCAAAAACTAGACTTTATTCAGCATTGTCTTCTCTTCCACGTTAGTTTTCAAACCTCAAATAAAGATTAAAACGGTTATGAATCAGCGGATTGATTCATGATTTGGATCGCGTGTCAAACTACCAAACTGCTGAAATCATGTGACATTGGCGATCCGAATCATGAATCAATCCGCTGATTCATGATCGTTTAAATCTTTATTTGAGGTTTGAAAACAAGCGCAGAAGAGACGACAATGCTGAATAAAGTCGTAGTTTTTGATATTGGACCAAAATGTATTTTTGATGCTTCAAGAGATTCTGATTAACCAACTGATGTCACATATGGACTACTTTGATGATGTTTTTATTCCCTTTCTGGACATGGAAAGTAGCCTAGGCCAGGGGTTTTCAAAAGGGGTCCTCCAAAAGGTTCTAAGGGGTCCCCAAAAAATATCTGAGAATAAAAAGACAAAGCAAAAATGGATCAAGTCTACCAAACATTCTGTTTCATTTCTAAAAGTTTCTCTCCTTTATTGCCCTATACATACTTTACAGAATTGTAAGTTTGCTTTGTATCCGTCTAGTACGAGTATTCTTAACGCAGTACGCAAGATGCTTACACACATTATTGTGAAAGTTGCTTATACAAATAATTTTTAATTGAAAATGTTCTTCTTCAGGTTTATATAGCTAAAATGAATTAGGCAAATTACGTTTGGAAACAATATTTTGTATTTATAATGTCACACATACTATTTATCTAACAGTTTAATTTTTTTTGTCATAAAAACATGGATTTTAGAAAGGGGGTCCCTCATAAAAGGTTCCCCATATGTGGGGGTCCTTGGCATCATGAAGTTTGAAAACCCCTAGGCTATAGTGTGCCTACACTTGGATACTCTCTTGGACTAAATATAAAATATCTTAAACTGTGTTCTGACGGAGGTCTTACGGACACATTACATTTTTGGGTAAACTAACCCAGGATTGTTCACGCCAAGAACAATAACTATGACAATAAAGTTATAATAATCGTTCTAATTGTATAAGAATAGTAAAGTAAACGCCACATCACTAACATTGACACAGAGGAACGATAACATTGGAATATTTTTCAGAGATTCGCCCATTTTGATATCATGGTGAATTTAATGAGAGCTTGGTTGGTTTTGGTAAAAATAATAAAGGTGGAGTTTGTCTTCCATTGGTAAGATACTAAGTGTTGGTTGGCATGTTGCTGAATAATGAATAATAAAAAAGCAGAATAATGTTTCGATAGCACCTCACTATTTACACATTTGCAGGGAAATCAACATGTAAATGGTTTATTATTTATATCTGTCCTGTAAAACACTTCAACTTTCGGGCAACAAATTAAATGTGCGTCTTCAAAACGACGTATCCAAGCACATTACGCAAACAGTACGTGTAGCGCATCTGTTCCAGTACACCGTTTCACACTCCTCGTGAACGTTGACCTACATCAAGTCGCCATATCAGCACCTGAAGTTAGCACTTCTTAAACTTACCTCAGCTGCTTCTCCACTTGAAACACATGATTAGCTACGGTCCCTTTTAATTGCTTCGATGACGTGAGAGCACGCACTTTGCAGCGAGCCTAATAACTATATCGATGAAGACCCTCAAATCCATCAGTCTCCAACCGTAGCAGACGCGCGTATCATGAGCGTGAGGGGAGGCGCATTTACTTTAAACCGGCGAGTGACGTGGGAGTGAGCGAGCGAGAGATACTGTGGTTAGAGGGTCATGGGAACGTGTGCGAGCCCTTTGGGTCCCACGGTGGGCAGAATAACCTATTCTTAGAGTCTCTATGGATTAAGGCAAATTTCAAGGTTGTTCCTCACTGACTCAAACTGTTATTTTATATTATATATTCAATTATTTAACTATGTATCTTATTTGTATGGCTTCAAATAACTGTGAGCGTTCACGGATGCCAGATTCTGCCAGTTTATGGAGTTTCTTTGGTGTTTTCATTATGTAATCAAACATACTGTGTCTGAGAGCAAATGTAATATTGTGATTGCATATGGTTATATTATATTGTAATATATATATATATATATATATATATATATATATATACATGCACAAAATAAATTGCAAAAAAGTATTTTTCAATTACAAAAATAATTTCTAGCAAAGTTTTAGCTGCTAACAAAAACAGCATAAAGAAAATGTACGTTTTAAGCCTTTTTATTTGCAATGTTTTAGTTTCAATAACAATCTCATTCATTTTGCTCTCAAACCCTATACGTATAATTGCATAAAAAAGACACAAAAGTAATTCCGTGTCAGTTGAGCCTCTCTTTATAAGCATGAACTTACATTTCATTTTGATGCATCCATTAAGATCATTACAACAGAAAACAAAAACAAAAAAACAGTTCTGTTTGAAATCCTTATTTATTGTCCTTCGCTCTATCCATTCATCCATTTGGGACTGAAACTCAGAAACACACAATCTGTCACACATAAACAGTCTGCTTAGAGACATTTAATCTACAAGCACACACACACACACCCCAAAGAAAACAATCAGAATCTGATACAAACTCATCCTTGACCCAAACCACTGTGATGAGGATTTCCTTAAATCTTGATTTTTCCATCACCATTCAAATGCCTTTAGTACTTGTAATCAAGTCAATAATCTGCAGACTATGATCTATTTTTATTTAGTACTTTAGCTATTGTAGAACCATTTTCCAAGTCTTCAGCTTCTCCAGTTTCAGCCCTAGATCTATTATCCTGACCTAATGCTATAAGAACCTGCATATGCATGTGTGTATAATGACAACTTTGAGAAGCACTGCAAAAGCCAAACCAATGCATGAAAGCAGAGGGATTCCATCATGGCTAAGTAAAACCAGTTGAAGCAGAGCTGAGAATTAACAGCTGTATTATGCAGCCAGGTCACAGATGTACAAAAAGCTTTCGCTCGGTAAATGACAGAACAAAATGTCTTAGTACTCAGGAATGCTTGTACAAGGCAAAATGTCAGGGTCTCAGAAGCTTAAAATACACGCTCGCTGTCACACACACACGCGCGCACACACACACGCTCATTTCTAATTCTATTTGCAATGTCTATTGAGTCAGCACACTGTCCAATTCACTTCAACAAATGTACAATTTCTTCAATTTACAAATGCATTTTACAAGCTTACACATTTCATCTGAGTAAATACAAACATTCCAGGTTTACCCAGAGCAAGAATTCCCTGACATTAGATGCAAGCACACATTTATACATTTTCCTTGCACTCACATGCTTGCAAGTCTTTTGCGCACACGCACGCACACACACACACACACACACACACACACACACACACACGCACACACGCGCGCGCACACAACACACACACACACTTTCTGCCCTCTAGTGGTATAAATCAGGCTAATTTTGATTATTTGGGAATTACAAACAAAGGTCTTTTTGCATTTCTTTTTTTAAAAAAAAAAAAAAAAAATTTTTTTTACATTTCAAGTAAAATCTCCACCATCATGTCTTTCAATCGTGCTTCTGGCCCCAAATGCAATTAGCCGTCATTTTAGCAACCATAAAAGCATAAATATCCACAATGTAACAATCCAGTTTAAGCTTTCAACATATTAAGGTGCCTCAGTATAATGTACTCGCCACTCCCAGAGTCTAATATAAATCAAATTATCTATTTCAAAAAGAAATATCAGACCTAATTTAGAGCGAGTGCAGAGTTGGAAGGCGAGACATCAAATATTTATCAGCCTAAAGAGATGTGATTTTTTCTGATCACATACAGTTTGTTGGATGGGCTGACTTTCAATGTCCGTCGATCATAAATGAGACCAATGATTGAACATTTGTCAGTCTGCTGGACACCGGTGGTGGCAAGAGCAACTTTCAAACATATTGTTTGATTGAGCAGCAGTTGCTACGAAGTGTCTACTCTTCATCGGCGCTCTTCAGCATGAGGATAGAGTTATAAATTTTGAGAGCAGGCCCGAGCTTGATGCTCAGAATCTTAACAATGTCTGACTGAGTAAGGAGCAGGAAGGCCTCGCCATCAATTTGCTGCAGGAAAAAGTAAAACAAAAATATATATTTTAGTCTGAGGACAAACAAAAAAACACAGACTAGAGCTAAATAATCTCTACAGACACCACCGTTCAAGTCTGGGATCAGTAAGTTTTTAATACTTTTATTCAGCAATAATGCATTTACTTGATCAAAAGTACTAGAAAATACATTTTTATAAATTCTGTTCTTTCTATTCATCAAAGAATACTGAAAAAAAACATCACTGTTTCCACAATAATATATAGCAACACAATGACCTTTAGCATAGATAGTAAGAAATGTTTCTTAAGCACCAAATCAGCATATTAGAATGATTAGAGGATCATGTGACAGTTTGTAGAGAATTTTTAACATTATATTTCTATGACTTTTGAGGCAAAAATGTTCCATGAAAGTCTATGTATACATGTAAAATAAGAATAAAAGTCCATTTTTAAATGTATCATTGCATATCTTGACCAAACTGAATGATCTGAATGAATGAAATTTTGAGCACAAAAAAGCTACATATTAAACAAGGTCCTGAATATCTTTTTGGAAAACAAAGACAATGAGGTAATTTAGTTTTCAATAAAGTTTAAACACAGCACAAGGAAGCTTAAGTAAAAAAGTTTACTTAAGCAAACTTTCAAGTAAAATAGGAAAGAAAAATTAAAAGCAGTAGCACAAATTAATATTAATATAACAAGCCACAAAATAACTCAATTTGGTAGCTGTGAGCTGTTTGCAAGGCAGTTTTATGTATTTATGTAATTGCACAATCAATTAATCAATACTAATTAATTGTAATTGATCAGGCAAGTGACAATTCTGTCAAATGTCTCAATAAGCAAGCGTTTGTAGTGCATGCACAATGTGCTGCTGTGAAGCTATACATTAGAGAGAGAGAGCGAGGGAGATAGAAGACATGGAACTATTGAATCACTCATGCTGGTTTCAAATTACTGATTTGATCTAATATTATGTGTGTGGATTAATTTACTTTTCTAATCTAGTGAATACATTTTTGTGGGAGTTTCCTACACCAGTGGTTTTCAAACCTGTCCTGGAGGACCCCCAGCCCAGCACATTTTGTATGTCTCCTTCATCTAAAGCCTAGTTCAGACTGCACGATTTTCAAACTCGTCGGGTCACTGCTCTTTTCACACTGCATGACTATCTGGGGTATCATTCAGTCACTGCTGTGTTCACACTGCACGATGGTTTGACGACAGAGGAGTTCACACTGCATGACTGAACAAGAGGAAGAATCGCTGACAACTCTCTCGCTCTCCGGTGTGCAAACTACGTTTCCCAACTACACGTGCGATGTGCCGAGTAAACAACGCGAGATCACACGTGCGTCAGACCGGAGTTCTCGCGCGAGACTTTGAATTGTTATTTAAAATGATAAACTGCACAACGTTTGCTTCAAACTGTGCGCTGATTTGTGGAGAAAAAGAAAAAAGATTATGGCGGAAGAAATTGTTGGAGAGATAGAGGGAGCCAGGATTGTGTTCTGCAAAGACAGTTTGAGGTAAATAAACAATTTTGTAATGTGCTGCTGCTGTGGCTGGATGGGCAAATGTTTGGGCTTAGTTTCTGTTTGATAGAATTGTAAATATATCTATTAAAATACTGAAATTCTGCTTTATAACTCCTCTCTGAATGTCCTGCTACCCTGTATCTCACTCTTTCATTGGCTGTCGGTCATCGCCGATGTAATTCTCAGTCAGAAAGCTGTTCACACAGCAGGAGTTTGAATCGCTGACAGGTCCAGATATTTAGCATGCCAAATATCTCACCGGCGTCGGCGATTCTCTCTGATCGCGTCTTTGATTATTCACACTGCGTGATTGTCACTCGCGTGCACGAGCACCGATTTGCCTGTGATCTCGGGCATTTGTCGGCGATTTCGCAAAACCTGTCGGCGACTCAAAATCGGGGCAAAAATCGGGCAGTGTGAACTAGGCTTAACACACCTGATTCAACTCATGAGCTCATTAGTAGAGACTGCAAGACCTGAAGTGGGTGTGCCAAATATGGGAGACATATAAAATGTGCAGGGCTGGGGGTCCTCCAGGACAGGTATGAAAACCACTGTCCTACACTATAAGCACGAAACCTGCGGGAATGAGTAAAACTATGCGCAATATCAGTTAATCCCGCTCCAAAGTTCACGCACTGATTAAGCATATAGAAGAAGAGGAAGAAGTTTTATTTATATAGCACCTTTCCAAAGCTCAACGAGGAGTGGACAAAAGACCAAGCTCAGATGATCTGAGGGACCGGGCAGGAGAGTAGTGAAGTACATTAAAATGAATACGTGATGCCACAGGTAGCCAGTGAAGATCACACTGTTAAGCATATATTCTATTATACAGATATTTGTGAAACAAATTTCCATGACTTTTCCAAAACTTTTTGGTTTGATTTTTTCCCCCCAAAACTTTTCCATGCCTAAACATTGCTATTTTTTAAAATTCAATGACTTTTCCAGATTTTTCATGACCATACGTTCCCTGCTGGAATAACGGCTGCTAAAAATTCAACTTTGCCATCACAGGAATAAACTAAATGTTAGTATTATTACATTTTAAATTGTAATAATATTGTTACAATATTACAGTTTTTACCGTATTTTGAACAACTAAATGCAGCCTTGTAAAGTATAAGAGACTTCTTTCAAAAACATTTTAAAAAATTTACCGACCCTAAACTTTTGAATGGTAGTGTAAGGGAAGGTAAGTAAAGTAAAGTTGATGTTTTAGCTATTTACCTCCTTTCTGAAGGTAGCAGCATGCTCCCTGCAGCCAGGCAGCCCTCTTACAAAACTTGCAACCTGAAAGAACAACATTGTCAAATAAGACACCATAAAATTAAATATACGTTTAGAAGACATCTTTTAAAGAATAAATGAACTTTTCTAGAATTATCAAATGCCACCTCTTCTGTGTTCCACTTTGCCACTCTCTTGGCGGTGAGGCCCAAAGCTTCAGGCAACAGTTTGCCATGCTTTTCCCAACACAGCTGAAACCTCGGTGGCTCCCATCCACAAAACACAGACTCATGCAGGAACTGCTGAAGTGACTCTACAACACAAGCAGACTTCAGTCATGGCATGCCTTGTAAACTTTCTCAGTCAATGACAAACAAGAGTGTCCAAAATAAAGAGCAGGTTACTGGTTCTTATAAATGTGCTCTTTGTATTCATGTGGCTTTCATATGGTGTTGAAATTTTTTAATTAAATATTTAAATGTAGCATAACCATTAAAGTTCACCCAAAAATGACATTTCTGTCATTAATTATTAATTATTATGATGTCAAATGAAGATATTTTTGATGAAATCTGTGAGCTTTGTAAACTATTTTAACAACGTCTTTACCACCATTCTGGACCTTAAAAGTGTAGACTAAATAGCTGTCTATGAAAGGGCCTGAGAGCTCTCGGATTTCATCAAAAATAGAATGAACGAAAAGATGAACGAAAGTCTTGCACATTTGGAATGACATGAGGATGTGTAATGACAGAATTTAAAAATATATATATTTCAACCAACCCTTTAACATTTTTCTTAAACTCTGAATACTTCCGAGTGTATACATCTTAATAATTATTTTCATTAAAATTATTAATTCATATATATTTCCCAACACATGTTATTTTACATATAATAAACTAAGCTTGTCTTGTTATAAAAAGGTCAAATTACCTTATTGACCATGACAGCATGCATTTCTGATATCATTTTCTGTTTTGTTTTTCTGTTCATGTTAGTTGTCATGGCTTTGATTTGGTGGACAAAAGTAAAGCAGTTTTGTTAAAATATTTTTGTGTCCTAAGAAATAACAATTATAGACAGTGGGAAAAAAAACAGATTAAATATGTCTTGAATTTTTAAAAAAGTAATAAAGCTTTGTTTTCTTTCTTTCTTTTTTTGTTATCATATATTTGACTTGATCCCCCCCCCCAAAAAACCCTCCCGTATTTTATATTAAAAAATTTGAAATATGCACTTCATAGATTAAGTGTATTCTCATTATAATATGTATGAATTCAATTTTGCAGCATTACTTTATTGACCCATGGACAAAATCCATTAAAAAAGCTAATTAAGCAAATTTAAACCAAAATATTTTAAGATTCTGAAAAATCTGTACCTTTCCCATCCCCTTCCTGCTTCACTTGGGGTGGCTTGACACATTTGGGAGCGCTGCCAGACCTGAAGGAATGAGAAAGAGATAAAGACTGAGTGTGTGCATGTGTGTAAAAGAGGAAAGTAAAACTGTACATCACTGCTGACACTCACACAATGTGCTCCCGCACTGCCCGAGCTTGTAGACAGGTGTCTGTGGTGGTGTCAGGGGGGTCTGGGGTGCTGGCGCTGGGTGTGGGAGGGTGCGTCTGAGTGAGCGTTTCAGCACGCCGGTGGCGCGGGGGTCCACTGAGCGTGACTGGCCTCTCCCCACTCAGTCTGTCCGGAACCAACCCGTCCTTATTCAAATTCAGATCTGAGTATGGACAACTCACCGCCCTAACAATGGGAGACAAACTCGTTTGCATTTGAATGCGCACTATGGATTCTTTTTGTAATAACACATGTATAACTTACGTGTAATGTGTCCCATACCGAGGTCCTCGAATGTGTCCGACTCCGTTGCATCCTGGGGTTGGGCAGCCTTGTCCTGGGGGGACTGGAGAATCTCTGGGACCTGATGAGATTAACATTACAGGTTTTGATTTCATCCATGTGCTGAAATATTTTATTTATGTGTGTAGGACAGTATGTTACCATTGGGGTGTTGTAGAGGATGACCTGTTTTCTGACACCAGCCTACTGGGTGCAGTTCTGGGCTATCGGCATCTAGCCAATAATCATACTCGTCACTCCAGCCATCAAAATGGATCTATGTATAAAAACACAAAGATTAAATGAAGATATACATGCTGTAATACCATATTAAATACTGTATTTCCATGTTGGCTTCTAATTAGAGTAAATTAATTAGACAGTACAGATATATTTGGGTGTAAACCTTAATTCTGTGGTCTTCTGTATCAGAGATGGTGGCAACACGAATAAGTACGGCATTACGTTTGTCCACTGCCTCCAGCTTCATTCCAATTTGGAAGCCATGTGGTGGCCTCTGGATGGCCACGGATCAAAAGTCATTTAAAAAACAAATAAAAACATGAAATATATAAATAAATAACAAATACTTCACACTTTTCGCATAGTTCAATCAAACATATGTATGAATACACACATATATAATTAATATTAATTGGTAGTCTTTCCTCACCAGTTGTCACATTTAGATTGTTCGCTATTTTCATACATTTATTTGTTTATATTTATTATGAATACTAATACATTTCAATTGTGTAGAAGACTAAAGTAAACAGTTTAAACACAAAATATGTATAAAACAGGACATAGGTCATTTATATTATTATTTAAATATTTTGTTATTGTTTGTTTTCTTCAAACTGCCCCCTATTTTGAACCAGATCAAATATGCTTTATTCGTTGTACATTTTATTTCTATGTTGTACAGGCTGACTCGGCACTTTTGCATCAAACCAACTACTAGGATCTTTCAAATGACATTTTGCCAGTTATAAAGGACATTAAATGATTTACTTACACCTCTCATGGATCAGTGTGGTGAATCAAACCTCACCTGTTTAAAGGCTCTGGCTGGTGC
Source organism: Pseudorasbora parva (assembly GCF_024679245.1). Taxonomy (NCBI): domain Eukaryota; kingdom Metazoa; phylum Chordata; class Actinopteri; order Cypriniformes; family Gobionidae; genus Pseudorasbora; species Pseudorasbora parva. The sequence continues at coordinate 22,683,968 of NC_090178.1, read as the reverse complement.
AGCTTGGGTTCCAGTTTCTTCAAGGTACTTTTCCCAAGAAAAACTCTTTGGATGCTTATACTCTAAGACACAGATATAAAAATATGGTACTTGTTAGAACTTGTTTGAGCTTGTTAGAACTCTAATCCTGGGGCTTTCAAACTGGGATCCAGGGCCACAGGGGGTGCTATTGGGTCCATGGTAAATTTGAGAGAGGAAAAAACCAAGAAGTCCTCGCTGCAGCCTGAAGCACGATGACGTACTGGATCAGATCCAACGCGTACTGGACGCGCATGCGCGGGGGTTTCATTCACAATTGGATGACGTCATACACGCATGCGCAGTAGAGTTTTGGGGACATCATTGAATGCACAGGAGAGTTTCGCTGGATAGATAAATACTCAAACCGCTCGCGCAAAAATAATGATTAATAACATGCTCATCAGGACACACGTTTTGCATTTTCCCTTGAATGTGTAGGCTACTGGTATTTTAAGCTCTTTACAGATCGTGTTGCATTGTACCTTGAGGATTAAAATTACAGAGACAATTACTTGACTCATTTTTCCTTCCACTCAACAGCAAGATCAGAATATAAAATTGTAACTGTTTTGCATGCATGTACAGCGAAACTATGTAATTTAGGCATCACATTTATGAAAAGATGATTTATTCATCAATAATTACTTAATACTATTTATCAGTAATAGCCTACAACTACACAATAGAACATCATCTATATACAATATTGATCATACATGTCAAGACTAGCGCATACGCATTATAAATTAACCCAGAGATCGGTATGAATGACATTGCCATAACGATCCACCATCCAGTACGTATTGGATCTGATCCAGCAACGTCATCGTGCTACAGGCTGCAGCGAGGGGTGTCTCGAAAAAACTACAAAATGTTTTGCTTGTTGCTGTTTTTTTTTTTTTTAAATGAGAATACTAATATGTTTAAATTGAATAGAAGATGTTAGATACATAATACATTGTAAATATTTTCCAGCTAATTTATTTTGACTTTAGTTTGGTGACATATAAAAGTTAACCAAACAATTCACTAATGTTATACAGAAGTGGCATTGTAAATGATGCACTGACTGCAGGGCTGAATATTAAAGAGAGTCTGACCTGCAGGTGTGGTGAGTGTTAACTCCACCTCTTCACAGTACCCAACTGGATGAATATATGGACTGCTGGCATCACACCTGAGAACAAACAGAATGCATTTACAAACACACACACACAGTCATGGGGACATTCATACTCCCAGTATATTGCTCACTATCTTACCAATAATCATACGTATCGTCCCAGTTGTCAAAATGAATGAGGAGCCGATTGTCGACAGCAGCAGCAATGGTTGCTACGCATATGAGTGACGGGTTCTTCCGGTCTACGGCTTCCAGCTTCATCCCTGCACGGAATCCTGACGGTGTGACTGACTAAATATGGAAGATAACACATGGTTGAAGAAGAAAGCATGATCTCCTGGAACTTATTCTCTTGAGGTGTGCTCATATGAAATGACATACTGTATTAAGACTCTTGAAGAGATGTTTGGGGGCCAGTTGACCCCTACAATTCTTTACATACGTGTTCCAGTTAAACTCTCCATCTCTGCAACCTGAAGCAAACACACAAATAGTAAAAAACAGCATATGCAATACAATTTACTATATATATATATATATATATATATATATATATATATATATATATATATATATATATATATATATATATATATATATTCTAACAGCATATGCAGCAACAAAACAGCTGAATATTTTTACACTGTCAAAAAAAAAAACAGTTTTGTTCCTCCAAATGTTATTATACGACATGAAAACTATGCATGCTCACCCTTTATTAAATAAATAATTATTAAAATATATTTTTTTATATTTATAAATTATATTTGTAGTGATTACAATACTTGTAATAAAAAAACTATTACATCTATGTTTGAGTAGTTTTAACACACAAAGAAACGTCTACAAAACAGATCTATTATGTTACAGAATACAAAAGCAGAATTTTGCATAGTGTTTCCTTGACAACAGATCTTTTTTTACAGTACATCATTATTAGTACACATTAAGCACCTTTTGGAAGCAATAGCTTGAGGCCGGTTTTCTCACACCAGCCTGGTGGCTTCACATCCCATGAGTCAGCATTTACCCAGAAGTCATAGCATTCAGGGTAACCGTCAAAGTGAAGCCGAATCCTATAGCCTTGCACCTGGAACACAATTTAAATATTTTAGAAAATGCATCTTACTAAAGCACAACTTGCAAACTGTACTCAGCTTTGTGCTCATAATAATCACATATCAAGTAACGTCACAGTGACGGTTGACCCTGGTTACCTCTGCAACAGTCAAAACACAGAAGAGAGCAGGGTGGCAGGGGTCCAGTCCCTCTAACTTCATGCCAACTTTAAAGCCATTCCTGCTCTGCGGAAAAGACTGGTGCTGTTTTGCAAACACACAAATACAAAATTATAGATTTTTTTTTTATCTTTAGTTTAGTATTCTTTAGCTAACAACAAACCTGAACTAACATGAAACTTACCATCCTACTCAGGATCCTAACCATTCCATTTTATCTATATAACCAATAACAGAAATACAAGGTAGGCCTAAAAGCTCTGGAAATAATTAAGAGACCACTTAACATTGAGAAATCAATGTTAAGTGGTCTCTTCCTTTTTTTCAAGAGTGTGTCTGTGTGTCTCACCTCCTTAAAAAGTTTCAAGGGAGCAGCAATGGCTCTCTCCTCTTCCAGATAAGCTGACCAACTCCAGGTTTTCTTCTTAACAGGAGGTGCTGTCACTATGGAAACAGCATCACAAAGAGGCACTTTATGGCTTAGAAAAGCATCCAAATGATTATATATTTAGTTCAATACATGGAATGGATGACAGTCAAAACTGACAAGACACAATCTATCCAACCTGCTAATAGGCTCAAGTCAGGATGCAGATGGGATATAAAAATATTTTGAAAACACTGATACTAAATAAAATAAAATCATTAAGTCATGTTTAATGTGAATATATTAATTTTGAGATTTGCTATGTGATTAACAGTTATTAAATTATTAATTTAAAAATAAAATGTAAACAGTAAAGGTCATTTAAATATAACTGGGTAATGAGCACAATTATATACCAGATGATTAAATATATCCAATATACTGTAATACTTTTTGGTTTTTTATCTCTTTCCCTAATATCGGCTATTGTGCATCCCTATACATAAGACATGAGGTACTGTCTGGCCAGAGTTTTTATTTCCAAAATGACCAACCTAGTCTAGCAACTTTAGCCGCCCGTCTTCCTTTCGAGGATTTAACCTTCTCCTGAACAGAAAAAAACAGAAAAAAATTAACATTGTACATCCCGCTTTACATCCCAATACATCCCGCTTTAATGCATCCTGTTGATATTTTGTGCGTTACCTCTTCCTCCTCTATGTTGTCCTCCTCTTCATCTCCAGATTCCATAAACATCTTCTTCTTCTTTCTCACACGTTTACCTAAACGCTCTCCTTCGAATGCCTCAGCTGGGGTTGACCTGCACACACAAAAAAAGAACTTCTAAATACACCATAAACAGTGCAACTGGCAGATCTATATAAGTGCCAAAAACATGTACCTGCCACTTGTAGGCTGCACACATGCAGCGCTGCAAAATTTGCCTTGTAGGAAAGACTCCTGTAAACCAGAGTGACCACAGGACCTGCAGTTTGCAGTCGCCTCAGTAATGGGAACAATCGCATTGGGGACTGTACTCACACTGGGGCTTTCCACAGTGCTGGGGCTCCTAGTGTTGTTGCCCCCGGCCTGTCTGTGGGGGTCAGTGGAAACTGAAAAACAAAAAAGAAAGAAAGAAATTGAGTCCACAAAAATACATTAAAGAGCATATCATTCTTCAGACATGTAACATGCGAGTGACATATACTCACCCACAGTATTTGTCTGATGGTCTGTATTCGACTGGGGCTTTGCAGACAGATTTGAAGTTTTGTTTTGCTCAGGGGAATGATTGTTGTTGGCGCTTGTAGTTTGAGGCTGTGGGCCTGTAAGCTCTGCCTCTTTAACTTTGGGCTCCACCTCTGTGACAATCTCCAGGGTGCCAAATTCAGTCATCCGAAACTAAAAAAAATGCCCAGATTTTGAGATTTTTCATCAGCATATTCAAAATGGTCCAATTTATCCCGAGCATCACTCTTTATGCGGGTCATTCCTGGTATGCGGTCACATTTTGGCTTCTTAAGTGTTGGGAAAAAAAGTTCATGTTTTTTATGTTTTTAGCATTCTACCAAAAAAGTGATACGTTTAACGATTAGGCATACATATTGGTCAAGGTCAGGGACTAAAGACATAATAATTATGGGAAGATTCCTTGTTCAGACTCAGGCTGTAAAGATGTTCTACCCTGTTAGGGACATATACATGGTTAGCACAAATTGTTAACAATTTAAATGCTAAACAACAACAAGCTTTTCTTGGATAGTATATGTCCCTTATGCCATCATGGTGTTTTTTTTATTCTTGAAAAAATAACAAAACAATTATTGATGAAAATAATTTCTTGATTATTAAGAACGGGTACTTTTTTGTACCCATTTCATATATATATATATATATATATATATATATATATATATATAACCTAACAGGGTGAATTTGCAATATACACTATATACAATTTATTCTCTTCGAATTTCCACCCTGTTAGGTTTATAGACTTAACCTAGTGGAAGATGACTTCAGGGGCACAGTAAATTAAGAAAATTGTACAAAAATAACTATAGTTTCACATGATTTATATGTATGATTAGCGGTAGTTTAGCCAAGTCTATAGCATAATTTAAAAATATTTTGAGGTTATCATTTTATGGTTTATATTTCTTGCGGACGTGGATTACTTTGCACTGAGGACATGATGAAATTTAATGCATACATCAATACAAAGGTGTGCAAAATACAAAATAGTATTTTTAATGTCTATTATCTCTGTTAAAGAAGACCTAAATCAACAATTTAAGCCATTTATTATGAATATGTGGCTCATTTTAGAGAAAATATGAGTAAATAAATTGTTGAGACAGGAATGTCTCCGTATACCTGGATGACCCATGCATCAGACACACTAAATATTTTACCTGAATGTCACTACCAGGCAACGTGGCTATGCCGTCCTTCCAGTCAAGAGCACTCATCATGTCAAAATCGGCTCCCGTGGCAGGACCATCACTCATAGAGGTCTCTGCCATCTTTACCTACAAAATGGAAGACAAAAGACAAAAACATATTGTTACAACATGGCCAGATGACAGAAGTAAGATTCTGAAAGTTAACCAAACTATCCAAAACACCTCTAAAGGTTTTCAGTAATTTGTGATTTACTGGATATGGATTTTATAGATATAGATAAAAATGTTTACTCACAATTTTTATCTAATAAAATAAAATAAAAATACCCATTGCTAATTTAATATTTGATTAATGTAAATGACTTTACCAGGTCTATATTGATATAGACACTTTAACAAATAGATTTCCCCATATATCCAGGTTTTCTAAGACTGGGAATTTTGTTTTTTTGTTCCTTGTTTTAAATTATTTGAAGTCTGAGGCCTTTTAATTGTTAACGACCCCTCGGAAGTCATACACATAACTGCGATTTGGGAAACAAACATCTGCTATGAGTGACGTCGAAATATTAGCGCACGTTGTTTTAGTACGCAAAACAAAACTCTCGGTTTCACTATTCAAACACGACGGTCGATCTCGTCTCGAAAACAGTGCTTTGGCTGCGGCTGATGAAACGACCGCAACTCGGGATTACGAAATAGCCGCGCGTCGTTTGTAGTTCCGACCAATTACGTTAGAGGGCGACGGCTGCTCGCAGGACGGATTGCACCAAGCACTTAAACGAGAACAAAAATATGTATTTCTACAATTATGGTGCTACATTTTATTGACTATCTATGTATACAAACTCTCACAGATACACTTAAACTACTTTGGTGGTTATTAAAAGAGGAAAGCGATTAAAAATAAAGTTAGACGAACAAGTTCAGCTTTTCCTTGTTTTAAAAGAATCTCGTTAAATATGCGCTTTAAAAGAGAGCTGATAATTGCGATGACAAGTTAAAACGCACATACTCACGATTGGTTTGTTTTCAAAGAAGAAAGTCCTGATTTAAGCACGTTATCATTCGTATACAGTAGGCAATAGTGTTTTAACGTGCTTGACCTGTCGTTTATCATAAATCAAAATATTATCCAAATCTTAGACTGTACAGTAACGGCGCCCCGCAAAAATCACACAAAAGCCCGCCTGGTTTATTATAAAACGTTTGTTTGGATATTTCAAGTGATGACTGAATTTATTCTGGGCATAAATAAAGTGCAATGCGTGAGCGCCCATTATTAGCATTCGACTGACACACAAAATGGCGGAGGATAGCAAAGGGCCGCCGACACGTATAAAGTATGTAAATTATAACAGTTTTCTGGTCTGATTCACGTCGCTCAGACCTTCAAGCAACACGGGAAGGCCAAGTGTACAACTTGTTTTATTAAAACGCAATGTTTTCCCCTCCGTTAACAAACTCCTTACTTTCCCCTTGTCACGGAATGTCGTTAGCCCGACTGATAGCCCCGGCTAGCTGTAACATTAGCAGGGCAGCCTACAATAAACCAAATCAACAGTTTTACGCGCATACCTAAAAGAAAAACATTCCCCGAGATACTTTGAATGAGTTGTCATTCATCATTATATAAACATAATAACTCGGGTGCATGCAGACCCGGGGAAATAACAAATTGCATGCTTTTAGTTTCTTCTGCACAAACTTGTGACTTCTATTTATCTTTACGGTTTTGAAGATCGTTGAAAATAGTCGCAATTGTTGAAAATTGTTAAACAAGAAACGCACTCTGTGTTAGTATCGTTGTTTACTGCGAGGGTGACGACACTAACGTCATATTTATTGATAAACGTGCAACTCACCTCGTTTCTCTCTTAACTCTTATTTAGAGCTGGATGGTGGCGTTATTGCGCATGCGCCGGTTAATATGTATCTGTCCAACTTCTACAGCCCCGATAAACTTCATCACAACATATATTTGTGAGTGATGATCTTAATGTAACGGAGAATCAGGGGGTTGATCCTTCTAGTGTCCTTACATGACCCCAGCATTGACGTGTCTGCGATACCCGTTTCAATAGCGGTGCTTGTTGCGCTAAAACAATCGAAGGCCTTATTATTACAGATATAGAATGTGGTTTTGATTTCCTTTACGTTTTTTACGCACTTTAAACAAAAATAGAGCGCTTTAGTGTTCGAACGGGGTCGCAAATTATTCAATTTTAATGGAGTCCTATAAGTGCGTGCTCACTGAAACGAACAATTTTTAGAGTATTATTTTTGTATCTGTTCAGTTTACAGTCATGTAGCGGTGATCCTCTGATTTGATTTCCTGTAACCATCACGTGTTCAGGTTTTACTCCGCAAATCTCTTTTGAAGGGTAAACTTCGGACATATGCAATAAAGAAAGAAAGGCAGAGCTCATACATAAAACAACACTGTATCGAGCTTCAAACTGAAGTTCATAATTTTTAAATACAGTGTTTTGACAGCCGCATTGTGCCAAGAGTAGCAAAAAGGAAGACAGCGAAGGCGCCACAAGATGGCGCTGTGAGCTTAAAAGTGGAGATTTCTTTTTAGAGGTTGGCACAGCATGCACGTTTGTAAAGTAGCTTTGAGGAAAATACAGGAAGCAGAACATTATTATTTAAAAAAATACGTTAAAACACTGCATAGTGGCAAAGAATACATTTAAATCAGCAGACAACTGTGTGCTTCTTTGTGACCCAGACGCTACTTCCTCGACCCATGTCTCGATTACAGTACAGCGCGTGCCCAACTGTGAATTGTTTGTTATAAAACATATTTAACAATACAACTTAATTACGGCATATTAGTTTAAAATAATTTAATTGTTTCAGTTCCAAAAATTAGACATTCTTTTACTGATCAGACAATTCTATTACAAACACTACCATCTTAATAGTGTACACAAGTCATAACATTCAGATTAAATATTATTTCGGTCTCACCTCTTTTACAATAAAGTATCTGATGCAACCTCTCACTTCATCTCATGACAGTATAGTACAATCAAGACACAACTAAACATTGTATTTCTGTACAGTATAAATGTTTTAGTTTTTTATCAAATAGGGATAAAAAATAATACAATAACAAATGAATGTTAGGAAATCACAGTCACTTTTGATAGAAACTTTGTAGTCATGTGCAAAAGCATTGGTCCAGCAGCTAACATAAAAAAATGAACTGTGTTTGCTTAAATTAAACATCATAAGAAACATGTTCTGACAAAATCTTATTGGTCTGACAAAAATGTGTCTCAGTGTCCACGAGTCAATGGGAGAATGTTTTCATTGATGTAGGTGAAGCCAGGAAAGGTTGCTCCAGACTCCTCACATGCTCCTAGTGAGTGTGGAACAGGAAGTTCTGTAAACCGAGGGTCAATGTTCGTGAGGTCACCAGGGCCAGACTGAAATGTAAACAAATACAAATAACTTACACATTATCTATATGAAATAAGATCATGTCCCATAAACAAATAATTTACTCACACTCACATTAATTTCTTCTGTGAAACACTAACTACATATATTTAGAATAATGTTTTTTCTTTACAATGAAAATTCTGGACCCAAACATCTTCTTTTGTATTCCACAGAATAAAATTGAAAAAAGTCAGTACAACGTTTATTTTTTAGGTGAACAATCCCCAAGTGTGCTTATAAAGAAAGAGGAAAAACTCACCAGTAAGGGAACGAAAGGTGGAGAAATTTTCTTTGCAACAAGTTCATCCCAATGAATAGATGAGAAGAATGGATGAGACTGCAGCTCGGCCTAAAAGCCAAAAAATGGTATTTAGCCACTCTTGCATTTAGCAAGATAAACAAATTTCCGATTGTGGGATTGTTCATGTATGTGTCTGTGCTTGTTGGATTACCAGGTCACGATTGGCTCCTAGTCTCTTGGCTCTGTCCCTGTTTAGCAGTCTCTTCAGCAGATCTCTACCTGCACTGGACACTCCGGGTTTTAGTACCAAAGGCTGATAAATAATATTTCTGAGCATATCAAGACGATCTGCACTGTAGAAAGGTGGCTGGAATAAGAAAGACTTTGTGTAAACACACGTCTACCTGTATAATTACCCAACTTAGCATTCATTGGTGGGATTGTTTACCAGGCCGTAGAGCATTTCATGGAGAACAGCACCCAGACCCCACCAGTCCACAGTCCTGTCATACTCCTTCTGCAGGAGAACCTCAGGTGCTAAGTACTCTGGGGTTCCACAGAAGGTTCTGGTGGTGCCACGTCCACTCATGCCCTCCTTACACAAGCCAAAGTCGGTCAGAACCACATGACCCGCAGAATCCAGCAGAATGTTTTCTGGTTTCAGGTCCCTGTGAGCATGTGAGAAAGATGGATTACTGTAAATCTGCTGAAAGTTGGAGTTCATTTTGTTCTCACTAAGCACAAATGAATGGGATTATCTCCATTATACAGGCAAGGATATTTCTGAAGAGTTTTAGTACCTATAGACAATCTTCAGCGAGTGTAAGTATCCTAAAGCACAGGCTATCTCAGCAGCATAAAATCTGGCTCTGGGTTCTCCAAACACCCCCTCTCTCTGCAAATGGTAAAAGAGCTGCAAAAATGAAAATAGACATTCATTAGCACAAGAAATACATGCAAAAATAGTATTATTTTTGATTTGCCACTAACAAACACATGCCTTTTGAATTTATATTAATATTTCATAACTTGTTCTATTACTCAGAACAGTGATTCTAAACTTTTTTGACTCGCGGCACAACACAATATTCGAAGTATTAACAGAACAATAACTATAAGGTTTCATTAGTTAACTACTGTAGTTATTAGTAACTAAGAATGAACAATAATTCTACAGCATTTATCAATTAATGCTAATTAAAAATGTAATTCACTAATTCATTATTAAAATCAAAAGTGGTATTTGTTAACATTAGTTAATGGACTGTGAGCTAACATGAATTAACGGTGAAAGACTGCATTTTTATTAATTAACACTGTAACACTGTTGTTTGTTGAGACCTTATTGTAAAGTGTTACATTACCAAAATTATAATATTAACTTTAAAATATTATTAACATAAACCAATATAGTGCCAATATAGGTCAAATTATTTAACCACTTTGTTCTTTAATAAATAAAAAAGAAAGAAAAAATATATAATTTCAGATATTTTTCATCATTTCAATTAAGTTAGATGCTTTAATATTACATTAATTATTCTACTCTTATTCTATTAATTATATTGGAATAATATATCAATTGTCCCTGAAGGTTTGCTGAGACCCCTGACCCTGATGCTTTAATAATTCATATTTTTTAAATGTCCTATAAATGATTTTGTTCCTGAAATTGCACCAGTCTGATTTGTAAAGACAGACTTACAGATCTAAATGATGTGACTGTCGGCTTGGTCTCAGTGTTGTTTTTTCTTCGTAACTTTTCAATTTGATAATCAATTACATGATGTCATGTATATTTAGACAGACAGATAAGAAACATGTGAAAACCAGCCGTGACTATTATAAAATAATATAAACTATAACTGCAAATATTATGACAATAATCTGATAATATGTAATAAAATCTGACAATCTGAGAAAAATCTTGTTATTGGCCTCTGATTTGAACCTTTGACCTGGATTTATCTCCATAAGTCCGGATTCAAAGCTGTGTGTACTTGATCGTGTCCATATACCTACTTATATGTATGAAGATGTGAGATAAATCTTACATTTTTTTGTAATTGAATAGAAGCAGAATGTTTTCTGTTAGGGTGTAATTAAGGGTTATGTTAAAGTGTTTATAAGTAGCTGTATACAGAAACAATAGAAGTCTGTGGAATATCTCCATTTAGATAGCTAAGTAAACATACCTCTGCTCCACATGCATAGTCCAGCACTAGAAAGAGTCTGTCCTTAGTCTGAAAGCTGAAGTGGAGCTTCACCAGGAATGGATGATTAAGAGTCTTTAACAACACCCTGTGCTCACACATGACATTTCTTTCCTGGAAAAAACAACACGATGAATATATATAGACATGCTATGATCAAATAATTATACTAATAAACTCATACAGTCATACTTGCCTCTTTCCTTGTTAAAATAATGTGTTTCTCTAAGACTTTGACTGCATAGTATCTGCCATTTTCCCTGTGTGTGGCCAAGAAGACCTGAATAAAGACAATCAAACTAGGTTTAAACCATATTTATACATTATAGAAAATAGGAAGCAGAGTGGGTCTCTATAAACATTATACCTTGCCAAAGCTTCCTGTCCCGATGACCTTCAAGTAATCAAAATCAGCAGCAGATACCCTAAAATCATAATATAAATAAATATTTATGTGTAATTGTATGTGTATGTGTTTGTGTCCGTATAGAATTATAGTTGAGCACTTACCGAGATTGTGGCTCCTCTGTTGGTGGATTACTGTAACAAACCTGGGAAAGAGATCGGGAGAGAGTCAGCAGCTTACTCCAGTGACATATGAAACCACACCACAGTTCACTGCACTTCCTGTTACATCTATAGATTACTGTAGGTCAACCAGTACATCAACTCAAATCAGTGCAGATGACTTGACCTTATGTTTCTGAAAGGACTGGATACCTTTTTTTCACTGAAACAGGAAGACAGGGTGGAACATATTGAGTAGCCCCTCTTCATTTTTAAATAGCCAATACCGTTTAATTTATTTATCAGCCTGGCAAGAGCCATTGAGTTCGGTAAAACTGCAATTTCCTCTTAATTTCAAACCGTTTCTCATAATCTCATCCATGTCACTAATATAGCATTCTGTCCAGATTTAAAATAGGGCCAATATGTTTTGTGGAATGTGCCGACTCGCGCATGATCCACTCTATGCTATCGGTCCTCTGGACCACATGCATACTGTGGCATTTTGCGTGACCAAAACGTGAACCAGACTTTAGACTTCATTGATTGTTCCCTCTCCCCTATATATGTGCCATTCAGCATGTAGAAAGTAGTACATTTGTGAACAAATGACCGGTTTTAGCCACAGCTTTAGTGACTATTTATAGTGTAGGGGGCAGGACGCTTTAGATTCTAGAAAGCATTTGATTGGACAGGAAATCTGATGAGAAGCTGAAGTGCAGCACGATGTCATCAAAATCATTGATCCATATTGGTGGAAGTGAGAGACTGTAAGTTTTGAATGTTTTCGAGCACACTAGCTTATAGATAACAGTAAGGTTTACATATTCATACTAAAAGCCAAAAAACTTAATTTGGATTTCATTGGAACTTTAAGTAAGATGTTGCTAATCTGTATGTAGGCCAAGGACATACAAGTAGACATGAGCTTGTTAAAGTTTACTTACAGCTGCTGCTCCTTCGTCCTCAGAAAGACTACCCTCAGGTCGCAAGAAATCCATCCTGCAACGAGAGAAACGCAGGTGTTTTAACAAATGAAAATCGTTAGTTCTAGCTAATTTCTTCTAAAATTGCCACAAAGTCCCCCAACACCTAGGCAACAGTAATTGGCTACTGGTTTCACTTTGGAATGTTACTATAAGTAGGTCATGGTCTTAAAGTGCACTGGTGGTCAGTCTGAAACATGCGGTGCAACTTCAGTCATTTCTGATTTTTCAGCTGATCTTTGCAGAGTCAGTCTTCTGAACTCTGCACTGGAATGCATATAGAACCATGTGCTGCTTCACTTTCAGCTTACGCGATGGAAAATGATGACTAGACTTACTGTCGATAGATTGGGTGGCTGGATCCAAGCTTCTTGTCCTTGATTAAAGCTGAAAGAATTAAATATTATAATATTATTTTTAATTAGTGAAATATCTGATGCATATAGTGGACATAGAACAACATTTGTGAAACAATATTTAGCCTTACCTTTAAATTGGTTTACATTTCAAAAACAAGGACATTTACAAATATTTATACAATGAATTTATATTTAGATAGATAGATAGATAGATAGATAGATAAATAGATAGATAGATAGATAGATAGATAGATAGATAGATAGATAGATAGATAGATAGATAGATAGATAGATAGATAGATAGATAGATAGATAGATAGATAGATAGATAGATAGATAGATAGATAGTGGCAACTAAGTTCTGCGTTATATTTTACGTATCTAATCCAAAATATCAATATGTCCTTTTTTTATTAAAGTTTGAAGACTGAGAATTTAAACATACCTGTAAAATATGAAACTATTCCCTTCATTTTTGCGTAAGTGACGGGACCTTTAACCTTTTTCACCATGTTCTCGACGAGAAAGAAAGCCCTGGTTGACAGCTGTGAGTTCGTCCGTAGTCTGCTATCTTACCGGTCAGTTCTGGTTGAGCGCTGTCATGAGGGGGAACGTCTGTGACCGGCTATTTTTTGCAGGACACGTGGTTCCTCCCAAAAGCTGTGACGCCACTACGCCCGTTATTCGTCAGATAAATAACTCGGACAGTACCACCCAGTTCATCTCTCGTTCTCTCTCTCCGACTTGCGGGGTCTGGTCCCCTTAATCCAACTGAATTTAAATAAAAAATAAATAAAAGCTTTTAAACAAATTTAAATTGTTTAATTGTTCAATTGTTCACAAAAGTTGGAAGGTTGTTAGACGGCGCTAAATAAACGCGAACGAAATGCTAGACGAGGTATCAATACAACCACAAACGCTATCATGATTAGCTAACCAAAATGCCATTTTAACTTATTAATTTAGAAATTTCTATAATAAAAAAAAAAAATGTGTAGCTATATTTAATAAAGAATTCCCTAAGTTGGCTTGTGGTTGGAAAGGGTTTCATAACTTCTTGGATAGGTCTGACTATTCCCTACCTTCCAATAAGGGGGATCCCTCATCAACCTGTCTAGGCTCTTAATAAATTAAGAGTTCTCTTATTGCCATGTTGACATGTTAAGAGTCTCAATCAGCCAACTTTACAGGTTACATAACAGAGATGCCTGCTTGTCACCACAGCCAAATACACTTACGCAAACACACAAGGAGACAAAAAGCACATGCATTAGACATTCATGCTGGAAAATTAGTCTTAGGAACATTCTCAACAGGTTAAGTGGCTCTTAATAACAGTGCAGATCAACAACAGATGAAGAAAAACATGCATATTTGTACACATGCAGTACTTAGAATGCTTTATATATGACACCTTTATAGCATTAGATTCCCACATTAGATTAATGCTACATAAAGATAGGGTGAAGGAAGTGAAAATCAGAGAAAAGAGAAATAACACGACAAGACTTGTCATACTGTTTATACACAGATTTAGGATCAGGGTCAGGTTTTATTGCAGTGTCAATTTAAAATAACTTTTGACCTTTGAAATGGGGTACCTCTGCAGTCCCTTATTGCTGAAGGAGAAGAAGGTGTAGTAAATTAACTTTTCGTGTTTTATTAGAGTGCATTCTAATACGTGATTCTGATTGGTCAATCGCACCATTGCAGCAGATTCATCCTGAAAACTGATCTCCCCTATCAGAGTATTTCATGTACTGAAAATATTTTTTTAAATAATAAAACAATAATAAAAGTCTATTTATTTATCAAGTAGCCAAATAAAATGAAATGATGTCAGTTAGTCTGTCATTATCTAAAAAAAGAGTTTATTTTTCAATAATGACCATATGACTGTGTATTACCCATAATGTATGCTAAGACAGCATACCACAGTATAATACATATTAATTTTAGATGTTTCCTCATAATTGTCATTAAAAACAAACTTTTTTTCTCTCCTTGTGATCAGCATTTGCTTTCCCTAAATATAAAATGCATATGTCTATAATCAAGTTGTACACCTAAAATCCAATGTTTTCCTTTGATACTCCACTTTTTTATTTCTTCGACACCCTTTATTACTCTTGTACTCTCTTTGACATGACATAGGTGGGTAAATTCCCAATGATTTACTAAGGCTACCTTCCAAGAAATCCACAGATTTCTCTGATGTCACAGAGGGTGGGTGGGGTGGGGTATAGAGAAATCTATATTTGGCAAGCAGAAGGTTAAGGGACAGTCAGCCCTGATTAGTTTCTGAATCAGAGAGATGACACCAGGACACACAAATACCACCCCCTACCCCAACCCACACCCACACACAGATCCATCTTTGTCAAATTACCTCATGGATTCTCATTGGGAGACACAATTAACAATCTAGAAACAAAGTGTGAATGATCTGGTGGTCACCACCCCACATTTCTCAGAACAATTATTATTATTTTTTGTATGTATTTATTTTTTATCTAAGCTGCTTGCCTTGTTACCAGACATGTATTGTGGTTAAATTTAAATATTTAATTTCTTAAAATATTAGGTTCTGGCCCTAAACTGGCCTATTGGTCGCAGCATAATCAAGCTGGGGCAGGATTCACAAAATTCTTCTAATGAAATAAGTTTTTAAAGGTTTATTTTCGAGAATTTCTTAGACTTGATGGGAGTTTAGCACATTATTCCCCTTTTTACAGTGTATTTGTCAGAGAGGTCTGGTGCATTCAGTTGCCCTCATTCATTTCTCAATTTTTGTACAGTTTTTATTGAATATCAAATTTAGCAAAAGTCATGCCATGCATTAACAATGAGAGTGAAACTTCAGATTATACTCGGGTACATCCATATAATGCTATATATCAGGGTTCCTCAAATCTGGCCCTGGAGGGGCTGCTGCGCTGCAGAGATTAGCTCTAAAGCTTGTTCAGGTGTAGCCTATTTGATTAGGGTTGGAGCTAAACTCTCAAGGCATTTTAGGCTAGCCAAGCTATCTTGTAATGCTATCACAAAGCTAATATTGGAAATAAACCAATACATTCATTAAACTAACTTTTGGGTAGGCTATTTAAGACAAGCTTGAAATTATCCTAATTTAAATAAAGGTAATCTCTTCAATAGTTTGAAGAGATTATTTGTTTTAAGAACAATAGAAAACACAGGGAAAAAGATAATAATCTTAGTAAGTATTTTTGGAGATACTATTTTCTTTATTAAGAAAATTAAGAAGAAAACAGAAATTAAGAATTGCTTTGTGAATGTTTGGTGGTCAACTCGTCTCCCACAATGCACCCAGAAACAGTTAAAACTAGCCTGACTATAGGCTGGGAGAGTTAAGACCAGCAGCATGTTTTTTTGTTTTGTTTTTGTTATTCATAAGACATAAGGTTTTTTTCTGGGCTCAGGTGTGCTTTATTGACTCAGGGGAGACAGCGCCCTAAACCGGCGTGCACACGCACCTGAGATTGCGCGCACCCGTGAAATTCCAAAGAGTTCACGCATAACACGAATCACGCCTAGAAATGAAGGCTCGTGTAAACTCGGAAGTCTCTATGTGTGGGTTGACAATCACATGCACATTAGGAAATTTGTGAAGGTGTGTTGTAATTATACTATCATTGAAAAGGGAAACATAGCAATACATTTGCTATGTTCAAGACAGACCATACGCTCGTGGTCAGCGCAGTGACGCCGTGACTGCCCTCCCGAAGGAACCCGAAGGGGAAAAAAAAAACATATTCCGGAAGTTTACAGACACCTGCAACTATGATCGCCTTAACATGGAAACTTTTCTCGCATCACGGAGACTAAAGCACCACAAGCATTGGGAACACCTTGGGAACACCTGAAACTGGTAACTTTCTGACTATACTTTTCTGTGCCATAGCCATGCTCTGTTTGGACTCCAGATTTGTGGGCAGAAGAAAGAAAATGCCAAATGACGTTTATTTGGCTTTAAGAAACAACAACAAATCTTTTTTACTCTGTCCTGTTACAAAAAACATCGCAGGAAAGCTAAACAGAATTGTTGTTTCGTTTAATCAGGGATATTTAATTGAGGCAAAATGTTTGCGCAGGACTGTCCATTCGCTCGTTCGGTTTCGTGACAGTTCGGTTCCGATATGAGCCCGATCCCGAGCCCGAGCAGATCAGCGTGAACTTGAGTCAGAAATGTAAGAAAGACGTCACACCCAGAAAAGCCTGTGTCTCAAACAGAAACTTTCAGTTGTTTTCTCGTGTTGACCAGTCCAGTCTTGCTTTCGTGTTTCAAATACATAACATAATGGTATTTAGGGTCGGAAAGGCCTTTGTTTTATGAAGTATTTTCTTAAGTAAATAACGTTACCCTTCGTTCTTCGTAAATATCTCGTCTCTCAAAAGTGAGCTCGAGCGTGTAATGTTAGCGCGTTGCAACTGTGCTACTGCTAAACATTAACTTTTAATGATCGCCAACACAGACCGTTTCCAAACGTGCGAGTGAAAGTAAAACATATATTTTAGCCCCCCCTCCCGAAGTCTGTTTTATATTGTTAGAAAGGGGGGCAAAACAGTGTTAGATCACAGTAATTTCCCTAGTCGCAGAGATAACTTCTGCAATTGCAGAAGAGCGTACAGGATCAGGATCTATAAGGTAAGGTCTGAAAATAAGAGAAATGTTATGTTCCTTAATTTGAAGTAACTGCGGGTTGTTAACATGAATTGTCATGATGTTATTAGTAGCCTAAGTATCAAATTACATAGTATTTCTATAGGACAACATGTCTGTATCAAATACACTCTCACCCACCCTTTCTCCCTCTCAAATTACAAAGTACTTTATTGATGTGAATGTTTTGCATAGTATAACCAAATTATCAACACACACTCATGTTTACTTGTCTAATGCCATATTTACACTTTAAATGTGGCACAGAAGCACTTCTGGAGTGGCATTTAATTGTCTTTACACAGACTGTATAATTGATGCTCATTATAGACACATTTACAATAGTAGGCTACGTTGAGGTAGGTCATAGTATATTCTGTTTTTTTTTTTGTAGCATTATGTTTCTACCCTGAATTGAGCAGGCACAGATCAGCCTGAACTTGGCTATGTAAAGATGCCTTGGGGTTAGTTCACCCAAAAAATAAAATCCCGAGAGCTCTCAAATTTCATCAAAAATATCTTAATTTGTGTCCCGAAGATAAATGAAGGACTTAGTTACGGGTGAGTAATTAATGACAGAATGTTTCATTTAAAAAAAATGAACATTTTGTCACCCATTAATCACACTTGTGTCGTTCCAAACCCGTAAGACCTTTGGTCATCTTTGGAACAAAAATTAAGATTCTTAAGGCCCAGAAAGGTAGTAAAGAGATCATTAAAAGGGTCCATGTGATACAGTGTTTCAACCTTAATGCTATGAAGTGACTAGGAAAATAAAAATAACAAATTCAACAATTTCTTCTCTTCCATGTCAGTGTCCTATACTGTTCACGTAGTAAACCCTGTGCTACACTTCCAGGTTCTACATCAAAAAGCTGGCTCAGTATTGGCCGCTGATTGGCCGGCTCCTCGTCAGTATCACGCGTATCGCTGTGAAGAACAGTGTTGTCCAATAACAAGCTGGCTTTCCGACATAGAACCTGGAAGCACTCCACTGTATTTACTACAGGCTTGTTTGACTTGATGCAGCGATGCGCAGACCGATCGGCGTCTGACTTGAAGCAGTGCATGCCGGTTAGAAATTTTGTCCGACTTGAGGCAGCGCCAACACCATGTGACTGTGACGTATGTCAACAAAGTACCGCAAGAGCAATTCAAGAGCAGCCGACCAGGGCTGCGTTCCAGTTCGTTTTTATTATGCCTTTCACTCGCTAACTTCCCTCCGCCTTGTTCGCTCATATGTGCGTCATTGCCTACGTTGTATGAACTACTGGCGGAACCTTTGCAATGGACGGAACTGGAACGCCCCAAGCCCTTGATCACTTGGAATCCACTATGGAGTGTATTTATTATAAAAATAGTTATTTTATGATTTTTTATGCAGCATTCTATATGTATATAGGTGTGTTTGGGTTGTTTCAAATGTTTTTAAAAATAATTAAAATATCAAAGAGTTGTTTGTGGTGGGGTAAATTCATAGACTGTAAAAAAAATATGGACGTAATGTCCGTGGCGTCACCCATAGGATTCCGATAAGCTGTTCTGAAGTGTCAAGTAGAGACGAGCTGGTCGTTGCCATCTTGCTAGTGCGTCATCACGTGTCATGCCTGGATAATAGAAAATAGGCAAAGAGGTAGGAGGTGAGCTGAGCTTAGATGACACAATGACTAGCTGACAGCAGATAAATGGCCATCCACCTGTCACTCAAAGTAACCACGCCTTTAATTATGCAGAATTTTAAGGATTTATATAATGTAAATGAATGAGTTATACAAAAATTTAACCCCTCACAGTTGCCATGTAGGGCAAAATTAGCCGAATAGACCAAAACCACAATTTGTACCATGCTGTAAAAATGTTTTTTTCTGCTGTAAAGTAAGGAATTTTAACATAAGTTTCAATGAGATTCTACTCCCTTCTGGAGCTTGTCCCTAGTGGGCAGTTGATGAATTTCAGTTTAAATCACTTCTGTATTGACTACTGTACATATGAAGTAGACTCGCTCCCTCGGTCAAAATCGAGGGAGCATGGTCTAATGGTCTGTCCATATAAACTTCCCTTGTCCACTTCACAAAGTAGACCGCACTTCAAAATGGCGGAGGGGATTCCCAGAGGGGAAGTGCTTAGGGAAGTTCGCAAGTGCGTGTCTAATAGTGGAGTGGAGCGCAGCATAATACAGCCGATGCAGTTTCTCTAGAGCGGCTGCACAAACTTTGATGACGACACAGCTGTTCTACGATTGGCCGGATTCACCGCATGACAGCGATCACCTGTGTTTCCAGTTTATTCTAAAACCTTCTCTTCCCCTAATGCTCACAAATCAGTTTTTTACAATGGTAAAACCTCTCGTTTTTTCGTAGTTTAACTACGGGAAGCAGAAAGTGTCCGACTTCACGTCTCCGTTTGCAGCTCCTCCCTGCCTACAAGCGGTTACTCTCGCCGATCGGTTACATCCGACCGCAGCCGATGTCGAAAACACCTTATATGATCAGCAGGGTGGGGCCAAAAGCCCTTTGGAGCGGAAAGTGGCCGCTGGAGCAATGGGGGTTATGCGCAACAAATATCCGTTCTGTAAAACAGGTCTCATCGCTTCTGGTTTAGGTCTTTTGTCTGTACTTATTAACATAATATAAATATAGAGCCTCCTTCTCAGAAGTGAGCAAAGATGAGCAATAACCAGTGTTCATCGAATATGCATATTGATATCTAAAAGTTTTTAGTTTTTTTTCTTCCCACTAACATTTAGATATTTAAATCGAACAAAACCGCAACAATAAAAAGAACTAGCTAGGTTAGCTGATTACCTTAAAAGTCCATAGATCTCACTGTCAGTTCATACTGCCATGAACACTTTCTCCGACCAGTGGATGCAATGATGACACCTGTTTTCCCCGATTGTATATGTGACGTCCGGCATAAAGCCTATTGCTAATGAGACGCTATTTCTGGCCATGCATATGTGGGGTAAAGCAACTCTGTTTATGTTATAATGCTACTTGGTGCGTTCTCTTGGCGAGCTACTATGGGACTTGTTGCACGTTGCAGTAAGCTAAAACAATATTAGGCATGGTAAAACATGGTACTTGTGATAAATCAAGAAAACGGAGACTAACTGTTTTAAGTTATATGACAATAATTAGTTTTCTGCTGCTAAATGTATCCAAACAGTTGCTCACCTGCCTAATAAAATTCATTATATATTAAAGCATCTTTGGTATAAAATAATATCGAGGGTAACGCGGGTATAATGTTATTAATAGGCGACTCACGGACACGTTCCTTATCCTCATTAAAACAGTTTATTTCTCTTGATTTAAACATTGTTGGGACATTTGGGATAATGTAAGTACACAAGTCAACAAAATATATAACATTGTTCAAGTGGTTTTTGGATATTTTAATATAAAAATCTTACATATTGTGCCTTTAAAAGATAATTGACCAATCGCACAATTCTGCTTTTATAACTCGCAATTCTGATAATTGTGTGCGCGAAAAAAGTCAGAATTGTAAGATATAAAAATCGAAATAACCTTTTTTTGTCGAAAACAAGCTTTCATAAACTACTAAACTAACCCAAACGGAATCTTTTTTTGTTGCTGCAATTTTTTGTATTAAAAGCTTTTATGTAGGACAGTAAGGAATGGGATTTTCATATTTCACCCTTTAACTATTGTATTTATGGGTGGAAAAATAACTTCGATGTCTCAACCTCGGCAGTGAAACTCTTTCTTCCTCTCTCTCGCCTCTTCGGGTAGTAAAATAGTCCACATTCCTGGACAGTGCTGGAAGAAAAGAAGAGTGTGAAAAACAATGCAAGAACATGTTTAGACCTAGAGAGTGTGACTGAGCGTGTAAGTGTCTGTGTGTAAGGAAGAGAAAACGATGAGTAAATGAGAGTCAATGAAACCCAAATGCTTATTAATTATTCTGAATGTTGATGACATCATGGCGTGCAGCTCATTTCTGATGTTATCAAAACACACTCAGCATGACAGGCCGACAGCACAGTATTTGTGCCGACCTGTCCATCAATAATTCGGGGTGGAACGTTCTACCTGCACAGGATGTATAATTACAGTTATGAGGGATTAGCTGAGGTCTCGTCATCAGATGCAATTCGCAACATGTTTTTAAAATGTCTGTTGCACACGGTATGATAATGTTTGCTGTATACATTTGTTTCATAACATTGGAACGGTATGTACAGAAGTTCTGAGCATGTGTCACGTTATTTTATTACAGGGAGTCATCGTCTTCGTCGTCACCTTCACATTTGGAATAAGTTCTTGCATTTAACCTGTCTGACACCTTGTTTTGGCAGGTGTGCTTATGTGACACTGTTCTGAGATGACATCCCCATGGTGCGTGCTTGGAAACAAGATCACTGCTCTTGGACGTGCTGATCTGTCCAAACATACACACATGCCCCGCTCTGGCCTACTGTGTGTAGTGCTCTTCCCTGATGGCACAACCCAAAATTTCACAGTCAGTGTGAGTGTAAGAGTGCATGCAGATGTGTTTGGATCGTAGGATGAGCGATATGGCTGTTAAAGCCCTCCAGAAAGAGTGAGAAGTAATAATGTGCAATGTGTGTATAAGCTTGCCTTTATTGGCAGTTAGAGGGTGGAGATGGATGTTACACTGGTGCCTCTCTTCTCACGTTCCATATTGCACTGCTGCAACCTTGGCTTCATATTCTGAAGGACACCCACCCACCCTTACGTGCACACAGGCACGTTTGTCAGGCAGAAACAGGAGTCAACAGAAAATAGGGTCCTAGGGCTGCAATTCCAAAAAAGTGCAGATGGGAGTGGAAAGTTCAGTGCGTGATCTACTGAGGACGCGCAAATGAAAGAACATGGACGCAGGTGGATAATTTCCATAAGGAACAACGCAATATACGGCGTGAATAAGTAAATTCACGAGTGCAAACTTTTAGGAAACATTTTCTGCGGCAAAATAGAGTTTGCGTGGCGCAAGCTGTTAGTAAATCTGCCCCTTAGACTAAATTATAGAAATTAGGGCAGTGGGACTGAGGCTTGACATCTGTGGAGGAGTAAAGAGTTAACTTAAAATTAAGAATGAAAAGAATATATTAAAATGTTGATTCATTTTAATTGGCTTGTGATTAGGGCAGTTATATTTGGGTGATATTAGGACATTTTGATATTTTTGATATTTCTGATAACATTGACCAGTTAATAGAATAGGTTGTTTCAATGCTTTTTTTTAAATTTAAATTAATTTATTATATTATTATGTTTAATGTAATAATGTTATGTTTATTGTAATTAAATGTAATTGTTAATGTAGTGAAATTAATCAAATACCTTGTTATTATGGCTAGTTTGTACACATCTTATTTGCTATTATTGAATTATATTACACTCCCATTCAAAAGGTTAGGGTCAGTAAGATTTAAAAAAAAGAAAAAGATATTACTACTTAATTCATTCAATTCATCAAAAGTTATAGCAAAGCAATTTCTATTTAAAATAAATCATTTTTTAAAACTTTCTATTCATCTAAGAATCTTAATAAAGTACCGAAATTTCCACACAAATATTAAGCTGGTTTCAACATTGATATTAATAATAATAAAAGTAATGTTTCTTGATTACCAAATCAACATCATATAATTGTTTCTGAAGGGTCATGTGACTGAAGACTGGAGTAATGATGCTGAAAATGTAGCTTTGCCATGACGGATAACATTTAAAATATATTAAATTGAAAAACAGATGTAATATTTAACATTACTGTTTTGCTATATTTTTGATCAAATAAATGCAGCCTTGGACTTGAGGGGCATCAAAAAGGTTTATTGGGTCCAAACTTTTGCGTTAGTGCATGTATAATTATATGGGCCTCTTTTTAGATATTACTATCAGCAAACACATATTGATTGACCACTACATACATACAGTAATTTGATATGTCATATGTATAACCATGTAGAATATTGTCACTTTATAAATATAGGTTTGGTACAATTCCTAAAGGACCAGATGTGTTATTGCTTTGCAGAAACACGATGCTGGTCATCTGCTGTTCGACTTGGCTTGTGAACACCTAAACATAGTGGAGAAGCAGTACTTCAGCCTGCAGATCAGTGAGGACACATCAAGCTCTCCGGTAACTGAACTGTGATTGTTTGCAAGGGAGCAAGAAGTGAGAAGTGTTTATTGCTGTGACCCAGAAATAGACAAGTGTAATGCGCTGTCTTAAGAAACATGATGATTTTATTAACCGATTATATCTATCATTTCAGAGGTGGCTGGACCCCAACAAACCCTTCAAGAAACAGCTGAAGGGTGAGAGAGAAACTAGACACAGATATAGTAGGCCAAATGATAATTGTGTTGGAAAATCAGAATGTTGGATGTTTTATTTTGCACTGCACATTTCCCCTTTTATACATTTAGATTTTTCTCTGCTATCAATCAATCCTCATTTAAAGTCAATTAAAAACAATAATTTAAAGACTGTTAAATGTAATATTTAGCCATTATTCAAATGACTGCATGTTTTATACTGTACATTATAATGCTGGGATGCTTTTTTATACATTTATTTTGACAAAATATTATAGATAATAAAATATTATGACTTTGTATGGAATTGGATGGTCCTTCAACCATTCAGACCACAAGACGCATGATAAACGGGCATAGTTCAAATGACTCTATACGCAATTGTATAGTCCTTCAACCAATCAGACCAATGATGCATTGCTTGTCTATCCGTCATTGTGCTAAACCTGCCAATAGCACACTAGGTGGATAGGCTGGTTTGTGATTGGTCCCTGCAAATTTGTAATTGAAGCAGGATAAAATATACATGATTCCATCCTGAGCTGCTGGGCGAAATCAAATTGGCGGCATATAAGGCTGGGTTTACCTAGTCTAAATATTGGTAAGATATCAGCCATAATTTTAAATGTATTATTAGCTTATCAGTATCGACCAGACTTTATACACTTATCAGGCATAACATCATGACGGATGAAGTGAGTAACGCTCTCTTCATCACGGCACCTGTCAGTGGGTGGAATATATTAGGCAGCAAGTGAACATTTTTCAAAGCACATACTTTAAAACTCTTTCAAAGAAATGAAGTTATGATGCAGACAAAGGTGGATATGTAAAATGCTGTTTTAAAGGGGGGGTGAAACACTCAGTTTCAGTCAGTGTCATGTCAATCTTGAGTACCTATAGAGTAGCATTGCATCCTGCATATCTTCGAAAAGTCTTTATTTTTTTAATAATTATATAAGAAAGATGCGCTGTTCCGAGTCTTTCTGAAAAAAGCAGAGCGGGTGGGGGCGTATCGTGTGAGCGGAGCTAAATAATGACGTGTGTATGCCGCTGCTATTGTGTTGAGTCGAGTGCGTCGTAAAGCTGTGTCATCCCTAACAGTGGGAAAAACTTTATTCAAAATAAAAATATGGCTTTTAATCAGATACAGCCATACATCTATGATCCGGAATCAGACCCAGAGGCTGCAGTTGAACAGGAGCAGCAGCAAAAACGACTAGAGCAGGACGTCTCTATGTGGTACAAGTTATACACTAACTATATAATATGCTTAGCGGCTTGTGTTATTTACATATTTATACTTGAATTATATCGTCGTATTTTTGTCTTTGAAGGTGTACATGTGAGAAGTGCAGTTGTGCACGTGTGTGTGTGTGTGTGTTTACGCGTGGTTTGTGTAGACGTTATTAAGTTATTGGTTTGTGTAGACGTTGTGTAACGTTATTAAGCGGACTGGTTTTGCACGGCAGGCTAAGTTAGTGTTTACATAGAAAGACACGGAATAGTAGTGCATTTAAATGAAGAAGCGCGCTTATTTAACGTTAGTTCAACATATTTCCCCACTCTTTGTGTATTGTTGTTTGGAGTGCTTTTACAATACACAAACATAAAGTTACACATATAGTGGCCAGCTAAACAAATGTACACGCACTACACATCGCATGCTCCATTGATCAATTTCTATATATAGTAATATATATAGTAACTATACGTGATCATGTTTGGGCTACTTGATGAGCATAGGCAAAAACACAGACACTTGAAGCAGTCTAACTCACCGCCTGCGGTTCTAACGTTGGGACCTTTATCGTTGGGACTGCTCCATCCTTCAGCATTAGGCGATTGGAAAATCCGGCGTCGAACTGGGCCTTGTTTATGAAACAGTCGGCACCGAAATGCAGCGAACAGATATAAACATTCGCGCAACTCAGTTGCTGATCCGGAAAAGCAAATTCCATCCACTGTTGCCTTACCGCGGGGTTTTTGGGGAATCTGTGCAGGACTGTCTTGGTCTGGCAACCAAAAACGCACTTTTTGATGTCATTGTTAATTGTGCACATTACCTGTGCAGCGCAGCCTACGAGCCAGCGCTTTGATGGGCGTAGCCTGTTGCTTTCGCTCTCTCCCTCTCTCTCTCTCACGCTCTTCCGGTAGAATTGTCCGTAAGGCCCATACAAGGAAATTCCGCCCCCATTAACGTCAAAGGGGACGCATGATCGCAAAAAACTTGCCGAAACTTATGACTAACCGGAAGTAGTATTTTTGACAAAGAAATACTCCCATCAAACGTCCACCTTAACTTTTGAAACTTTGTCCATGTTTAGTATGGGATTCCAAGTCTTTAACAGTGTAAAAAGATCAGTATGCATGAAACAGCATTTCACCCCCCCTTTAAATTTAAATGTTGGAAATCTGCAGAAGTTCTGTGGGAGCAGATTTCTTGCAGGCCTAGACATCAGCCACAGATGTAACCACAATAAGAGTGCACGTTTGATGGGTGTGTAATATGAGTTACGTTGTAGGAGCACAAAGAAGTTTGTTTCCCTTTAAAGAGCATCAGGAGACACATGTTTGTTTTCCTCATGAGAATTGGAGGTGGCTGATTTAATAAATCAACTTACTTGAGTCATCAGACGTGACTTGCATGCATTAAGGCAGAGACGATTCAAAGAGTGATTGCTGCTCACGCTTCAGTGCCCACCTGCTTTTAAACTCCAAATTATGGTTTAATGGATTTGCTTAGATTTCTTGGGATTGCCAAAACCACAATTTTCTTCCTTTTTAGAAAAAGTATTACATTGAGCTTACATTTAACTTTGGTCATTGAATATCTGTTGTCTGCACAATTTTTTCCTTTTATATTTCCTTTTCCTCTGACTGCCCTCTGCTCTTTCTCTCCCACTGTTATTCCCTCAGGTTCGGCTCCATTCTTTTTAATATTTAGAGTGAGGTTCTTCATCTCTGATCCAAACTCCCTCCAGCATGAGCAGACCAGGTACTTTTCCTTCCTTATGTGCAACTGAGACAGAAATGTGTGTATATATATATTATTTTGTATCTGTGTAGAATGAGAGGTTTTCTGACCATTATTTTGTTTCGCAGGCATTTTTATTTCTTGCAAATTAAGAAGGACATTTGTGAGGGGAGGTAAATGTTAAGTTACTTTTGCATCTATACTACAGTACCATTAAAAGTAAATGCTTACCAAAACTTTATTTATTTGATCTAAAATACAGTAAAAACATTAATATTTACATTATATTAAACATTTTTAATACACTTCATTGCCACATGATCCTATAAAAATCATTTTAATATGCTGACTTGTTGCTCAATAAACATTTATTCTTATTATAA
The DNA here is from genome assembly GCF_024679245.1 of Pseudorasbora parva. Taxonomy (NCBI): domain Eukaryota; kingdom Metazoa; phylum Chordata; class Actinopteri; order Cypriniformes; family Gobionidae; genus Pseudorasbora; species Pseudorasbora parva. The sequence continues at coordinate 22,656,697 of NC_090178.1, read as the reverse complement.
ATGTTAAAAACACATTAATATATGTGTGGAAACCATGATACATTTTTTTCAGGATTCTTTGATAATATTTTAAATGGCTTGTCATCACTTGTGATCAGTTTAATGCAATTTTCTGAACAGTAGTGTATTGTAGTTCTTTTACTCTCATATTACTGAAAATGACTTGCTTCGTGCCCTTATTTTGAGTTTCTGAATGAATTATGGAAAAGAAAATGTAATATCAAATTTTGATTGCAGACGAGTTGATTAAATGTTTTCATGTTATAGGCTGACAAGCGATAAAGGCATTATAAATATATGCTATATGTATGCTACAACTGAATTAATGTATCATACCATTATAATTTACAGTATAAAAGATGGATAACTTATTTTGAAATCTGCTTTTGAAAAAATGTTTAAATTATAAAAATACCAGATATTTTTCAGAGGAATGTGTATCTAGTATTATTTTTCTTAATTGAACAATCAAAAATACCAGCAACCCACATTATTATAATGAATGCGGCATGCGGGTTACATCTTCCTTGAAAAACAGGTGATTCTGGCTACAGAGTAAAGCCCAGGAAGTTGAGGTCGATTGAGGTTGTGTGTTGTCTGATAAACACAAGTATTGTGTATAAATAAGAATTCTAATACACAGCTATGGACATTTACATACCTAATATATGAACTGACTAAATGTATAATGTTGACAAATACTAATAAATATCACTGATGTTACAACAATATATATTGTGTCCCAAAACATCATGGTGTGTTTTTATTGCAGATTAAAGTGTCCTTTAAGCTCAGCTGTGGTACTGGCTTCTTACTCTGTTCAGTGTAAGTTAAGGAAAGGACAATACACTTTGTGATTGGAAGCTCTGCCATAGAAACATTGACATTGCAGAGAATGTATCTGTGCTTGAAATAGGCATGTGTCTTCAGCAGGAAAAAGCTTGGGTTAATGGCACTGTCAAAAATGGAGATAACTGAGCAAAGCACATACAATAACTGTTTCTCTGTTAATAACATAGAATTTTAATACTCCTGTCTGATTGACAGCTGAGCTTGGAGACTATGTTCCTGAAACTCCTGCCGGATACCTCAGTCATACTCATTTTCTCCCTGACCAAGACCAGGAGTTCCTACTGAAAGTGGAGTCGCTGCATCCACAGCACAGGTGTACACACACACACACACACACACACACACACACGCATACACACACACACTCACTCACTCAAGTGTCCTCATAAACAATGTTTACGTTGTAATACCCTTGTCATCATGTTTATATTTGTGTATAAACCACTTGCACACAGCCGTTATTAAATCAGTCTGAATGTGTTTCAGAGGTCTGTCTCAGAGTGAAGCTGAGCTGTGTTATTTGAACACAGCGAGAACATTAGACCTATATGGAGTGGAGCTACATCATACTCAGGTACCATTTGGGTTAAAAACCCTACATTTTTCATACTTCCAAAATGTCAAAAAATAAAATGGGTAATGTTGTCTTAAAGTGGGTTATGTTGATAATCTATTGAATTAAATTTCTTAAATCCATGTCTATAGGATGTTAGCAACGCTGCCCTCTGGGTGGGGATTACATCAGGGGGCGTGGCCTTGTTTTGCCATTTAATTTGCTCCAGTTTTTTCCCCTGGTGAGTTTTGACCAGATTCTTTCTTTCTTATGAAATGCACCTTTTTAAGCAACTTAAATGGAATGTTTTTAGCTATTATAATTTATAAATGATGTTTGACAGATACAGCTCTGTTTGGATCTGTACAGTGGATGAGATACAAACACTGCAGAAAAAGTACAATTAATGTTATTAGTGTAATTAAGAGCCCTGGAAACTGTTACCCGTATTTTGATTCTTCTGTTTTTGATGAGAAGCATGCTTATTGAATGGCTGCCTTTTTTCAGGATTAACATCATCAAAATTTCATTCAAAAGAAAAAGGTTCTTTGTCCATCTACGCCGGAAACATGTAAGCTATGCATGCTTGATCATGCTCATCCTTTGAAACAAAAGCAAAATAAATGAATTAACATATAAAAGCCAGATACTTAATGCCTCAAAGATGCTTACTACTGCAAAAGCAACATCATAGTTGTGTTTTTCATCTATTTTTATATGTCTGGTACAGGGTGAGCTGGGCAACCACGTGGTCTCTCTCTCAATGCCAAGTTCACGCGCCTGTAAGAACGTGTGGAAATCCTGCGTGGACCACCATACATTCTACAATAGGAAACCCTCTCACTCGGCTTCAAAACTTAGGTACACGGGCACAGTCACGACGGAGCCATTCTAAGAAATTACAGTGTTCTTTATTGCTGGAGTTAATTAGAGTTCATTGCTGCCTCCACTAAATGAGAGTGTGATTTTTAATTGCATATATTTTTGTTCAAGCTCTATCCCACTGTACAGAAAACTGATTGGGGAGAAAATGTTGAACCCTGCAGTGAGGGCCAACTCAACGGAACACCTAGAGACCAAGAGTCTACCCTCACGGTCACCACCCAACACGCCCAACTGGTAACAATGCTCAGATAAACTCATCTGTATGAGATAAAATCTTTATGAATGAAAGCTATTTAATATATTTTTACAAACAATGAAATGTATTTATACTATATAATACTTAAAAAAAACAAAAAACAAATAATACTTGTATTCATCAAAGATGCATTATCTAAAAAAAAGTGATAGTAAAGACAGTTTATAATGTTTCAAAATAATTCTATTTCAAATTAATACTGTGCTTTTATTATTATTATAATTATCTTATTATTATATAATTATTATTATTATATAATTGTCTATTCATCAAAGAATCCTGAAAAAAGGACCAGTTTCTGGAAAAAACAATATTTACCATTGATTATAAGGGTTATCTTTGGCACCAAATTAGGATATTACAATGATTTCTGAAGGTTTCTGTGACACTAATGATCTTGCAATCAGAGGAATAAATACAATTTTTAACTGTATTAAAGTTGCCCTAGAATGAGCGCCAAATGTGACTCATTCGCTGGCGATCATTTATATGTACGCCGCCAACAATTGCATCTGTCCAAACATGCTCATTGTCAGGCGGAACTGACACTCGAGGATAGCGAAAACGGCAGCTCTCATGGACACAAATGTCATGTTCCAGGCTGTGCAGGGGACGTGAGGACTTTTCATACCCTTCACACAGACAAAAAATGTCAACAGTCTTGGTTGATGTTTATAATAATCGGATACCACAACAATTTAATTCAAAATCGTTTGTTTGCTCTGCCCATTTCAAGCAAGCTTCGCTCAGCGTCAATTTTAAACTGAAGAAAGGGGCAATTACAACTATATTCCTGCAAGCAGTAAGTAGCGATTTATCCACTTATTGACTGTTTAAACAATTTCTGATTAAATTAAAAGTTTCTTAGAGAGACAGGATTGTCTAGATAACGCAAGATGCTAGTACAGCAACAATAGGAAACACCAAGTACCATGTATAACCAAAACACCGGATAGTATACTGGTTTTGGTTTTGTTGGGGGAAAAGAAGAGCGTTCGTGCTTGCGTTTGCCAGATTTAAGTCATTTAAATCCCCCAATCAGGGCTTTCCTGTGAAAAGAACATGGATACTATCCGGTGTTTTACCTAAACATGTACAATCTGGCAACCATATGCACGTGAGCTGTTTCTCGCGTGCGCAGCACGGATGATCTGAAAGCACCAATAAACAAATAAGCTGCATTTTAGCAATCTCCATTTGAGATGTTCTGCTTAGTGTCATTCAGTCGGTCTGTGTTCTGTCAGGACTCACACGCCGCTTCACTGAACAACTGAACTGCTGTGAGAGGCTGAAATAAGCCAATCAGCAGAGCTCAACATTAATATTCATGACTCTTCCTAATAAGGCAAAAACAGAGCATTACATCCTAGGGACAATTTCTAGGGTTGTAAATGGACCTGTGAAACTGCATCTGCATCCCTTAAATAAGCCACATACCCTCTATGTAGATACCAGAGAACAATTTAACATATTTTTTCAACTCATTCTAGGGCACCTTTAAAATATAAACATTATGTAATAATTTTTTGACATTTTTTTTTACTGCAGTTGGGCAATAAATGCAGCCTTTCTGAGCATGAGATAACTTTTGAACAATAGTGTGTGTGTGTGTGTATATATGTATATGAGATGAGAGAGGTACATGTTATGAGAGAGGTTTACAGGGTCGTTGCTGAATATCTTTTATTTTAGGCGAAGTCCTCGTTTACGTCATGAGTTCCGTAAGCCACGTCCATCATCTGTGGACAACCTGACCAATGAAATGAGCTATGTGTCTGAGAGTGAAGACGTGTTCTATACTTACAGGCAAATTTACTCTACATATACAAATGCACACAATCTTGCAACCATACATATATTTTCAATTGTATTTATGCTCATAGTAAATTATTTAAAAAAACGATTACTCTGAAGGAAAACTCAGGAGGAGGGGAGGACGAGTGGTAGTTGGTCTCATAGTGATGACGTCATTGCTGAAGAGGATGATTTGCACGCCTGGGATAAGGTGAGTGCTATTGTACATGACAAGATCAAGAGAAATGTGGTTCACAACAGGATCTAATTTTTAAAGCTTCTCCAAATATCTTTCCAAAGGATCATTGCGTTAAAATGAGTGTTTGAAAAATAAGTTCCCTAACCTGACGTGGTCATACTCAATTCTAGTCAGAATATGAGTCTGAAACCGCTCCATTGGGCTGTGATTATGGGGCGCGTTTCAACCAAACCACTTAAGATATCAATTGGATAGACCTACAACCAATCAGAGCAACGAAGGGACGCATTGTCAAATATCAACATAGTTCAACTGCACTGTGTTGCCAAGTCCGCGTTTTTTCTGCGGGTTCTTTTCTATGTCTGCGGGTTGAAGCGACTATTATCTGATATATAGACCCATGAGTGCGAATTTTAGCAGGCAACCTTGCCAAAATAACACCCATTTTACCCCCTAAACACCATTTTTTTTCCCCCGGAGAACCCCCTGAGAAGCTATTAGGGCTAGTATTTGGCGCGATTTGGTGTAAAAACTTGGCAACCCTTTCTGCATGCGCGCTGAAATCAGGCTGGAATACACGATCTTTGCCAGTGTTGTAAAATAATTTAATGATACGCAGAGTACTTACCCAACATGATCATCATTTCTGAGAGAAATTGTGATAGTGAATGCATATACAAACAAGCTCTCCGTTTAGGATTCGAACAAATATAATCCAAACGCCTTTGATGACGTGCATGATTACGTTACTGTTTATCATCTGTCCATGATCGTCTAAAGCTCACCCTGATGATTTCATCTGTCTGAACAGTTTCTGTTTGGGGATAATTACTCCTCTATGGAGCTAGGCCAGACCGAATTCCCCAACCTAAAAAATTTGTGGGCGGGGCTAAATCTGCCTGGCATTTAGGCTATAAGGTCCCTGTAGCAGTGTGGGTTTTGATTGATGGATGGAGCAGTTAAAAAAAACAAAAACATTACAGGTCCTTCTAAAAAAATTAGCATACGTGATAAAAGTTCATTATTTTCCATAATGTAATGATAAAAATGTAACTTTCATATATTTTAGATTCATTGCACACCAACTGAAATATTTCAGGTCTTTTAGTGTTTTAATACTGATGATTTTGGCATGCAGCTCATGAAAACCCAAAATTCGATCTAAAAAAATTTGCATATTTCATCCGACCAATAAAAGAAAAGTGTTTTTAATACAAAAAAAGTCAACCTTCAAATAATTATGTTCAGTTATGCACTCAATACTTGGTCGGGAATCCTTTTGCAGAAATGACTGCTTCAATGCGACGTGGCATGGAGGCGATCAGCCTGTGGCACTGCTGAGGTGTTATGGAGGCCCAGGATGCTTCGATAGCGGCCTTAAGCTCATCCAGAGTGTTGGGTCTTGCGTCTCTCAACTTTCTCTTCACAATATCCCACAGATTCTCTATGGGGTTCAGGTCAGGAGAGTTGGCAGGCCAATTGAGCACAGTAATACCATGGTCAGTAAACCATTTACCAGTGGTTTTGGGACTCTGAGCAGGTGGCAGGTCGTGCTGAAAAACGAAATCTTCATCTCCATAAAGCTTTTTAGCAGATGGAAGCATGAAGTGCTCCAAAATCTCCTGATAGCTAGCTGCATTGACCCTGCCCTTGATAAAACACAGTGGACCAACAGTAGACTGGACTTCAGGCATTTTGGCATTTCCTTCTCCCCAGTCTTCCTCCAGACTCTGGCACCTTGATTTCTGAATGACATGCAAAATTTGAGCAACAGTCCAGTGCTGCTTCTCTGTAGCCCAGGTCAGGCGCTTCTGCCGCTGTTTCTGGTTCAAAAGGGGCTTGAACTGGGGAATGCGGCACCTGCAGCCCATTTCCTGCACACGCCTGTGCACGGTGCCTCTGGATGTTTCTACTCCAGACTCAGTCCACTGCTTACGCAGGTCCCCCAAGGTCTGGAATCGGTCCTTCTCCACAATCTTCCTCAGGGTCCGGTCACCTCTTGTTCTGCAGCGTTTTTTTGCCACACTTTTTCCTTCCCACAGACTTCCCACTGAGGTGCCTTGATACAGCACTCTGGGAACAGCCTATTCGTTCAGAAATTTCTTTCTGTGTCTTACCCTCTCGCTTGAGGGTGTCAATGATGGCCTTCTGGACAGCAGTCGGGTCGGCAGTCTTACCCATGATTGTGGTTTTGAGTAATGAACCAGGCTGGGAGTTTTTAAAAGCCTCAGGAATCTTTTGTAGTTGTTTAGAGTTAATTAGTTGATTCAGGTGATTAGGTTAATAGCTCGTTTAGAGAACCTTTTCATGATATGCTAATTTTTTGAGATAGGAATTTTGGGTTTTCATGAGCTGTATGCCAAAATCATCAGTATTAAAACAATAAAAGACCTGAAATATTTCAGATGGTGTGCAATGAATCTAAAATATATGAAAGTTTAATTTGTATCATTACATTATGGAAAATAATGAACTTTTATCACATATGCTAATTTTTGGAGAAGGACCTGTATATCTGCAGATTATACATAAATCCAGAAAAGTGCTCTAGACCTTTAAGGACATGGCAGCAAAATTTGACAGTTTCAATAGTTATGGAGAGGGTGGAAAATGGCCATAAAAAATAAATGATTGTGCAGTTTTTATATTGCAAAAATTATTACATTTATAAATCTGAGAGAGATGTTTTGGTCTCTTCAATTGGCTTCATTTTTTATATGAAAGCTGAATATTATCACAGACATGTTATTGACGGGCCGCAGGCGTCATTAGTCACCCTGAAACAGATTTAAATCTATAATAATCTGTGATGTGGTCAGGAGCACCACTTGATTGGATTTCAGACAAGCAATCAAAACGTTGCTGAACAGTGATGCTAAATGTAACAAAAGGCGCAGGACCTAAACCACCACACCGAGACAGCCAGCTGTCATAACTAATATCCCGTGTTTGTCATTCTCACAAATCCAAACACTACACTGATACTAGTCATGTTGATGAGTCACTGAAAATGATCACAAACTACAAGACTAGGACATATGAACCATTTTTAAAAACCACAGTGGGATCTAAAAGGCTGAGACCACTGAGATTGTTTTCGCCTAGAAACATGCTGTAGTAGGATATCAGAAACTGAAAAGATATTACATGAAATGAAATCTTTACAATTCTGTGCTTTTGTTATACTGTATGTTCTTCTTTTGAAGCACAAGATGCTCTTTGGATAATTCTCAAATCGTGCAGACATTCTGTTCAATTTTTTTTTTTTTGCACTCAATGTTATGCCAATATTTTTTTTTTCAACAGTGGTCTCAGACTTTTGGGCTCTTACTTTGTTAGGCTATCAGTTTGTGTGCAAAACTGCTTAGAAAGATGTGGTCTACAAACAAGACAAGAACCATATTCTTTATTATTTTGGAATAATAGAGTTTTTTATTTGCTATTATTATTTGGTAGCTAGCATTTTCTGATTCTTTTTCTGTCGTACTTGCCTCAAAGGCTGTATTTTTGTTGTTATGTGTGTAAAGAGGGTGACAGCTGATGGAGATCTGCTGCTTGTGAGGATAGGCCCAGACCAAGATGGGAAGTTTGGCTTCAATGTTAAAGTAAGTTTGTACATGATATAGTTTGTGCATTTATCATTATTGTTCAAATTGCTTTCAGATAAAGTTTTGTGCGGAAGATCATGTATCAGAATATTGTTGGCTAATATTTAGGGAGGTGTGGATCAGAAGATGCCGCTGGCCATCTCTCATGTTAACCCTGCATCTCCGGTAAGCCATAAAAATCCTGTCTCCTAGTGAAAATGAATGGGTTATTGGTTTTTACATTTGTACAAATATTGGCTGTGCTGCAGGCTGGTCGCTGTGTGCCTCCACTGATGGAGGGAGATCAGGTGTTGTTGATAAATGGGCGGGACATTTCAGAACACACTCATCAGCAGGTGGTCATGTTCATCAAAGCAAGCCGAGAGTCGCACAGCAAGGAACTTGCATTGCTTGTGCGTCGCAAAGGTGTGCACGGGTGTATTAATGTCTGAGCAAAACAAATGCATTTCAATTGGGGATTAATTGTTTTAACTTTATCCTTGATGTGCCTTGTGCATTAAGATCATACATTCAATCAGAAACAGTAAACAGTGTTTGTTTACAGGTGTCTCTTTGCGAGCCGAACCCACCCTGCAGTTTGGTGAGGGTCTCACTCTTCCAGGAGAAATATCCCCGCTGTCCACCCAGCTATCTGGAGAGACACTTGAAGAGTCCATGACTCGTCTGGAGAAGGGATTGGTCACCGGCACACTGCTTTTGCACTTTGAGGTTGGGGCATGGAAACATTTTACAGCATGTCTCAGTTTTCGTGTGTGAATTGGTGATAATTGTCATGCGTGCATGTGTATGTGTGTTTTGCTACTCTCAGAAGTTGTACAGGAAGAAAGAGGGAATGTTAATGTCTTGTGCAAAGCAGTCTGAGAATATGGACAAGAATCGGTACAAAGATGTATTACCATGTAAGTTGTATTGCTTTTTCTGCCAAACAAGTACATTAACCACATACTAAAATTAATAATTGTGGCATGTAACTCCTATGTTCAAAATATAACAAAGTATTATTCCTTGTATAAAATTAGTACTATTATGGCTGAGTTGACAATATTGATTTCTAGAATGTAATCGATTTTCATTTTGATGATCAATCTTGTGCCGGAAGTTGACATTAGGTTAATTTTATATGTACTCTACTTGATACAGCAATCAGGCATAATCTTATGACATTATGACATTATAATACTGTGTTGGTTCCCCTTTTGCTGTTAAATCAGCCCTGACCCGTCAAAGCATGGACTCCACTAGACCCCTAAAGGTGTGCTGTGGTATCTGGCACTAAGATGTTAGCCGCAGATACTTTAAGTCTTGTAAGTTGCAAGGTGGGGCCTCTATGGATTGGAATTGTTTTGTTTAGCACATCCCGCAGATGTTCGATTGGATTGAGATCTGGGGAATTTGGAGGCCAAGTCAAACACCTCAATCTCTCAATCAACCTTGTTTTGCTCTTAAACCATTCTTGAATTTTCGCCTCGTGGCAGGGCACATTATCCTGCTGAAAGAGGCCACAGCCACCAGGGAATACCGTTTCCATAAAAGGGTGTAGATGGTCTGCAACAATGCTTTGGTAGGTGGTACGTGTCAAAGTAACATCCACATGGATGTTGGTAGGATCCAAAGTTTCCCAGCAAAACATTGCCCAAATCATCACACTGCTTCCGCCAACTTGTCTTCTTCCCATCCTGGTGCCATGTGTCCCCCATGAAAGCGACACAGTTCTAATGCCAGTGTTGGAATTTTCAGGAGTGGACAGGGTGACCCATGGGCACCTTGACTAGTCTGCGGCTATGCAACCCTATATGCAACAAACTGCAATGCACTATACTCTTGATACCTTTCTATCAGAACCAGCATTACCTTCTTGAGCAATTTGAGCCATAGTAGCTCATCTGTTTAATCGGACCACACGGGCCAGCCTTCGCTGCATCAATGAGCCATGGCAACCTATGACCTTTTTGCCGGTTTACCACTGTTCCTTCCTTGGACCACTTTTCACACATCGATACTGACAACTGCAGACCGGGGACATCCTACTAGAGCTGCAGTTTTGGAGATGCTCTGACCTAGTTGCCCAGCCATCACAATTTTGACCATGTCAAACTAACTCAAATCCTTATGCTTGCCCTTTTTTTCAATGCTTCTAACAAATCAACTTTGATGGCAAAATGTTCACTTGCTGCCTAATACATCCCACTCACTAGCAGGTGCCGTGATAAAGAGATAATCAGTGTTACTCACTTCACCTCAAAGTGCACAATGTTATGCCTGATCGTTGTATACCCAAATGTGTCTGTACTAAATTGAAAATCTATTTGTGAAATCTGTCAATACCCAACCCTAGTTTATTTTAAATGCATTAAAACTTCAAGCTACTCCATTAAGTGGCATCCCTCTTCTAGAATATATAGTCTTGACTATAAATTCACTCTTTTGACTATATATATGACTAACCTCACTGAGGTTAGTAGACATCTGTATCAGTGCTGTAAAGTGATACAAAAGCAGCAATATAGCAACTGATAAAGTTTGAATGCAATGTAATTCACTTTATATATAGGCAAGTGCATAAATGCTAGGTAAGCATATGCTTTGCATTATAGCTGTTACACTATTTAGTATTTTAGCATGGCTGGATCATGGTATTGAACAGCATCCAGAACTGTAACTTTACACTAATAATTTATCATTAACATGTTTTTTTGGGTTTGAAAGTCAATCTGAAGTTCAAAAAACATTCAAAAGTTCAAAAGAACGTTTGAAAATTCAAAAATTATTTTCAGGAAGGTTGTGTTTTACAACAAGAGAGTGGCTACTGGAAGACCATGATGAGATTAAACAAAGCTACCACACTGTATTAGATTAGGGCTAAGGTCAAATGTATCATTTTATCCATTTGTGTATAAGCTTTCGATTTGCGAATAAAGCGTAATGCTCTTTAAAACTACTCTGAGGAGGTGTTTTCACATAATCCGCAAATCCCTCTTCCTCATTCTTTGTTCGTTCATACTTTCCTTTCAGATGACATCACCAGGGTGGTTCTGCAAGAGGAGGGGGATGATTATATCAATGCCAGTCATGTGAAGGTATGGAACATTATCTGTCTACCTCATTTTATTTCTATTTAATATTACATTTTTCATTGTTTCATTTTACTCGTGAATAGAAAAGGTGGCTCTGGATGACACATTGAAGACTTGGTTGTGTGTGTGTGTGTGTGTGTGTGTGTGTATGTGTGTGTGTGAGACAGACTGAGCCAGCAGGTTGTGTTTTGCGGTACATTGCAGCTCAGGGTCCACTACCGCACACCTGTACACACTTCTGGAGGAGTGTGTGGGAGCAGGATGTCAGTGTCATCATCATGCTAACCACACTGACTGAGAGAGGACGGGTACTTCAACGCATTTGCACACACGTGTTCTCCACACACATGAAACGAAAAGGGTTAAATACTACACACAATGTGAGTTACAATGTACTGCAATATTAATAAACACTTCAAACTCACTCTAGTCCTGAACTCACTTTTACGACAGAAAAACGCTTACAAACACGCACACACATAACACCTAATCAGACGATACCCATCACACACCTCCAGTCCCCCAAGGACAGCTTATTGTGAGTTCCGTATTCTTCGGCTCGGCTTGACTGTTGCTTGGTAACCAAGCACTCTGCATTCTTTTCCAAAGAGATGATTTAATAAACTCTGTGTGAGGGAGAGAGTGAGCACAATTGTGTGTGTGTTTTTTTTATTTTATTATTTATGCTGTGCTCAGTAATCTCTTTTCTATTTCCACAGACCAAGTGCCACCAATACTGGCCTCATCCCCCTGAAGTGAGGGATTATGGGTATCTTCAGGTGTGCTGTCACTCAGAGGAGTGCAACCTGGCATACGTTACCCGAGAACTAACACTCAAAAATACTCAGGTAACAATAACAGCAGACATACTTTTTAGATTTTAGATGGACACCACCCCTGTGAGCTTCAGGAAGAACAAACGTATAGCATGCAACGCTTACTGAATATATGCTGTTAAAGACCACTTGCATTCAAAATGAGAGTTTGTGGTTTATTTTAAGTCATCTATATGCCAGTTGAGAAATCACTTTTAGCATATGCACACTTTTACAACTGTACACTCTTTACCCTTCGGAAAACATCATCCCACACTATTTTTATCCCATCAAATGCTCTCTAGAATGAGAATGTCCTGACTGAATTCAAAGTAGAACACTTCTACAGCTACTACTAGCATGCTATTATTCTTATACTATATCTTTAGAAGGGAAGTATTGAATGAATAGTGTGCTAGCCACAAACCACATGACAAAATTCTGACTATTACTAGCATGTTTCTTTTAATAGTACGCAATTTCAGATGCAGCCTATATCTTTATAATAGAAAAATAGTGTGCTAGTATGCTTCACTGTAAAAAATATTTAAAAAATAAGTTACCTGGTTGTAATTACCTAAAGAGTTAATGCAATGAACATTTTTGAGAATCTACAACCTTTATTAAAATATTATTAAAATATTTTCTACGCATATTTGGGTAATTGTGTGTTTAATTTGCGAAAACGCAGTGAAACATGCCAAATTGTGCTATTTTCATGATTTAGCTAATTTTTGTATGTGGTTCAGATACAATAATATTTTGAGTTTCTATTTATTTAACACATTTTCTTCATTGTATCTACTCAAATGTAAAATTTGAATAAACTAAAAAAATTAGGGCAACCAGGTTACTTACTTTTTTAATTTAAACCTACAATATTTTTTACACTGTAGTAACAGAACATGGATGAATTCAGAATAACATATCAGTATACCAATACTATTCTTATACTATATATGAGTAAGTGTATACTGTACAGTTATACATGTATATGAGTAAATGGTGAGCGTATGTACCAGGGCTCTGAACCGTTTCAAGGAACGAAAACAAAAACTGGAAACAAACTAAATTTTAAAAGGAACAAAAATGAAAACGAAACCAAAATCGATTTTATTCCTTCTGAACAGAAACGTTTATTTGAACCATTAACCGGTTAATAACATTATTTTATCGTTCTCTTTAATATTTTAATTTGGCAGTGACCAATCATGAGCTACTACAGCGAGTACTACAGCGTGGGATTTTGACATCAAGCGTGAGTGAAATGCCCGAACAGCAGTCATCTAATGTAATTGCACTACCCGATAACGCAATGCAAGTCAGTTTAGAGCATGCATTTTCCTGCCTCAAGTACGTTCTTTCCTCACTAAGGTCTTCAGTGCATGCGCAGGTATTGGAGGCAGTACGCATTTTAACCTCAAATAGTCTGATTTAGGGTAGTTTGTGGATTTAGTTTGTTCCCATCCAAGTAGGCTATTTTTCCTATATTCTTTCAGGTAGCCTGTTTTCTATTTAGACTGTTGATCATAGACAAAAAAATATATGTTGATGCTTCGTATTAAATGGTAGAAATGTTGTTGTAGTTTTACAATGTTATATTGCATTAAATGATCAAGCTTTATTCGCTGACTGAATTTGATTATGTGATCAAATGTGTAAGAACGTGTTGCGCAGTGTTTGCTTTGAAATTAGCAGTTGTCGGTGCATTTAAAAGAGCAATGGTTATCTAGTTTATTTTTTTTTATTCATGTCATTTATAAAACAAGTCCTGTTGGAAAAGTTATATACAAAGAATGTTATCACTCTTCTGAAAAGAATTAGGCACAAGAGGGCAAACTTTCGATTGTTTAACGGTCCATTAATACAGGCCAGTATTTTTCCAGCTGTTTTGTAATTAATGCAGGTATTTCTGTTGTGGTTATAATTATTATTTAATTTTAGAAGTTTAATTATCACATATCTTATTTTTGAGTGAAAATAAGTCTTTATTCATACATATTTGTTTAAAGTATAGGCTAAATTTGGTGATACTTTATTAAAAAAAAACTCTTAAAGGTCCCATTCTTCGCGTGTTTTCGAAGCTTTGATTATGTTTACAGTGTGCAATATAACATGAGTTCATGTTTCGCGTGTAAAAAAAACAGTATTTTTCACACAATTTACTTATCTGTACACGTAACAAGTTCTGATTGGGCCAGCGCTTCCTGTGTTGTGATTGGACAGCAGCTTAGCGCACTTTGCCCGGAAAGGTCCCGCCTCTTACTATAACAGGGAGATGCAAGTGCTGAATCCATGTGGGAGAGCAACAAAACCACGCCCCCTATTTTGCGTGTTCTTGTGGGTGGAGGGTTAGTCAACAAACGGTTCTAGTGACGTCATTACATCCCTGCACTTCCTGCTGTAGTCCAAACCGGCTGTTCGCTGTAGGCTTTGAAAGGGAACTTCTGTTAAAATATCTCGCTTGGCATTGAACTTTGAGCGTTATAATTTTACATTTATTATTTATGCTCTAACAGCAACATTACACACTAACTAAAGTTTGAAAGATGGAATCGCGAAGAACGGGACCTTTAAAATCTTGGACCAGAAGCCTAACGGTTCACATCATTGTATTATCCTTAAAGGTGGGATAAGTGTTATTTCAAAACCTTTTTAGAAAAAGGACACGGGCCGAGTGGAATAACAAACTTGTAGCCAATCAGCAGGTATGGGGCATGTCTACTGTTGTTGGTGAGAAGAGCGCTCGCTCTCACTCTGTGCACGTCATTATTCAAAACACACGAGTAACACATGACTGACATTAGCCGAGAACTAGCCTAATATATGCTGCTTGACTATGCTCGTGTGTCATGTTCACTTGTTAGTCCATTTGCGATCGTATTGTGTCTCACTTAAGCGATGATAAAGACACGTTCATTTCCACACCGTATGGAGCATCCAAATCTCTTCACTGTGTGCTTCAAGCATCAGCTCACACAATGTCTCCGACAAGTAAGATACTATACTCCTAATATATGTTTGTTTACTATTTTCATGATCTATATAACCCTTATCCAGTCATAATTGTTTGTAATATGTCGTTAGCTGGACTGTTGGCTCGTGCTATAGAGTTGTTCATGAGAACAGTTTGTGATTTTGTGATCGCTATGACTCTAATCTGGTCATAATTGTAATATGTTCGTTAGTTGGACTGTCTTGCTCGTGTACTATTGAGTTGTTCACAAGAAGGGTTTGTGTTTTTGTGATAGAAGGGATGACTTTTTCATTGAATATTCGACCTGGATTAGATACAAAGAGATTCTGCCATAGCCGTTGATGCCTATGGGTTTACATATGTGTGGGGCGGCGCTATCAAAATAGGGGCGAGACCCTTTTGGGGTAGGGGCATGTTTGTTTTGGTGATTTGAAATATCAACAACGGTTACCAGATAGCACCTACCCCACCTTTAATAACTACAAACTGCTAAGCTGGGAAGTGTAATCAAATATAAAAATATCTGTCTGGTCTATAAAATCTTGCATAAGACTGCTCCTGCTCCTTTAAACTCATTCATAATTCAACGTAATAATAGTAGCTAGAGCACCAGAAGCACTACACGAGGTGACCTTCTCCCATTCAGGAAAAGCACATTTGGTCAATTCTCATTTTCTGTTATAGCAATACGAAATTGGAACTCATTGCCCATTAAAATAAAAGACATACATACGTATTCCTCCTTTACTACACACCTTAAAAACTGGTTGTCCGACAATTATAACTGCACACATTAATCTAACAGATGGGATGTATTTGGGATGTGACATGGTCATGTTGCTGCCTTTGGATTTTTGTTTCCTGCCTAAATGTTAGGTCTTGTGTCTTAATGTGGCCTATGTATGACTTTACTGAATGCGAAATTTGTACTTTTTTAATGCATGAACTGCTTTTATGTCTTTGCAATTGATGCGTGTTTGTTTGTGCTTGTATACACATTTGTATGTTTTACACTCTTGTTTAGCCCTGTTGCAAATATATTTGTAATTTTATTTTACCAGAGGTATGCCTATTAACAACGGGTCGGGGACTATTAAAATAACGTTATTGACCGGTATTTTTTTCCAATCAAACCGTTTTTGGAACCGTAATGTTTAATTACTGTAATGTAATGGAAACGCTAAAATATCGATTCTGCTCTGAGTGAACCATGTGATTTTTGTTTTTTGTTTTTTCCTGCTATTAAGCCCTAGTATATACCATTCCATCCTGTATGTCAGAAATAGGCTAGAATGTTGGGATGTTTAAATTTTTAATAGTATACTATCATAATATTCTTACTATTTATGCCATATCTTTATCTTTATAGAAAGAAATAGAAAAAGTAGTATGACATTCCAAATTCAGTCACAGTTCCAAGTGTTGATATATCCCTCCAAAAACCTCCTGTTTCAACAGGAAATACATCACAAGAGAGAGGTTTTAAACTAAGTAAGTTCAAATTAAATAAATTACCCACAGCTGTTTCTGTGGTCAGGATTTAAAAGGTCTCTCTGTTTTTAATCCTAGTCTTATTTTTGGCAAAATTCTGATTCTTATGTAAACATTTGTAATTTTACTCATGCTCTGTCGGTCATATCACGCTGAAGTGTAATGTTTCATTTAAAACAGAATTTGGGCTTTTAGCATCTTTATGTGAACTTGATGTGAGAGTGTCAATGTGTAGGAGCATTTGTTTGTGACAGTAAACATGGCAAGCAGGTTGCGTACTGCTCTGGTCAAGAGCATAGTAGCGTGCACTTACATGTACATTCACATACATGCTCACACTTTCACAAACAATCTATCATTGCTGGAGAACGGAGACCCATCTGTTGTCTCTGTTGGTGGGAGTTAATCTCAGCACGGACAGCAGACGGAGGTTACATCACACATTTATTGTCCATATAGGGTATGTGTGTGTCTGAGATGGAAAAAAATAAAGAAAAAGAGAGAGGAAAGAGATGATTGGGGGGTACAGGAAAAATGCCAGTGTGTGAGTGTTCATACCACACAGCTTGCGAACCAATTATTCCTTTCTGCCCGATTTGTCACAATAACCAAATTATTTTTTTCACATTGGCCTTCAGACTGTGACTCATATTCAAGAACTTAAAGATCATTTCTTTATCTCACCCACTTGTAAGATCATGAAAGAGCTGAAGGGGAAATTAAAATGTCAGCATATTTGGGTAATTCTGAGCTGAAATGGTGTTTTAAAAATGACAGGAAGCTGGAGTCTCATTTATAAAATATATGTGCGATCTGATTTGCTTCTAAATGCAATGGACATCATCCTTCCCATTTATAAAGGCAGAGACCGATGTGAAAATCTTGACAGAAAACGTGTACAAACCTTTCCGTATTTTATCCATTAATCAATTATGATAATGTGAAGTAAATGGGTAATCACAATGCATTAATATTATTTAATTCTAGTTACGTCACTGAAACTCATTTAGATTTACATGTAGTGCAAAAGCCCTAATTCTCTCACTCTAGGAACATTCCATATAAATATCCTTCCACATAAGGCAAAACGCAAACATGTTTAGACTTGTCTGTTTTTTTTGCAAACTCATTCAAGCATTCTCTTGCACTCAGCCTCGCCCTGTCTCTCTCTTTCTCCTTCTCTTTTTTTAACAGTCAGGACAGCAACGCTCGATCACCCATTTGCAGTATGTTGCCTGGCCAGATCATGGGGTACCAGAAGATTCCTCAGACTTCCTGGATTTTGTCCAGTCAATGAGAAGTATGAGAGGGGAGTCAGTGCCTCTTATGGTCCACTGCAGGTGAGGGGACTTCCAGCACATAAACACAAAGATATTATCAGGTGTTCACTTGCTGAGAGAATGTTTTTCTGCAGTGCTGGAATAGGACGGACGGGTGTGTTGATCACCATGGAGACCGCCATGACACTGATGGAGAAGGAAAAGCCAGTGTATCCCCTAGAGATCATTACTTTGATGAGAGAACAGAGGGCCATGCTGGTTCAGACATCGGTATGAACGCACACACAGACATACACATGTGAAACTTTTTTTTCACAAAGTTGAAATGTCATTTCGCACCAACAAACAGTTTTTCAAAAGTTTTAACTGTTCTCTCTGTTAACAAACTTATAGCATTGCCTAAAACTCATAATTGCTTAAGCCAATGCCATTCTGTTCAAGTTAACAAATCACAATTCTTTTTGATGGACATGAATTATTAAATCACAAAGAATTATATATTGTCATTTTATATATATATATATGTGTGTGTGTGTGTGTATATGTGTGTGTCTCATAACCATTTTGTGTGGGTGGGACAAAACCCTCCCACTTTTCCCCTTTTCTAGTATTTCCTCAATTTTAATTAAAAAAATAAATGCCTTTCCGATCTGATATGTGATGGGGAAAAGGGAGTAGAGCAAGTGTGGCAAAAGGCAGATTCGAACATCTGATCGATTTGCCCACCTACTTTTTATTTGCTTCCAACACCCATTTTATATATATATATATATATATATATATATATATATATATATATATATATATATATATATATATATATATAATATATATAAAAAATGCAATGGCTGTATCTGCGTACTTCCCTACTATATAGTGGCCGATTTAAATGTATGGAAAAAAAAGTACTATGTCCAAATTCATTGTATTTATGATCAGTAGGCAAAAAGTACCTGGATGACCTTAGCCTAGAAATCTAGACGCACCCTAGCGGCAGCAAATCTAATTTGCAGCCAGGGTTGTCTAGCAACTCTTCGTTGGATTGCAAGTTGGCAAAAACCAAACTCTGGTCAGGCCAATCACATCATGTATAGAGTCGGTGGGCGGGCTTAGCATGATGACGGCAGAGCTGTGCTACTTGAAAACAAGGAAGCTGGCAAACAGCGGTCTTTCGAGTCTGCTTTGGCTGTGACTCTGGAAGACTAGGAGTTGAGCTTTTCTTTGAGAAAACGACGACGAACGGCACTGAAGTCATTCTTAAAAAAGGAAGATGTGTTCTGAGTTTTGCCGAACAGTTACAGCAGAAGTTTAATCTGTTAACTAGCTCCGCTTCACCTTGCTCTGGTTGGTTGTAGTGCTATCATATTGCTTGCAGAGGGACTTTGAAAGACAACTGTTTATAATAATGCGTTCGATTTATATAGCGCTTTTCTAGGCACTCAAAGCAGTCACAATGTACTTTATTCAAAAGAAGTACCTATCAAAAGACCATATGATTTTTGTATGCAGCCAGACACATGAAGGGAAAAAAATTAATTTTGAACTATGGGAAAGGCTCAAAAGTGATACCTGATCATACTCTGAATGGCTAAAATGACTTTTAAAGATCAGAAGGTTTAATATTTTATTTGATATACCATTATTACTTATTGTTTGTGCTTGTTTGTTTTTCAGTGCCAGTTTACCTTTGTGTGTGAGGCCATTCTGAGGGTGTACAGAGAGAGATTCAAACAGAGCTCAACATCTAATAGTTGATGAGAAGAGATGGACAGGAGAGGATTTTTTTAAAACATGGAAGTAAAGGAAGAATCTCTGCTGCTGTGATTCGACTGTCAATAAAGACGGATGAAAAGGGGCAGGGAGTAGAGGGTGGGTCTGGATAAAGATGGATGGACAATCTCTTCTCTTGCTGTGGCTCTCCTGACAGCTGTGCGGATCAAGGAAGAACATAAAGCACTTTGACGTGTATAAGCTTATAGGTCTTTCCTGGTCCCACATACGCACCAAGTGCTATATTTAGGTGAATCTCACGAAATTTGTCATGAAATGGTCAGGTCACATTAGACCCCAAAACCAAGAGGAGAAAAATAAATATGTTAAACAAAATTTAAACATAAAATAAAAACATCTACTTTAAGGACTCCTCAAGTTTTCTCTTTATTTGCAGAGCAATTAAGCATGTCTCCCCCCCCCCCCCCCCCAGTTTATACATTAATCTGATGTTGTCTTTATGCATTGTACAGTAATGGTTTTTGCAATTATTTAATTAAAATCAATCCATTTTATTTAAAGGATGTACAACAAATGATACCATGATTCAGTTTTTTTTTAAATTTATGTTACAGTAATTATAATGAGACTTTGTATTTTGTCATGAGAAATGGAGATGCTTAATTGTCCTGAAAAGAAGTGTAAACTACTGTCTTAATACAAAATATAATTTTTGTTTTCCTTTTGATTTTGGTAATAAAATGTGACCTGGACACTACTTTGTGAGATCGACTATTACATTAACAAGTCCACTATTAGAATGATTAAATTCACTTCTGTTAATAAATAAATAAAATGTGTAATTCTTATCACGTTGTGCCTCTTCTCTTATTCATGATGATGGCTTGGGTGGGAGCGCGAATGAGCGTGCGTGAAATGCTGACGATTGGCGCATAATGTTTCCTTATAGCAGAAGGCTGCTTGATTTGTAGTCGTTGCTGGGGAATTCAGTGACGCTGGCTCGCGTGAAGGTAACCTCACCCTGATCACTAGGTTGGTTTACCAGCAGGTAGCGCTACCTCGCGTACACCGACTCGAAAAGAGGAAAAAAAGTTTTGAGTGTTGCTCTGAGATTTAACGCTTGCGCAGAACAGGTTGCCTGGCCAGTTCCTCTGGTTGACTTACCTGAGAGGTACATCAGTTTCGGTCAGTAACCGAAAGGAACTAACGCGCCATCATTCAGCAGAACCTGGACTTCGGTGAGGACGAGAAGAAGTTTAATTAAAGCGCAATTACTTTTTTATTGAAACAAAGATCAAACGAGCGAAAGGACCGGAGTATATTCCCGTGGCTTTTGGCAGGTGCGCTCCTCTTTTCTCGCCCGTACGCCACGAGGAACGGCGTTCGTGACAGGTCGCCGTATCCCGACTTGTCCTTTCTACATTGCACGCTTCAGTCCGGTAGACGCCGCCTTTCTTCGTCGCGGAAAGCCTGGGAAACAGCTGGATGCCTTCCTCGTGAGCAGTCCGGTATCGGTGCAGTTTTATTAAAGCGCTGTCTCGCGGGGAAAAGATGATGGGCTTTCTGCGCAGGACGTTTAGCCGTCGGTCAAAGCGACGCTTTCGGACATCAGACGAGCTGGACGGGACCGGCAGAGGCGGAAACACCGTGCTGCAGGCTCACCAGCAGCAGGTGATTCACGCGCCGACCGTTGTGACCGGGGGAGCCGTAGTCCACATCCCCGCTGCGGGCAACAGCAAAGACGCCATCACATGCAGAGTCCTGCTGCTGGACGGATCGGATGTCAGTGTGGAATTACCGGTGAGTGGAGGACTTATTTACCTTGTCGTGTCACCTTGATTGTTTTGATTGTAGTATTTAACGACAAAGTTCGGTTTTGTGTGTGTGGCCGGACGGATTTCCCCGATGTTGGGTCCTGTCCCGGTAGTTGAAATGCAAACAGATGGTGCTCGTGATCCCGTCCTCCTGTTTACTTCCCACCTATAGCGACCGCTCAACCTGTCACACACAAACCTGCAGATTCCCTTTCAATGAAAATGAAACCACGTACACGGAATTCCCCAGTTGATTTTCTTTTTCTCCTCCTCTGTCAAAGTGTTTTCCAGAAATCGCTTCCCATTTGTTCACTAAGGTCGACGAACCAGTTAGGCGCTTAACCTTTGGTCCCTCTATTGCAAGTCGCGCCATGAAAGGTGTCGATTTCTTTCTGACTTGACTGTTGTATCTGTTTGTAACTGTCTTGTCAATTAACTATTGAATATCTTTTTTAACAACTCCAACTGTGGGTCTCATTTTGTTGTGAATTTGAGTTTGTAATTGAGTTTTCTAACGATCGTTATCAGCATGCTTTGGTATACAGCAACAGCACTGTAAAAAAAAAAACAGAAATATCCATTAACTTGCATATCTCTGAGAAATGGTCAGTTTGTTTGTTTATTTTATCTCAGTCAGTAAAAATTCTCCCAAAATAAACCAAAACATTAAGCTTTACCTGTCAACAAGCAAGACAGAAAGCAGTGTTATGACAATCTCCATCAACTAGTTATTAGATACAGACGACATTGATTTGAAGTATAGGCTACTTGCTTGCTATATAGTGCACAATGGAATTTAATGGTTTATAAACAATAATAAAAATGTTAATACAATAATTGAACATTACATCATGCGTTTAAAACTGTAATATATGGACTTTTGACACTTATGGAACGACAAGATTGTTGTAAATACATGTAGGGTACATGCAAATGCATTATGTATAGGCTAAGCTATTTGGTTAATTAGATATTTGTTTGCTATGTCATTATATAAGCTAACTAAACTGGACATTAATGTTAATTTAACATACATTTGCAGGAATTGTAATTGCAAGTACCCCTTTAAAAGTTATTTGAGCCAATGGGATTGCTTTTAAGGTCTTAATGGAGACCCAATTTTGAGGGAGGACCCTGATTTCTCACAACACTGGCATAGAACTAGCCTAGAAATCTAGATGATCCCTAGCGGCAGAAAATCGAATCTGCCTCGAGTGTCATCTAGCAACTCTCAAAACTGGTCGGGCCAATCACATTGTGTATACAGTCAGTGGGTGGGGTTTAATAAAGTGACGGCAGAGTTGCGCTTGCGTGCTACTAGTAAACACAGAAGCTGGTGAACGGTGGTCTTTCGAATCAGCTTTGACCACGACTCTGGAAGACTTGGAGTTAAGCTTTTCTCTGAGAAAAAAAACAAAGAACAGCACTGAAGTCATTCTTAAAAGGGAAGATGTGTTCAAAGTTTTGCCGACCGGATACAGTGACTGTTTAATCTATCAACAAGCTCCGCTTCACGTTGCTCTGGTTGGTGTAGCACTATCCTATCGCGTGCAGAGGGAGTTTGAAAGACAACCGTTTATCCCGCCCCTCGGATTGAGCTCTGTCTATGGTGAGTTTCCAGACCAAACATCTTGATGTGGGTCTGCCTTGTCAGGGTAGCAGAGAACAATATATAGAGACGAGTGATAGAGGTTTTGTCCCAAGACAGTGTTTGCCGCATAGTCCCTGAGAAGGTTGCAACAGTTAAAAAAATATATTTTCTGTATAGTATAAATTTGTGTTAAAGTGCTCCTGTTATGCTTTTTTTTTCTAGCCTGACGTGGTCATACTCAATTCTAGTCAGAATATGAGTCTGATACTGCTCCATTGGGCTTTGATTATTTGGGCGTGTTTCAACCGAACCAGGAAAGACCTTATTTTGATAGACCTACAACAAATCAGAGCAACGAAGCGACGCATAATGGTAGTTGTCAAATGTTCAACACAACTCAAATGCGCTGTGTTGCCAAATCTGCGTTTTATCCACGGGTTGAAGCGACCTCAATTGTGTGATATATGGACCCAGGAATGCAAATTTTGTAGGCAACCTTGCCAAAATAACACATTTTACTCCCCAAACGCCCTTTTTCCCGGAGAAAACCCGAGAAGCTATTGTTTTGGGCTGGTAGTTGGCAGGTTTTGTTGTAAAAACTTGGCAACCCTGTCTGCACGCACGCTGGAATAAACAATCTTTGCCGGTGTTGTAAAAAAAAGAGTTTAAGGATACACAGAGTACTTACCAACATGATCATCATTTCAGAGAGAAACAGTGAAGGTGAATGCATATACAAACAAGCTCTCCGTTTAGGATTTGAACAAATTCAACCAAGCACCTTTTGATGACGTGCATGATTACGTTACTGTTCATTATCGGTCCGTCATCGTCTAAAGCCCACCCTGACAGTTTGATTGGTCCGAACAGTTTCTGTTCGGGCATAATGACTCCTCAATGGATCAAGTCCAGACCGAACTGCCCAAGCTCAAATTTTGTGGGCGGGGCTGACTTCGGCTGGCATCCAGGCCAGTGACCTGCATACATAACACATTTGTATAATGCCCGTCTATGGTCTTTAATGGCTCCCCGTAAACAACATAAACACTAGCTGGTTCGTGTTGTGAACATGTTGAAAAGATGGTGTTTTATGCTCTGCAAAAGCACATTCTCTTTATAAACACTTCCAAATGATGATGTGATTAAAGTCAGTGGATAAAATTGCCACAGCGATATAATGGTAGTATAACTTTTTGACGGTTGCTTCTCAAATCTCTGTAAAGTCTAAATGGGATTTACAAAACACTTCCATTAAATACTACCCACTTTATTTAGTTGAGGAACAAGCTGCAAGTATGATTAGTTATTGATGTGTATATTTTCTACTGGGTGTTCGAGATAAGTAGCTTTTGTGTTTTATATTAAAGCTAACTGGACAATTAATGCTAATCAGCTGTGGGACACTATCACCTAAAATGATGTCTATTAATGCAGATTATCTGTTTTTCTTATTACTTTGAGTAATAATAAAGGATGGAGCAAGATTTGTTTTACAAACTTTAAACTTACATCAGTCATTCACGTTAGTGCTGATACAGTTAATAGCCATTTTTCCACCGTCAGGCCTAACGGTTCTTAGAATGGTAAGGAACGGTGCAAGTTGTGTTTCCACTTGAGCTTGGTACGGTATGGCACGGCATGAGTACAGTGTTCTCGCCCTGGAATTCTCAGCACGGTTGTCTAACCGTCTTACATCGTGCTTATAGAATATGTGAAGTGATGTCGACACTCAGGATTGGTCACTTATCTGTCGCCTGGCTACAGTTTCTCTGTATTTCACTCTGTGTTGAGTGATGTAAACACAAATTGATAATAAAATAAATTTAAAAATCTTATCATCCTCATAATGCAGTGGTTATTTACATCTCATATCATCAGTAAACTGTTGTGTTACCTAGGCAACGACTGATGCTTTTGTATAACGCCGCATTCACACGGGGCGTAGGCGTTAACGCTTCCCATTTACTTTGAATGGGTGACATCATCCGTTGCCGAACTGAATTGTGGGTTCCGTCGCGGCGCTTCACTCGCGTTGCAAGCGGCAGAAGTTGAAGAATTCTCAACTTTTCAAGCGCCAGCGCAGGCGTCATCCAATCAGATCGCCGTATGCAAATATCCTACAGCAGACGCTAGCCAATTGCGTTCATTACTGCTCCGTGAACCATCCAGACCATAGACCGTTAAAAATCCAGACGCAGCTCCTGGACCACTATGTGATATTCTTCCCGCTGTCGGCGCTTTTTCAGGATTTAATGTACTTAACAGCTTCGTGCACCTGTGCAGTACGCTGACAACAACTACACGGGCAATCGCACTAGCACATACAACCAAAAAAGGTGCTTTTTTGTGTTGTGTTTTGGTCCAAGCGGCAAGTTAATGTGATTGGCTGTTGTCACTATGACGATCGCGTCAGCACCCAGCTTCAGCCACGCCCTCCGTCAAGCGTTAACGCCTACGCCCCGTGTGAATGCGGCGTAACATTCCAAAGAGTGGCCGTTATCTGAATGAAAATGAAACCAGAATTGTATCAGCTGGCCTGGATCGGCACGGAATGGAACGGTTACGCAATGATGACCGTTCAGCTCGACGGTGGAAAAGCAGCTAATGATGCAGTTTCAACATATGCACCGCAATAAATTAGAAAGATACACATTGGTTATGTTGATGGACATACACTTGTTAATGCTGATGGTGAGGAATTACAGTTGGAACATCTGAATGTACGTCAAACTGAGTAGCATACCACAAAGAAACTTCCTGCTCAAGTCATCCTTGCGATGAAGTTTCGGCTTGAATATCTAGTTCTTCCAATGTTTCATCATCGGAATCATGCTTGGATTGATATGGTAAAATGGATGACATTGCACGTCTTTAGAGTGTGTACAATCGCTGAGGACTGAGGAAGCCTCAGCTGAAGTTCAGTTAATATGCGATTAGCTTTCTAGACCAATCACAACAGACTGGGCCATCTGACCAATCAGAGAAGAGTAGGCTTGTGGAAAGTAGGGATTTAGAGAGTCTGAATCTTCGGATGAGTCATTTGAGAATCATTAAAGAATGGAGTGATGTGCAGTGTATATTATGAGAGAATTATTATAATATTTTTTTACATTTCATGCATGTAAACCTGTTTTAAGAGACCTTTAAAATTGCATAATAAGGGTGCTTTAAATGAATGTAATCTGAACCTACTACATCCATCATGTTGTCATCATCATGTGACCATAACACATCTGGTTTAATGAAGTATTTTCATGTAATTCTGCCGTTCCCTTGAAATTTGTTACCATCAGACTAACAGAGTACAGCATGTTACCAGTGCCTCTTTATTAGTTTACTTGCGCAAAGTAAATTACTGGCAGTTCAAAGTGCTCCACTCTGTTTTTTTTCCTTGCTAGGGAGATAAACCCGCTTTGATGGAGTAAGAGAAAACATTTACGCCTACTGTCAAAAACCCGTTCTTCAGGCAAAATCTGCTTCCACACCAATCACATGCTCTGGTCTAGAACATGCGAATATAGACAAATGAAAATGATACAAAAGTGTGTCATAAAGAATAACAACTCTCTTGGAACATCAATGAGCCAATCAAATCAGAGGACTAGAACTGTTATATAATTAGATTTAATTGAAAACATTTCCTTCTCAATAAGTTCACACTCACAGTGCACATCATAATATCGTTTTATATTTCAAGACATTGTTGCTAATCGCTGGTTTATAAACACGGCTGTCATAGTCAGGAAATGTTATGCCATGCAAGTCTGAACATGACAATGAATCAATAAAATACCTTTTGTGTGTCAGTACTTAAGCTTTACCAAATCATAAATTCCTTTTGATTTGACCGCTCTCAATGTCATCTGAAACCAAAACATCAAACCTGATAATCAGTTAGTTTCAAAAGTTTATTTTTGATCCAGAACTAGTTTGTACTACTTTGTGTGTATTGGGAACAGCAATAAAATACATGACAATTTATGTATGTTAAGGGTTGTAGGTCAACCTGAAAAGCAGCAAGTATCAAAGAGAATAATAGCCATCCCCTGCCCCCCTCAGGGTGTGTCCCAAATCCAGCCACTCTCCTCTGACACTTCAAGCTATTTTTGTTCTGGCCTTGGTTTGTGTGCACGTTATATACAGTACGCATGAGTGTCTTTTTAGATTATTATTTTTTCTGTGTGCCTTGTGAATCATTTCTAAATATCAAGGTTTCGAGCCTTTATCAAAACTAAATGTTAGCACAATAGACCAGAGCACTTTCGAATGGAAAACAATAAGTGCATTTTAATGTCTTAATCCTTCGGGTCATTGTATTATCGAGTTTTATTAGTTTCATAGCTTATTAAGCTTATACAGTGGCTCCAAAAACTATCTGGACATTCTTTATCAGTGTCACTTGTCTTGTCATCACCAAACCAAGCTCAATTTAAGATTGAATATTTGTCTGGGGGGTCTGCTATGTATTTCTACTGTACAAGAGGTTTGTTAAACAAGCATAATTCAAATTACTCTGTACGCAATTGGATAGTCCTTCAACCAATCAGACTACAAGAGGCGTAATCAACGGCAATGACACATCGCTTCTCTTTCCGTCATTGTGTTAAACCTACCAATAGCATGGCAGGTGGATAGGCGAGTCTGTGATTGGTTCCCTCAAAAGTGTAACAGAAGCAGTAGAAATTAATTTGCAGGTTTCCAGACAGAGTTGCAGGGCGAAATCAATCACTGACAGATCAGGCTGGGTTTACCCAGTCTACATTGTCACTGCATTACATAAGGAAAACTAAGTGGCAATGTGGCATTTAAGCCCACTTCTTCAGCTAAACATGTCACAAAAGGTTATTAAAACTAATCTAGGTTAAATGGACACTACTTTTAAAAAACTTAATACCATTTTTTTTTTTCAAATGATCTAATATGATCCAGAAATATGTCTTATTATCAGCAAAAGAAAACCGTACTTTCTTTTCAGGATTGCTTGATAAATGTAAAGTTCAGAAGAACAGCATTTATTATTGAAAATGCAAATCTTTTGTAACATACATGTTTTTACTGTCTCTTTTGGTCTGTTTATTACATCTTTGCTGAATTAGTATTAATTTCATTTTTTTTAAATCTACCTGACCCCAAACCTTTGAATGGTAGTGTAATTGGTTAAATGGCCACTTTATATTAGATTCTATAATACTTGCATTTGGGAAACTCCAAAAGAATGTTCCATTCCAAGTAATGTCATAATTGACTAATTCCTTTTACCCAATAGAGATGCTGATTCAGGGTTCTGAGATGAGCTGCACTCAGGGAAAAATGCTCATGATAACCGGAAGCTTCTGCCATTTCTATGACCTATTCTCATCATGTTCTCCAACCTTCCTCAAACCAACAAAAGAAATCAATCATGTTCCATAAAATGGAACAAATCAATAGCTACATTTCCAATTATCTACATTCATTTAAGAGTTTTTGATCTCAGTTGATGCTGGCTTTGAAAATTAACTGACCACCATGAACTATTCTGGCGATGATCTCTTTGCAGAGCTTTTTTTCTCTCTGTGTGGTATTGTGTTGCCTCATATCTAGACCCTGCACAAAATATAAAATAGAGACATGTATCTCTATTTGGTTTTTCAAAGTGCTCTAAGTTTATCATCCATCAATTTTTTTTTTAATAAGACTAGCAGTGTGTCCAAAATCAAGCACTGTCCATCTTTTGAATTTAAACTTCGCAAACGTTAAAAAAATTAAGTGTATGAATGTAATCCTGATGTACTACATCCACCCTGTTGTCATTATTACCAGCGTCAGTTGCATCTCATCAACTCCTTTCATAAATTTCTACGGTGACTTTATGGGATAGTAAAGTGTCCATCCATTAAACACTTCAGAATCTTGCTGGAAGTAGTAGATCATCCGGGAATTTTCCACTAATATTTTTTCGAAAACAAATGTATTCGAAAATACTACTCTGGTGGCATACTGTTTTTTGCATGCTGTAAAGTTGGGAAGCATTTGATTGGATGAAAGGTTTGGAATATTCATAATATAGCTGCCATGATTTTGCTTGGGAATTTAAAATTAAATATAAATATTGTGACAATTCTGATGCTACGGAAGCCCTGAACGGCCATGCTTAATACTTTTTTTTCTGTCTTATGTCGTGATCACAAGAAAATTAACTTGTGATCTCGAGAAAACAAAAGTTGTTTTGTCGTGATCACGAGTTCATATTTTCTAAGTTACACAACTGCGCCAACAGGTGGCAGTATAGAACTAACTAACTGCTAGGGTAGCCTATTCACCTTACTGTGTTGTACTGGTCCAGGTTGAACACGTTGAAGACCTTTCATGATCGCTATAATTATTTTAACTAAATGGTCTAATGTGATTAGTTTGCTTTAGCAATAGCGTTCGGTGTGATACTAAACTTACTGTTTAACTCATTTTGATGTCACTGTATTCTGTTTGCACCTTTTTGTGCAATAAGATGCCATTTTAATCAGCAGCCTAAATAACCATTAGTTTCCCACATTGAGTCACTCAATATATCGCCTAAATGTAATGTCTAATTTAATTTAGTGATGCTGTGTAATTAAAACGATTGTATTTTGTACATTTCTTTGTAGCAAACCACAGAACTCAAACAGCCTCTCTAGATTGTATATTAACTGGATTAAACGTTTAGTTTGTTTTTAGAAATATGGAGTAGGCTACTGCACCTCTTTTTAATGGAATAAAGGCTGGAAGGAACGTACATGATACCAGTCACAGCCTATCCTACAGGATACCATAATAAAAAACAAATTATGTAATGTTATTTCAAACGAATGAGGAAAATAAAATGGGCTGAATCTAAACTAAACGATTGTTAGAATAGAACAGAATAATCTGCCATCCTTCTGAAGCCACTCCCCCTGCTCTTTGATTATTTGAACATGGTAATTATACAAATAAAATCTTTATTAAGTGAACCAAAGATTTTGCTGAAAGATCCAGCGCACGGTTTTATATCCGTTGATCAGATGCGCGTGAAAGTTGCGTTCGTTGCTACAGCAACAGTAGACTTTGGGTGCAGTGCAGCATTTCAGAATGAAACTCGTGATCACGGGAAAATTAACTCGTGATCACGACATAACACAGGAAAAATATATATTATCCATGGCCGTTCAGGGCTTCCGTATGATGCACTTTTATTTGGCAAAAAAAAATTAGGTTTTCTCATTGTCATCCGACTTTTCACATTACTTTCTTGTCTTGTATAAGAGCATTAGGATAGATCCTAATATATTAGGATAGATATTACCATTAATGTCTTAACTGTCACTTGATCAATCTAATGCATCCTTTCTGAATACTAATATTTATTTATTGGAGAAAAAAAGTTATGAACAGTAGATTTCTGTTTTAGTTATGGAGAATTTAAATGTATTATTAATTCTTCTGTTTTTCATTTAAAATTTGAAATTGTACTTATTGAATCTTTTATTCTTAACTAGATTTTTATATTTGTTTAATAAAAAATAATAGTATGTTTTTTTCTGACAAAAAACATATCAAAGGACTACAACTGATATGAATACTGACATATTTTAAACTATATCACTCAGCCATGATGAGTGCCTATGAAAATCAATGCAGCATGTACGTCGCTGTGACTAATCAGGGCCATCAAGCCCTGCAGGCGCACTGGAGCAACTTCCCGCCGACGGCACGCTCCACAGGTGTCCCCTTAAACTGTCTCAAGATCAGTGTGAAGCCTCAAGCTTTCTGCGCTTAGTGATTTATCTGTGTGTGTATTTCAGAAACATTCCAAAGGACAGGATCTGTTTGATCAGATTATGTATCATTTGGATCTGGTGGAGGCTGATTACTTCGGTCTGCAGTTCATGGACCAAGAGCAGGTCGCGGTGAGTGGCACTTAATGAGAGTTTGTGCGCGCATGTGTGTGTGGCAGTGACCTCTTTTCTATAAGCTGCAGCTCTTAGACCAGAAATGAGAAATGGAGTGTGTCAGTGTGAAACAGCTACTCGACATCAATCAGAACAACAGGATTTTCTTTTTCTCAGCACTCAGACTAATAACAAACTCTTTGTCTTGTTCCCTCTCCCTCCCTCCCACTGTCACCCCCAATCCTCCCATGCTGTTTTTCACATTTCCTTATGTTTTTAGCACTGGCTGGATGCAGCTAAACCCATAAAGAAGCAGATCAGATGTGAGTAATCATAAGACATCTCTCTCTCACACACACACACACACACACACACACACACACACACTTAGTTATTGTGGTGTTGTTTAGTTGACTGGTCACAGATGGCTGATGACCTTGGGCTCATAATCTACTGTTACTGTGGTGACTAGTGATGACAAGTGTCTATGAGTGTATACAATGGGCGTGACTAGAGCCAATCCCAGTGTATGCTGTGCAAGACAAGACACACCCCACGCCAAATTCATGATTCAATTCACCAAAGAGAAAATTGTCAGATGGAGAAAGTGGGAGATGGAAACAGTGTCTGTATAATTTGATTTCAACACAGATTTAAAATATTTCAGACTATGCAACCTGTGTGCAATTCAAAAAAGACTGTTGTTGGTGAAAAGAGGCCACTGATTCAGTCCCTGTAGAGTCTTCTCTATATTACAGAATAACCGCAGTGCTACCCTTCAGAGTGGTATATGCTTTACAACACTTTTAAAAGCCGTTGAGTCACACTGAATCAACATTAGCTGTGACTTATGCCTGTCTCTATGACAACAATCTTTCATAACCTTCAAGGAGAGCTTCTTGTTTTTTTTCCTTTGAAGTTTATCTACAAATTTCATTGTCATTGAGTGTCTGTCCAACGTACACATACTCTTACTCATAAAATCTCTCTGTCGTAGATGGACCGCCATACAGATTGTTTTTCAGGGTTAAATTCTATTCTTCAGAGCCCAATAACCTTCACGAAGAGTTCACCAGGTAAACAACAGCATTCACTTTGCTTTTTCATTGTGTCTGTCTTCTAAGGCACTATAAAATATTACAAAAGGGTCCTATAGGGTTTGTATGCTGGTTTTCTGTAGTGACTTAGTTACACACATTTATCATTTAGCTTCTGAAGTCTTGAAATGCTCTCAGGATTACATAAAATATTTTAATGTATTGGTAATGAGTATTTTATTGGTTATCAGCTGATATTAGAGATTTTTAAATATATCTGTATCTGTCAATAAATTGAGCATGGTAATTTCCTCTATTTTTACTTTTTGATTACCTTTGCCATCATCTAACAAGTTAATGGAAGTTAATCTTAAAAGTTACAGTTAAAAACACTGTTATCAAAATTAAAAATGTAATCTTTACAATCCAATCTCATAATAAAAATCATTTTTCATTCTGTACATTATCATGTGATGCTGCATGAATTCACTTTTGGTGTAGTGGTCTATTTTTTGGTTAGTTTTATTTTTAATTTACTTAGAAAATGTAGTATATAATTTTTATAATCGCTCATTTATCGGGTACCTTGAAAACATGAAAATACTTGGTAACACATGACAATAAGGTTCCTTTGTTTAATATTAGTTAATTGAACTAACAATAATAAATACTTCTGCAGCATTTATTAATCTTAGTTGATGCCACTCAACATTTACTAATACATTATTAAAACCAAAAGTTGTATTCAACATTAGTTAACGCACTGTGAACTAACATGAACTTTTGACATTTTTACATTAACAAAGTTTCATACATGCTGTAAGAATATATATTGCTCGTTCATGTTAGTTAATCCATTAAAGGTAGGGTAGGCAATTGCGGAGAGGCTAGCAATAACAAGTTAGCTTCGAAAGCATGAGATCCCACCCTCCCTTCACAGCGTCTCCAAAGCCACGCTTCCTTCAAAACGCACGAAAACACAGCCAGAGCAAAATCAGCAAAGCGTCACGAGAGACGACACAACATTACATGAACATTAAACCTACAAGCAGTGATGAAAGGGAAACTTGCACCTGGTGCCACATGCATTCAAGTGGGTAAAACTTGGAGAAAAATAGCAGTCATTTTGATGTGCCACACTTTCTGCAGCCAGCAGGTGGTGCTTTGACTATAACTGAATATTGCCATGTAAATGTCTTCAGGTCAAGACATTTATCAAACATGAAGTTTAGGGCAGATCAGCCATTGTTTGTCTGAGTTACAACAACTTCCTGTTTCGTAACATTAATTGCATACATTAGCACTTGTGTTACATGATTTAATGTGTTTCAAGCATGTTTGGTACTTCATGGCATATTTAAATGTGTTTGTGGGAGTGAATTATAGTGTAAAGCATGCCATTTCCTATTGCCAACAGGTGGCGCTATGACTAACTGAATGTTGGCATGTAGATGCTTTCAGGCCAGCACTCTAATCAAACATGAAGTTTGGGGCAGATCGGACATTGTATGTCTGAGTTACAATAACTTCCTGTTTCATGGTGAAATACATTTTGTCAGGCCGCCACACACACACCCTTTAGTGAAAACTGAAGAAAGATCTTTACAATTTAACATCGCAAAGGCCTTAGATTAGACTGACCAAATATGATGCTTTTCTGATAAAATCTCCAGGAGGATTTTGTTAAAGTACAACGTTTGGAAGTGGCAAAAACTGCTCAAATTTAGATTTACTGTAGGTATTGGGCAAGAACGACACTTAATTGAATTTTTATAGGTGGCGCTATCAAGCCATTTTGCCACACCTAATTCTGAAACCCATATCAGACGTCAATTATCACCACTTCTGATGCATGTCCAAAGTTTCGTGAGTTTTCGAGCATGTTTAGCCCCTCAAAAATGTGATTCATTTCTGAGAAAAAGAAAAGACTGAGCAATTCCAATAGGGTCCTCACACCATCAGTGCTCAGGCCCTAATAAACAACAGCGCTACCATCTGACTGCTGTAGATTAATTGTAGATTAATTTCAGCATTGATAGTGTTGACACAGAACATGAATCCGAGACTGAGGATGGGAACGTCATGGGTTGCCATCTTGTAATTACAATTAAGACATGGTGTGGGCCCAGTATAAGCTCGTTGTGTGTCTGCTGTTCATTTGTGGCACTCGATGACTGACTGTACAACTTAGCATAGCCTTACAAAATGAGCTGATGATGTGTAATCAAGCAGCAACCTCCCTGTGGTCTCTCTTGAAGCCAATACGGAAGTAATTTAAACTGCAATTCCTTGTCTGGCCACTAGGGCTCCAGAAGGGAGCAGAATCTCATTGAGCCTCATGTTAAAATTCCCAACTTTACAGCAGGAAAAAAAAACATGTTTACAGCCTGGTGCAAATTGTGGTTTTGGTCTATTCGTCTAATTTTGCCTTTCATGACCACTGTGAGGGGGGTGAATTTTTTTTTTATAAATAATTTGTTTACATTATATAAAGCCTTAAAGTTCTGCATAATTAATGAAGTTGTTACTTTGAGTGACAGATGGATAGCCATTTATCCGCCGTCTATAGTCATTGCGTCACATAAGCTCTGCCCACATCCCGCCTCTTTGCCCATGTTCTGTTATCTGGGCATGACGCATTGCTAAGATGGCAACGGCCGGCTCGTCTCTACTTAAAGCTTCAGAGCGGCTTATCGGAATCCTTTGGGTGACGTCACGGACACTACGTCCATTTTTTTTTTTTTACAGTCCATGTGTGTAATATCTGTACGAGCATGGTACGTAGAAGTATGTAAATACATATGCTGACAGGCAGGTTGGACATTGTGTGATTGAACAAAAATGTTTTGGTCCTAAGACTGTCACAGAAGATATACGTATGTACAAGTTTTAATATTTAGACCACTTCTATTATTGATTGCTATCAGGATGTGAAGAGCGTTTCAATCAGTATAAAAAAAGTGTTTGTAAAATAAATTGAAATTCTTACCTTTAACTAATGTTAACTAATAAGACCTTATTATAAAATGTTACCAAATAATAATCTGCTTATATTAGTCAGTATTTTAATATAATTTCCTTTCTAAAGTTTATGGCTAACCTAGCTGTAGTGTGTGTGTGTGTGTGTGTGTGTGTGTGTGTGTGTGTGTGTGTGTGTGTGTGTGTTTGTGTGTTTTATATATATAAAATACAGATTTATGACTGTGTAACCACTTTTTTTGCAGGTATCTCTTCGTACTGCAGCTTAGACAAGACATACTGTCCGGCAAGTAAGAAATTACTCTTACCTCACAGCGAGACAAACATGCACACACAGTGGAAAGAGAGGGGGCCTTTCATATCCTCCTATTTGCCCTCTGTCACAACTCTGACCCTCCCTCTGTCACACACGCACAGTGAGGCAGGGTTTCTACAGGGGTCCAATAAAAGCTCTGTTTCAGTGTGTATAATCTGGGTCTGGTCTCCTGGGTGCTGCTCTGCTCCTTTTTAATAAAAGAAACTCCAATGAGAACCAACACACGGCTTCTAATTTAAGACCGATACGATCCGACACACTTTCCCACACAAGGTGCACACACTTTCTTACATAAACACAGGGTCTCGTCATCTCACATTATACGGAAGTGGATTTTGATCAGTTGCATGTTTTGAAAGTCACATTTACAGGCTGTTTTAAGTGTCATTAAGTCTCTCCTTCTTCCCCGAGCAGGTTAAAATGTCCATATGATGTGTATGTGGAGCTCGGGGCTTATTGCTTACAGAGTGAGTTGTGTGTGGCCAGTTTGGACTTATTTTTTCAAGTATTTACATATTTCCCGCAGATTTTTGCATTTAATTTCCATTTCTTTCTATTCCGCGTGTTAATAGGTGAACTTGGGGATTGTGATCCATTAGAACACTCTATTGTATTGGTATCAGAGTTTCGCTTTTCACCCAAACAGACGGATTTTATGGAGGCAGACATCTACCGAAAATGGGCTGAGTGCAGGTAATGAGTATTTCTTATCCCCACTATACTATACAGTTTGGCAGCTAACATGTAACAGGGTAAAAGACTGAAAGTGGAAATACCATGTAAGCCACAGCAATTCAGAACAAATGAAATTTTTATCAAGCAAAAACTAGATGCAGTTTGATATTCTAGTTAGCAGATGTTAGCAGTCCGGTTAACCGATGTATCGCTTGACGCTTCCTCATGTCACACCTGGTTAGAGCACGATAAGACTGTGTGTGTTTTGAAGTTAAGTGTCTGATTTAGTCTCACTTCATTAGGACACATTTGGACACTTTTAATTTGTGGTGATAATCGCACTTGAAATGTTTACATGCATTTCACACAGACTCTAACACGCTCTCCCTGTGGTTTTAATTAAATCCTCAGCTCTGTATTTGATCCTGTTTTAAGAGCAATCATCAAAGTCAGCGTGCTACTGTACAAGTATGTGCTCCGCTGCTGATCAGTCCCTAAGGATAAGAGTTGTTGCATTTGTTTAAATGTGTCTGGATTGTTTGTTGCTCTTGGGAGAAATTTCTACACTTTATAGACCTGGGGATTGAAAATAGCCAGGCCACCAGAGCATAAAAATAAGAAACAATGGCTTAAATTGAATTCTTACAGATACTATCAGCCAGTGTAGAGATTTGAACAGATGTTTAATGTAAGAGTGTAGCAGAACTTTGGTTGCGCTCGATGGGACATATGGCAGATGCTGTCAGGCTGTGCAAGAGGGAGTTGCTGTAGTCTAGCCATGTGCTTATGATGGGGTACTGGACAAAAAAGTCCTGATGAGTTATGGTGTTCATTGTGGCTCATGAGTTTGAATGTTACATCTCTCTATAGGGGAATGAGTCCTTCTCAAGCTGAGCTAAATTTCCTGAATAAGTGCAAGTGGTTGGAGATGTATGGAGTGGACATGCACTTTGTGAAGGTAATATCACTTACTTTAGTTAATTTAAATCCTTTCAGTTCTTGGTCAATACTAAGAGCATATTCAAATTCTTGGCTTCATATTTTGTTGTCTTCACTCGCTTATACTTCCACAATAGCTCTATAATAATAGTGTATATTACAAAGACTCTTCTAACTCAATCCATTGCATCTTCCTATATCAGTTTTAAAACATTAAAAGCTGCATTATATCGTCATAATAGCAATATGCCTCTACAGTGGTGGAATTAATCTTTATAATGGCAGTTCTAGAAGTATTATCATGCTGCCATTCATCTGCCCATCTGCTCTTAAAAGTAACTGTGATATCAGGAGGAAAACTGCAGTTCAAAAGCTTAAAAATAAAATAAACGATTACTTCAATCCAACAAGGATGCATTCAATTGATTATAAAAGGATGTCAGTAAAGACATTTATTATAAGATTTATATTTTGAATAAATGCTGTTCAAACAACTTTGTTCATGCTAACTTAATATTTTATCTCCCCGCCTCCCCACACACACACAATTTATTGGCTTTGATAATTTAAGAACTTTCTATTCATCAAAGAATACTGAAAAATGCATCAGTTTTAAGCAGCACTGCTTTTTTCAACATTTAGCAAATCAGCATATTAGAAGTATTTCTGAAGGATTATGTGACACTGAAGACTGGAGCAATCCGGTTGTTAAGGCTGACGTCACGCGGCAGCGCTTCCGGGTCCAAACGCTCTATCTTATACCACAAGAAAAACTACAAACAGTGCTAATATACACACACAATGTGGTGTGATACTACAAAAAAAGCTATAATCATAACCTTTTTCTCCATACCAAAATTCCAGATGGCCAGACAGTGATTCATCTTTTTTAAATCGTTAAAATATTAATGTATGTGATGCTGTGAGCACAGAGACAGTTGTGTAGACTGTAAGTATTTAAAATGTAAATCTTTTTTAAACGTTTGATGTTTAATATGAATAAATCGCGCTCAAAAACGGGCGTCAATGGCATTCTCAAGTGAAACGAGTTGAGGCTTGGACCCAGAAACGGCGTTACTTACGTCACGACTTAAGCGGATAATGCTGAAAACTTAGCTTTCCCATCACAGGAAAAAATCACATTTTTAATTATGTAAAAATACAAAAGTTGTTTTAAATTGTATATAATCACAAATATTACTAATATTTCTGATCAAATAATTGCAGTCTTGGTGAGCATGAGGCAAAACCTAAAAATTGAAACATACCTAGACTGACCCCAAACTTATATGTTTGAGATGGTGTGTGGTCAGTGTAAAAGTTCTGTATACTGACTCTGTGCAGGGACGGGATGGAGGAGAATATGCTCTGGGACTCACACCCACCGGAATCCTTGTTTTTGAGGGATCTAGCAAAATTGGCCTATTTTTTTGGTGAGATTTACAGATATACTACTGTTGTTCTGAGCAATGGCTGGGTCATTACTTTCCATCTCAACATGCTGGTCATAAATGTTTCCAATTAGGCCTAAAATAACCCGTCTCGACTTCAAGAAGAACAGACTGACATTAGTTGTGGTGGAGGATGATGAGCAGGTGAGTTTTACATGCATAAACTTGCACTCACTTATCTGTGCTCACACTGTAGAATACTATACGAAAATTATACATAGAAATTCCTCTATACCTTGGTGGATATGATGTTTACATTTTCTGTAATAAATATTGCTGTGGAATATTGCTTGTAAAATACTTTTTAATTTTGCTTAATATTTGTCAGAGAAACAATAAAATATGTATGCTTTTTTTATGCTAACTTAATATTCGACTCTTTTTTTCACAACTTAAATTTTTTTTTAAATTATATAATAGAATAATTAAAAATTATTTTAATATTTTAATATAATCTTAAAATATTCATTCATAATTTGGAAAAACCCTGCTCTATGATGTTAAGTGCTCCAAAACTTACATTTGTGTGTGTCTGTATTTGTGTGTGCAGGGCCGGGAGCAGGAGCACACATTTGTGTTTCAGCTGTCGAGTTCACAAGAGTGTAAGCACTTATGGAAGTGTGCAGTCGAGAGCCACGCCTTCTTCCGGCTCCGACAGCCAACCCACAACAAGAGCAACCGCAGTGACTTCACACGACTTGGCTCACGCTTCAGATTCAGGTGCATACACACATCTCAAGGATCTGTATCGGGGCCAATTAAGCTTCCTAAGATATCCTAAGCCCAATCCTTTATTTTACATCACATGCAGCAGGTGGCAGAAAATGCACCTTCTAGTAGGTTTGATAACAACCATTATAAGAAAAGGAAGCTCAAATGTGCATGCGTGATACGCAAAAAAACAAAGGTCTGTTCTAGCATTCACAAAAGCTTTCTACATGCATCACCATTTCTTTTTGTTGCAATTATTCTGCTTTATTGTACATATAAAATACAAGAAGTATTTAAAATTGCGACCACACAGTCTAACTTACAATGCCTACTATTAGGGTGTAACATATTGTGTCACGATATATCGCAATGCAAAAATGCAACAATATGTATTTTGGATAGTGACAATCTGCATTGTGTATAGTTCACCCAAAATGAAAATTACTGAGAATTATTTTTAAAAAAAATAAGTTTGCAGAGTTTTAGTGTCAGTAATACATTAAACTACTATATATAATGCTGTATATAATGTATAACAATGCATGGTGGGGATAATTGTGGGTCCTGATAATGCAAGCATATTCGTCCAAAATAATTCTGTATTTTCAGCTTCAGAATCATGAATATTTTTATTCTGGTATCATCATTGTCCTGTGCATTGGGTTACCAGCACCTTATATATAAATGGCATATGATATTAATTGCTATATTGGAATTACTATGTAGTGATAGTTTTACATTTGAGCCCCCTTCCCTTTAATCATTAAACTCAGACAGGATTGGAGAATAAAAAAACGATTGGGACATACTTACAAGCATGCACACCTATTCTGGCAATATATTTACCCTTTTGCCTTATTTAACCCCTTAAGTGTCACTGGCCCACCGGTGGGCCCATTTGCCACTGCATGTTTAAAACAATTATATCCTATATTTATCCTGATCTAATGTTGACAAACTATATATCATTCGAAAGCTTACGAACTCAAGATTCATCCTGTGCAAACCGTTTTGAAATCGGACCTTGCGTTACCATGGAAACTGTGCTCTAAATTATTCCAGCGGGCTCCTCCCCAAGTGACATCGTCATGTTTCATATTTATTTAACTACTTTATAATAAAAACCTTTTCTAATCTTGACAAAACGCATATCGTCGGAAAGGTCTGAGTCTCACGGTTCTATATCTGCAAACTGTTTTGTGATATTTACACAAAAATATATACATTTGACACAGGAAATTGCATTAAAAATATCAATGGAATTTCAATGACACCCGATGGCTATTTGTGGTACAACGCCTAAACGAAACCTTAATGGGAACTTCAATTTTTGTGATGATAACTTAAAATTTGGAACACAAGTTGATTAGACATATGGCTTTGATTTGATAGTGATTTTAGAGTAAACATTATTTTGTATCATAAATATCTAGTACAGTATATTTGATTTACAGTACATTTAAACTTCCGTAACTTTTTTATACTTTTTTTAAGTGATTTCACTTGAGCAATACTCTGCTGACTGTCTTCTTTAAAATGAGACCAGACTTATGTCTATATTCCAAAGCATTCTTGAATTGCCTCCATTTAAGTTTGGATAGTGAATTTTCATGTATATTTTCAAAAAGGGGGGTGACACTCATGTTGTTTGTCTTTACAGTGGAAGGACTGAATATCAGGCCACACATAGTGGTAAAGTCAGGAGAGCAAGCACTTTTGAGAGAAGACCAAGTAAAAGATATCCATCACGAGCCCAGTCTATGGCCAAGGGTATGTTTGTGTGCTATATGCAGTTTCTGCTGGTAATAATCAACCTAATGCATTTCTGACATGCTTAATCTTTGTGTCTGCCCTGCATCTGCCCTAAAGCCTGTGAATGGTGCTTTAATCTAAATACCACATCACATATGTCATGTATATATGACTGCTTTTGTCTTCCCCAGCCATGACTCCAGCAAAACATCCCCATCTAAGGTAAAGCCACACAATCATGAGCACTCGGATGTTAAACTTATGCTTATTAAATAATTTCTGTTGCAGTTCTGAAATGAAAGGTTGTTCTATTGCTACAGATTGTAATTGTTTAATGAATAATTGTCTCTCCATTCTGTAGTGCACAAACCAGCCCTGAGCCAAGCTTAAAACCGGTACTCTTTCAATATCTTTTTATATTTTTCAATTATCAATTTTTTTTTACTTTATATGATTATTTTAGAAAGAAATACATATGCGGATTTATTGAAGGTGCAGTGTGTAGTATTTATAATGATCTATTGACACAAATGCAATATAATATACATTATATATTATACAAACTATATTTTCAGTGGTGTTTTTATTACCTTAAAATGAGCCATTTATATCTGCAGTAGATAGAAATGGGTGCCAGATTTAACATTAACCCAACATATTTATTAAATATATTTTTATAAAATTATATTTACAGTTTCATTCTGTTTTTAAAAGACAAGCCTGAATTCATTTATTTTATTGACAGTTCTATTTTATGTAACAGTAGGAAAAGTGGGTTGAAAAGCACTATTCTTTGTTTTTATTGTGAAATATTTATTGTGAAAAGTTCAATAATCTTATATTTTAGGGATGTTTAGCATGATTTTTTTTTTTTTTTTACACTGAGGTTTAGCAGACTGGGTTCTTAATTATTAAGTAATCAGAAAGAGACACTCATGTGAATCATGTTTTTTGTGTTTCCCTCCAGTATAAGCACAACATTCCAATTGCACAGGAACCCTGGCAAAGATCACATCCGTCTAGTCTGACCCCTCCACTATATGTACAGCCCATGGATTTGGGACATGTTCCGCCACCACACAGGTATACATTTGTTCTACCAAGATAAAAGCTATTTCAGTTTTTCAGTATTTCAAAAATCACAAAATTTAGGCTGATCTCATCTGTGTTTCACCTGCATGTGCATATGTGTCTGATTTAGACCCTCCCATGTGGACAGACCCCCTGCGAGCAGTGGTGGGTTTGGTGAGAGCGGTTTGATTGAGTGCAGTGGCAGGAGTGTGTCTATCGTGCACAGAGACAAAGTTATGACTGCGCTCTGAGCATGTGAAAGGGTGTTTGGATGAGCTGCTCACCTTAGTAAAAGAGACTGCTGAACGCTCGCATCCAGTCACAATCAGCCTGTCATCCTTCTTCATCATCTCACCTGCAGGAGTCTCATTCATTGCTTGTGATCATCCATCATCAGGTCTCATCCGATCAAATGCATCCTGAGATGACAAAAACATATTCAACGTTTGCGGACCTTGACGTCTGACGATCTGCATGTTAATAGCTTTTAGAGTTTCACATGATTTACGATAAAATCTAGAACTAGCCTGAAAGACAATGTCAGGATACGTAACTGCTGCTGTTGTGGCCTTATAGTCTATATAGATCAACTATAAGAACATCCAAAGGCCGAGACTGATGATCACCCTTGTTCTAGATTATAGCCTATTTTATCATTTAGCTCATAGATTTGTGCATATGTCTGAAAGTTTACTGTTAAGTGCAGATCACTTATATGATATAATTCCAAGATGAGCACCGACCTGTTTACAAACCCTGCTTTACCTAATTTAAATTCACATTGAAAGTACTTGTGACATCTGTTCTATATGTGCTAATGATCATTGCGTATTTGCTGAAGTGTTAAGTTAGAAACCTTCGTGTTTAGCCATCAAAATCCGTTCAATCAGCAAGGGACGGGGGGCTTTTAATGACTACAGACTGCTGCAATAAGACCTGCCTTAATAAATGTGTTGTTTACACAAATCGACTCAATTTTATTGATTATGTAAACCCTTGACATTTGCTTCTCATTTTTGTATTAACATTTGCACTGTTCCATTTTCTGTTTAGTAACACCATTTGCATAAACACGTTGTTGTTATTGGTCCATCCAAATGAAATGAAATTACTTTCATTAGCACTATTAGATTAGAGTATGCATGTTTCTGCATGTCGTTTTACCGTGGTTATTAATAACATACACGTTACTTGAAAATAAATTAAAAAAAACAAATGTACCAGCTCAGATTTGCATTGTTATATTGCTAGAGTTAATTGTGTTGTGAATGTATATGTTAGATCAATAAAGATGACGTATGCCATTCTGCTGCATGTGTGGGTGGATGTTGGGATACGTTATATGAATTAACTCTGATTCTCCGTCATACTGCCAAAAATAATGTGGAGCTGTCATATACCATTGTACTCGGCATCATTGCTGTGCATTGTTTTATAGTTTCCCTTTGAGCACTGCAGACACCCGGAGGTTCAGTGTTGAAGAGAACGAACCTCCTCATTCTGGAAAGATCCATCGCTGCTACCATCACCATGGATATGAAAAACAGGAAGCGCTGTGCCTCACGACAGCTAAACCTAGTAAGTCCAAATCTACAAAAAAAATAAATACATAATAAAAAAATAAAGCTATATAATAAAAAATAAAGCTATACTGACCAACTTACATTGTAGAGACATTTTGTTAGATGTTTTTTTCTTCTCCCCAACGCAGAATAAACGGTTGACCCTGGTCTCAGAACTGATTTGAATTAACTGATTCGCTCTTAAAGGGTTAACTTAGTTCACCCAATAATTAAAATCCTGTCATTAATTACTCATGTCGTTCCAAACCCGTAAGACCTTCGTTCATCTTCAGAACACAAATTAAGATATTTTTTATGAAATCCAAGAGCTCTCTGACACTACTTTCAAGGCCCAAAAAGACATGGTTAAAATAGTCCATTTGACTACAGTGGTAACGTTTAGCCCATGGTTTAACCTCAAATTTATGGAGTGATAAAAATACTTTTTGTGTGAGAATAACGGGGAAAAATAACAGCTTGAGA
Organism: Pseudorasbora parva; assembly: GCF_024679245.1. Lineage (NCBI taxonomy): Eukaryota > Metazoa > Chordata > Actinopteri > Cypriniformes > Gobionidae > Pseudorasbora > Pseudorasbora parva. The sequence continues at coordinate 22,612,912 of NC_090178.1, read as the reverse complement.
CCATAGCTTGAGACCTATGCTTGAGACCTCTTCTTGTCTGTGCCAGACGTCGTCAGTGTCCTTCGCGCTATGTCAGAACGCCGGCTTACCATTGGCCAACGCTGTTCATGTGAGCACCACGACCTATGCGTGTGATGCTGAGCAAGAGCTAGCCAATGGTCAGCCACCCTTCTGCCAAATAACTTATTGCTGCAATGTTACTGTTTACCTATTTTTTACAGTCTATGCTGTTTACACTAAAGTACTTCAACAGCGTTAGGAGACTGGCACAGACTAGAGGAGATTGTTGAATGAAGTCATTCATTTTTGTTTGTTTTTTTGCGCACAAATTATTCTTGTAGCGTCTAAAAAGGAATTGAACCTGTAGTCACATGGACTATTTTAATGATGTCTTTACTGCATTTCTGGACCTTGTAAGTGTTAAATAAATTGCTGTCTAAGTGGGGTCAGTAAGCGTTCAGATTTTATCAAAACTATTTTAATTTGTGTTCTGAAGATGAACGAAAGGTCTTGTGGGTTTGGAACGACACGAGGGTGAGTAATTAATGACAAAAGTTACATTTTTGGGTGAACTAACCCTTTAAATAAATCAGTGTTTGAACAAGTCTATTAAGTAAATGATTCAGTGAGTCACTTCTCTTGTTGGTGTATCGATTTAACCTTCAGACACTGACAGTCTGGAATTAGTGCATTTGAGCATTTAAAGGGGCAGATTATATTTGCAGATTATAATATAGTATGCTGTAATATAGTTATTGTTATAATTTATATTAGTAGTTGAATATTTGACCTTTTTCGTTACTTTCAAATACGTCATTTTGTGAACGCCCAAAGCCCATCATTTCCATACATACCATCCAAATCTCCTGCAGACTCTCTGCTTGAAGTTCCCTTCCACCTACAAGGTTTTATCTCAAGAATATATACAATTCTTTTGGCTTCGAAAAGTGTAGGAACGGACAAGATTAAAAGTGGCTGGGAGAAAGAGCTTGGGACAGTATTCTCTGAGGAATTCTGGAGAAGTGCCCTAAGTAGAGTGAACGGTAGCACCTCTTGTGCCCGATTGAATCTAATACAGTTCAAGGTTCTGCACCGCATCCACCTAAGCAGAACACGGATTGCTTCGTTCAATCCTTCTTTCGACAAGACCTGTATAAGATGTCACAATGGAGAAGCAGATCTGACTCATATGTTCTGGACATGCCCCCAACTTACTATCTACTGGTCAACCATATTCGACACACTTTCCAAAATATGTGAAACACAACTGAAGCCATGTGCTGAATTTGCTATTTTTGGCGCTCCAGATGATGAAACAAGTCTGACCCAAAGACAACTAAACATTCTTGCCTTTGCATCCCTATTGGCTCGCAGACGGATTCTTTTGCATTGGAAATCTGTAAAGCCACCTAAAGCATCTCAGTGGCTTCAGGATTTGATGTTATACCTACACTTGGAAAAGATTAAATATTCAATTAGAGGTTCTCATAAATTCTCTCATGTCTGGCAACCATTACTATCATATTTCTCATCCATAAATGTGCTTCCTGAGGAATAACGATATTTAAATGTAAACTGTAAACCTTTCTTTTTCATACATCTCTATTTGCTGGTTCCATGGTGTTAGATGCTCGGTACCTGTGTAAATAGGCATGGTGTATGTAACTCAAGGATGCACCACTGTTACACCTTTTGATTGTGGTATCCAACTATCTATTTATTATTATTTTGATTTTATTTACTTTTTTTATTTGTACTATTATTATTATTTTTTTTTTATTATATATATATATATTTTTTTTTTATTATTATTATTATTTTTTTTTGGTTGTTGTTGTTGTATTTAACCATTTGTAACTGTTTAATCATTATGTAAGGCAATTTGTTTAGGGATGGTTGGGGAGGGTGGGGAAAAAATGTAAAAATACAGTTCCTGTACAAGTAACAGCTTTTGCCTTTGGAATAAAATATATTTACAAAAAAGTAGTTGAATATTAAATTGCGTGGATGAAAACAGTTGAGTTTACCCAAAAATGAAAATTCCATTATTATTTTATCACCCTCTAGTTGTTCCAAGCCTGTATGAGTTTATTTTCTTCTGCTGAGCACAAAAGAAGATATTTTGACGAACTATACCTGTAACCAAACAGTTGACTATGGAATACTATGAAAATGGGTATTCAGCAGAAAGAAAGTCATACAGGTTTAGAACAACTTGAAGGTGAGTAAATGATGACAGATTTTTCTTTTTTTTTAAATTGAACTATCAGTTTAAGGTCCATTTACACAGAGAATACATTGTATGTTGTCTGCTGCGTTAAATCCTCAAGCTCTTTAAAGACGGCATTCACACAAAGGGCGGTAACTATAACTCATTTTTCATTGTCTAGTTTCACATACAAGGATAAAGCCTATAGTCCTAGACTAAAATGCATGTTTGAGCTGTCTTAACTGAAAGCAACTTGAACTGAAATATCTTAAAACATGTCAGTGCCATTATTTTGTCTCAAGATGTAATGTTTTTTCTAAGACTGCCATGTTTATAAAAGATACTTAAATGGTCTAATTTAACCAAGGCCTAATTCTAATCCTGAAACTAGGCCAATAAATTCAATAATTGTGAGTAGGGAAGTCCACACCACGTATACTTTTACACAGAGAAAATATATGGGATCACTCTTTAGGATGTTTTTTTTTTCCAAGCTGAGAAAAAAACAAAAAACAAAACTTGTAAAAATCATAACATGTATGCTGATGTCTTTGTTTACATCAGAAGCCTGGGTTGTGTCTCCTGGGCTCTCGGATGAGTTGGATCGAGCTCTGCAGAACCAGCTAGAAACAGAACCTGCAGCCTGGCCGGCCCTTCACATCAACATAGACATGGTCAGTTATGGAGATCACAGCCTCCTGGAACACAGAAACATTTATAACGCTGTCTTATGTCATATGAATAAGTATTTCATTCTCTCTGTAACTACAGGCAGAGGAAAAACCACTTTCAGAGAAAAGTCTTCCTTCCTCTCCTGCAGTTTTACAGGAACAGCTAAAAAGCAACATCTCTAAAGTAAGCGCTCACACTGAGAGACTGCATGACACAGACACTCTGTTCATAAAAGTTGATGCATAATGTATTTATACACTATATCTTAATGCATGTACCTGTAAAAACAGCTAATTCAAGCTAAAGGTGGTTTAAAATTAAAATTTACTCCTGTTTTGGGATGTAACTTCATTTTCAGAAATGTTGGGTCATTTTGTAAAATCAAGATGATTTGATTTATTAATTCTCTTGAACCTTAATTTAACTGACAAAATTACAAAAAAAGATTTCCAATGTTTTTAATGAAAAACTTCGTTGTATTTTGTAAATATACACAAAAGCAACAGACTCCAAAAAAGTTAGAAGGTGAAATACATTTTAGAATAGCAATTTTAACAGTCCCCATTAAGCAGTTGAACTGGTATAATAGTACCATCCACCAAAGGCTCAGTCTTTGCAAGCAAAGACTCACCACTTGGCTCACCACTTTGTGTCAAATCTCAAGAGAAAATTGTCAAACAATTAAAAACAAATCACATTTCTCAGTGCACGGTTGCAAAGAATTGAGGTCTTTCTTCATCTACCATACATAATGTTGTGAAAAGATTCAGGGATTCCATAAAAATCTCAAGGCTGTGTAGGGCAAGGTAGTAAACCACAGTTGAATGTGAATGATCTAGCCCTGAGATGGCACTGCATGATAAGCTCTTACTGTGTAAAATATAGCCACATGGCCTCTGGAGTACTTTGGAAAACCGTTGTCACTTATCTCAGTCTGCATGCAACTTGAATCTTTGTTACCCATTTCAGTGTGTTTTTTGGAAACATTAGCATCAAGTTTTTAGTCCAAAAGATTAAGGAGACAGGTGCAAAAGCAAACATCTGTCATGGGTGCACCAGTGGGCTTGCTTTATTTCCATATTTGTGAAGGTACTAGGGCTGGGCGATATGACGATATTATCATATATCGACGATGTCTCGCAAATATGTCGATATCGATAACAGTCAGTGTTATCAGACGATAATCGACATCATAAAAATGACGACTGATAAACTCACAGGACATTGCTGCCAAATACATTATAAATAGTAGTTACCATACACACACACCTTTTAAGTGTTTTTGATGCATAACTACATGTGTTAAAGCAAAACATTGAATTATGGATAAGACGTTGGTTGTGTTTTCATTATACACGCGCAAAGAGAAGCACATTGGCTTGGCTAAATGTTTTAAAACGCTCTAAAAATATTATTTCCTATTAGGCTAAATTATAAATATAATAGCCTATTAATAATACAAACATTAATCAAACATGGAAACCTGGAAAACATTTAAAATAGCCTACTTACGCTTAAAATAAAACGAGAGAGAAACCTTTGGGGGAAAAAATAGCTCAACGGGAAAAAAAATAGCTCAACCTTAAACGGTTGAAAATGTCTATAAAACCTAACCATAGGCCTGTATTTTAAATACTATAAAATAAAGGTGTTAGAATAAAATTATTATAATATAAAAAATGAAAGAAAAATATATCAAAGTGAAGTAAAAATGCGCGTTAAACTCACAGCTCGTGCAGTGAAGGAGCGCAGTAGTCTGAACAGAAACGCATGAGCTGCTCGCGTCAACACTGCACTTTGCTTAATAAAATATTTTCGTTTCGAATGGTTTCGTTTAAAAGTGGACATTTTAAGCTTTCTATGCGCATATGTCTGTGAGGCAAGTAGCTGCTGCGTTTCGGTTTATTTATGAGACACGCGCTCCAGTTCATTAGAAATTAAAGCGATCACTCCGGCGACTTCGACACATGTCTTCCATTTGCATATTATTTATTAAACCCAGGCAATTGGCCAAAGAAACCTTTATTAAAATTAAGATACAATTTAAACAAAACGAAAGAATGCTTTCTACAAAACAAAACTTAATATTAAACTAAATATAACCACCAAAAGCATTTCTGACTCACTTGCATCTTTGCACTTATCATAATCAGATGAAATTGTGAAAAATACTATTATAATAGGCCTATTCAAAAATAATATGCAAAAAGAAAGAAGACAAATATTGTTTAATGGCTACAACAAAGTGAGCAACAGATAAATGTCTGAGCTGGATTTAATTATTTTACAGGTGAGCGGTTCATGAGCGCGCGCCTGCGGATTATTGAGCCGAGTCAAGCCAAATCAGCTTTATTTATTATACTAGTTCTTTTACAATGACGATTGTTTTAAAACAGCTTCACAGTGTTAAACAGGACAATATTACAGCAAAATTTGATTTCCAGTCATTCTGGGAAAACAGTGATGTTATCAGCTTATTTCGTTAATTTTAGTTTTAACATGAGTCACACCGGTCCGCTTCGCTCATTACAGGCTCGTTCTCATAATTACAGTTAATGTGCCGGGCCGGGCAAGGCTCAGACACAACGAGCACAAGCTCCGGTAGGGTCGGGCTTGATTTTTTGAGCACGATCTAAGCTCTAATTGACATTTAATGTGTCATTTCTGCTCGACCACATATCCGTCGTCTTTGAGAAGCGGCTGCAGAGCGGAAACGAGGCCGCTACTGCTGGGTATAGTGCACGTGAATATGGCTGCGGAGGGTTCACTTTCTTTCTTCTTTTTTTGCACAGCCTGCAGATAGCCTCTGTTGGATCCACTGGTTCACCATTTGCATTTGGTTTAAATCCATAATACTGCCAAATTACTGATGTACATCTTTTCTTGGATATTAAGCGTTGTCCTCCATTTTATGCCTGGAAAATTTAGTGGCGCAGGGGAGTGGGCGGGATCAGTGCGGAGTAGATGATATTATCGGATATCGCGATGTTTTTGAAGGCGATTATCGCCCCCAAAAAATTAACATATCGCCCAGCCCTAGAAGGTACTATTGACTTGGAGGCATATATTAGGATTGTACAAAGGCAAATACTGCCATCAAGATGACTTCTTTCTTGGTAATCAAGACAATGCCAGGCCTCTTTCTGCGTGTGCTACAACAGTCTGGTTTCATAGAAACTCTACACCGTAAAAGGGATGTGCTTGACTGCCTGTCTGCAGTCCAGATCTGTCTCCTTTTGTAAATGTATGGCCCATCATAAAAAGACAACCTTGCACTGTTAAATATCTCTTATATCAGGCGGAACTGGGCAATAAAGTGTGTTGTAGCCTTCAAAATTTGTTTATATTTACAAAATATGATTTAGTTGGTCAGTAAAACCATTGCAAATCTTTTGTCAGTTAAATAATGGTTCAAGAGAATTAAAAAAAATCACAGATTCCTGAATTTATGACATTTTGCAAAAAAATGGATGGAAAATGGTTGATTGGATGGAGACTGATCTGAATACGAGTTTGTGGGCAATTGAAAGAAAACTAAACTATTACTCTGGCATGCGTCATTGAATTTCACATGAAGATCGAGTTATGATTTTAACTCATTTTGATTAAACAACAAAAGATCTCAATTGTGAAGATCACAATCAGATCTATAACACACATTTACAATATTTTCATGTCATGCAGACTTAAATAGCTAACCAGCTCAATTAAGTTTGCTTATCTAACTTGCCTAATCTACCAACCTAATAAGGTTGACCAAGATGATCCACGAGACTGACCTTAGCCATATAACTTAACCATTTTAGATCAAGGAACCACATAAAGCCACCTTAAGCTGTTTTTATCTGGATTTAAAAAAAAAAATCAGTATGGATAACTGTACAACTATACATAGGGTGACTAATAAAGCACAACTATTGAGTTACACAATGAGGGCATGTGACAGTAGCAGTGAGATGATGCATAGCATGTGTTCTACTCTCTCTTACTGTAGCGAGCCACCCAAAGTGATAGTGGAACCTCAAAAGGGAACTCCTCAAGTGGAGACCAAACTGACAGGTGAGGTACTAACTCTGAAACCTGGTAAATGTCTCAGTTGGCTTTCAAGCACCAGAAGCCATTAAGCGTTTTTATATTCACTGACTTCGGCTTCTTATTTCAGGTATCCAAGCTCTTCACAGGATTCAGGTTCAAGCAGTCTGAACATAGAGAAGCCAAGAGTGGACCGGCGCAAACGCCTCGTCAGACAGTTCAGCTTGTGAGTCACTAGGCATTATTTTTTTCTTCTGGCGCCTTTTAGATTTAACAATGAGAACTCTCTGGAATTATTTCATTTGTCCTATAGTAACCATAGTGATGAAGATGACCTCCCTGAGGCGCTTGCAGCCATCTCCTCCCAGTGCAGTATGGTAAAATCCTCATCAAACAGCTCCTTGGACAAACAGGTTCAGCCACCCATATATCCACCGGTAAGACTTAGTATTCCTTCTCCTTCAAAATGCAATCAGATTTTTGTGTATGTGTGTGAACTGTCCTTTGATGACAGTAGGCCAATTCTTAAACATTATTTCACACAGAGTTGTACATGTTTGTATAGCCTACAGGGTAAAATTGGTGCTGGAAAATTGTCAGTTCATATTGTCACATATACATCAATGTATCTGCCAAACCAAAACACTGTCCATCTTTATTTAGCGAGTGAATTTGATAAAATGAAATAAACACTTTTTAAAGTCAGTTAGCTTAAGCATAATGCTTCCGTCTTTAGTCATTTGTACACTTGTAGCGATGGCCCATATTCGCCTTCAACTGCACACTCTGACTCCTTAACTACCCACAGAAAGTTTTAACATAAGATTAGGTACAGTCATGTTTAACTTAGTCACTATGAAATCAAAATAGACAGACTGATGCGGGTATATAACTTAGTTGTCCAAAACATGGAAATGAACAGTGACCACAAGCTCAAGACACTTTCACATTTTATTCTACAGCATAAAATACATCAGTATTACCCCACAAGTGATTTTTTTAAAATGTAACGTGTCTTGAAAAAGGTTGTTGCTAACAAGTGGCTAAATGGGATCACAGAGGCAGTCGTTGAGATTTAAAGTCATCACATCGAACAAGAAAAAAAAAGTCAGCTTTTACAGCCTCATATTGCTTATAATTGGGCTCATAAAATATTCTGTCTTAAATGTTCTGGGAAAATGTTTTTAGATAAACACTGAGAGCTGTCGGAAGCTAGTGATGATGATGTTGAATTTGTGGGACCGTGGTATAGTCCGTTTATACCCTACCTTCCTTTTTACTTCTAACAACTGCATTTAGGCTTTAAAATTCATAAAAGTTGTGTTCATCTGTAAAATTTATCTTGATGGATAAAAAGTGTAAGAATCATAAACTTTTGTTGATCACAGAGCTTGTTTTTTGTGATAATCCAAAAGCTCCAAAATCCAAAAATCCTACTGTCGAGGGAACCAGTGTGATGCTAACTGCCGGTTGGCCTACAAAGTGATGTACCTGCACCACTCCTTTCTTATTTTTAAGTTATTATATTATTTTATATTGTATAATTGTAAATTATTTGCAACCCTGATTCAAAAAAAGTTGGGACACTGTACAAATTGACAATAAAAAAAAGAATCCAATGATGTGTTTCAAATTTCAATATTTTATTCAGAATATAACATAGATAACTATGAAACTTAGAAAATGTATAATTTTAAGGGAAAAAGTAAGTTGATTTTAAATTTGATGGTATCAACACATCTCAAAAAGTTGGGACAACAAGACCATGTTTACCACTGTGTGGCATCCCCTCTTCTTTTTATGACAGTCTGCAAGCTTCTGGGGACTGAGGAGACAAGTTGCATTCTTGTCTAATACGTTTTCAAGTTTCTCAACTGTCTTAGGTCATCTTTGTCACATCTTCCTCTTTATGATGCGCCAAATGTTTTCTATGGGTGAATGCTGGCCATTTCAGTTCTCGGAACCTTCTTCTACGCAGCCATGATGTTGTAATTAATGCAGTATGTGTTCTGGCATTGTCATGTTAGAAAATCCAAGGTCTTCCCTGAGAGAGACGACGGGAGCATATGTTGTTCTAGAACTTGTATATAACTTTCAACATTGATGGTGCCTTTCCAGATGTGTAAGCTGCCCATGCCGCACACATTCATGCAGACCTATACTATCAGAGATGTAGGCTTCTGAACTGAGCGCTGATAATAACTTGGGTTGTCCTTGTCCTCTTCAGTCCAGATGACATGGTGTCCCAGTTTTCCAAAAAAAAACTTTTGATTTGTCTGACCACAGAACAGTTTTCCCCTTTGCTACAGTCCTGTTTAAATAAGCCTTGGCCCAGAGAAAACGCCTGCGCTTCTGGATAAATTTAAGATATGACTTATTTTTTGACCTATAGAATTTTAGCAGACAACGGCGAATGGCACGGTGGATTGTGTTCACCAACAATGTTTTCTGGAAGTATTCCTGAGCCCATGTTGTGATTTCTATTACAGTAGCATTCCTGTATGTGATGCAATGCCATCTAACACCCTGAAGTTCAAGGGCATGCAGTATGGTTTTCCTGGCTTAACCCTTGCATGCAGAGATTGTTCCAGATTCTCTGATTTTTTGACATAGACATAATCAAAAATCCCTAAAAATCCCCCCCAAAAAATCCAAAAAAATCCCTGTAGATGATGATAACTTCAAACTCTTTGCAAGTTTTCTTTGAGAAACTCCTCTCTGATATTGCTCCACTATTTTTCACTGCAGCATTTGGGGGAATTGCTGATCCTCTGCCCATCTTGACTTCTGAGAGACAATACTAGCCTAGAAATCTAGACGCACCCTAACGGCAACAAATCTAATCTGCCGCGAATGTCGTCTAACAACTCTCAATACACTTCTGAGCTGTAAAAGCCAAACTCTGGTTGGGCCAATCACATCGTGTATAGAGTCGGTGGGCGGGGCGTAACAAAATGACGGCCGAGTAGTGCTTGCGTGCTTCTAGTAAACACAGAAACTGGCGAACGGCGGCGATCTTTCGAATCAGCTTTGACCGCGACTCTGGAAGACTTGGAGTTAAGCTTTTCTCTGAGAAAAGAACAAAGAACGGCACTGAAGTCATTCTTAAAAAGGGAAGATGTGTTCAGAATTTGGCCGACCGGATACGGCGAAAGTTTAATCTATCAACTAGCTCTGTTTCACCTTTGTTGCTCTGGTTGGTGTAGCGCTATCCTATCGCGTGCAGAGGGAGTTTGAAAGACAACCGTTTATCCCGACCCTTGGATTGAGCCCTGTCTATGGGGAGTTTCCAGACCAAACATCTTGATGTGGGTCTGGCTTGACAGGCTAAGACAATACCACTCTGAGAGGGTCTTTTTATTCCCAGTCATGTTGCCAATTGACCTAATAAGTTGCAAAATGGTCCTCCAGCTGTTCCTTATATGTACATTTAACTTTTCCGGCCTCTTATTGCTACCTGTCACCACTTTTTTGTTTTTTTCTCTCCTCTCCTCTCCTCTCCTCTCCTCTCCTCTCCTCTCCTCTCCTCTCCTCTCCTCTCCTCTCCTCTCCTCTCCTCTCCTCTCCTCTCCTCTCCTCTCCTCTCCTCTCCTCTCCTCTCCTCTCCTCTCATGTTTACTTTCATGAGGTCAGGACAACCTCTCACATCAGATCACAGTAACAGCAAACCACAACAATCCAATGATCCAATCATATTTGAAGAACAAAATCATGTTCCGCTCTACATTTTTAGCTAGTTCAAAATGGGATATACGTAGTTTTGGGATATACGTTGATATTGCAAACTGCTATCATATTATTTTATTAAGATAATCATAAACGCACTGGTGGTTTGTAGAACAAATAGTTTTACTGCTTTGATAACTACTTTGCTCTTCTAGTTACTCACCTATAGCGGTTAATCAATTGGAAGTCTCTTCACAGGAATTAGCTTATTTTGTGTTGAAAAAAAGATGGATACTGTATGTTTTAAAACATACAAAATACTAATAAAATGCAACCACTGTTTCTGATATGAATCTACTGATAGGCAGTAAAAGTTTTGTTTGGTTCGTTGGCAAAGTTCTATCACAATTTAAATCCCAATTTAAGCCCTGCAGATACTGTAGGTGACCATATAAAGACATTGTTTTTTTCTTTCTTTTCTCCACAGCAGAAGGATACTCCATGTTTGGAGCGTGACAACTCCCCCCTGTTTTTCCCCAGTCCAGTACCTCACCTGCTACCATATGCGACACATACAGAAAGGTAACATACACACACAACAGGCTCTTTTTGATTATTCATATCTTAATTTTTTTATGCATGTTTGTCCATTTTCCTTTCCATCTGTTGCTGTTTTCTCTGATTGTTCCCATCCTTCTTTCTGTTAATGTGTTTGTCTTTGTATGTGTAAAGCTCTGAAGACCTGCGGATGGAGAGAGAGAAACTGCTGAGGGCTCTGTTAATGACAGAACTATGAGACCACACACACAACACATCTACTTACAGACAACAAATACTAGACTGAAAAGAGAGCCCTTAACTCAATGCACTAATTTATTTCACTGTTACACAGTAAACAGACCTAAAAAACCTCTATGCTATAAGAGCTATTTTAGCATTTTGCTAATACCACACAGCTGGGTTTTCAGAAACATTTGTTTGCTTGTTCTGTTCATAGCATGGCATCTGCATTGGCGCTGTATAAACTGACATAATGACTGGTTAACTTTGAATAATTCTTATCACTTATTTTTCTCAATATTTTATAATCTGTCAATGGTTTCCTGAAGGGCAGAGTTAATTTAAACGCCTCCGGCTTCGCTTAAAGCTGTCAATGTATAGGCCTACTGTAATTGGCTTTGTTCTGAATAGCATACTACTATACTAAACATACTCCGTATCTCTGTAGTATGCTGTATACATACTGTGCACAGTATGCAAAATACCTGGATGACCTTCCACAGGCTGTGTCCGAAATCACACACTCTCTTGATTAGGTACTTATTTTGAATAAGTAATTATTTTATCACCATTAAAAAAGTATGTTCTATGTAGTATGCTTATGTGTAGTATGAATGTAATCTGGACATACTACATTTGGCATGTTATCTTTGTCATGCGACCTACCAGCATCAGTTACGTTGCTTCTCTGCCATTTACAAATCCTCTCCTGTGGCCTCATGGAATAGTAAAGTGTCCATTGTATGCAAACTTCAAACTCGCCTGAAGAAGTAGGTCATCTTGGTACATTTTGCCTACTCTGAGTACTGTGAATTCAGACACACTTCTCTTGTTGCATAGCCTACAGTTTTTTTGCCTACTATATAGTAGGAAAGTAAGTGATTTCGGATGCAGCCACAGTGTGCGGGAGAGCACAGTGCCTGGGTCACTATATCCCACAACACAATGCATTTTTAAATGCGACTTGTGAACAGCTGCAATTTTTTAATCTATTTTAAATCACTGTTTAATTAACCAGCCCAAAACACATTTTTATATTTAAACGCCTTTTTACACAAAATGTTTTTTTTTAAAGTGTAAAAAAGAGAGGACACTTAGTCAACATTTTTAAATTGGATTAAATTAACTTATTTGTGATATAATTAGCGCCACTTAACCTGAAAGCATAATGAGGTCATGTAACCAAACTAGGTTTAAAACGTGCCCTTATATATTGTACTGCATCAGATACTATTTTTAGACAGTGTATATATAGTGTGTACTGCGCAGCATGCAGTTAATAGTATGCTAGTTGGTATTCTATTCTGAACATGTGCTTTAATGTCATGCAAAGTTAAAGGTTTCTAATATATATATTTTGTGGGAAATTGTACTGCTATCCCTATTATACATTTCATATGAAACTGCAGTTTTATAAAATAATATCCTTTCTCTCTTTTAATATTAAAAACAAGGAAGATATTTCCGGAAGTGCGGACGAGGAGAACAAGCATTGATGATCACGTTGCCCACTAGAGGGCATTAAATACACATTTCAGGTTTGCCTTTGAGAAGTAGAGCAGGAGCAACAAACAAAATGTAAACTTTTTATTTTCTTGTATACAACTTGATTCTCATAAGGGAGAGCAACTCCAGTGTTAATATTTTGATATGACCACACTGGAAAAAATTATATTTCATGTAGCTCAATCACTTTTTTAGGTGTGAAATGTAAATACAAACGTGAGCCAGTTACTCAATCCCTCTGAAATATTGTTACATTTACTTTATTTTAAGTTATTATAAAATATCTAAATAAAATAATACTTTCTCCAAACAGCCAAATTCTTGATTTCTTTTTTCTACTTATGTTAAGAATTACAAATATGGTAACATGAGTTAGTAGTGCTTCTGCTTTAACTACTGCCTGTTGGCATGTTTGGGTACTAGTACAAATAAATCACACTGAATATTTCTCTGTCATACACTTTACTCCTACTGTTCATAAAAGCCTAAACATGCAAATTACTCCTAGTATTTAAAAAAAAAAAAAAAAAAAAAGCAGAGTATAATAAATGAGGCACATTGGCTTAAACAAACAGGGTACAGATGGGATATAGCTGCAGGTAAAAAAATCAACCTGTTCACATTCCAGCAGATGCACACAAACACTCTCATTAATACACAGACAATGGGTAAAAAATACACCTGTGTGGATTACAGCAGGTCCGAAAACACTCTCTGAGTGCAGTAAATAAACACACATGCATTGACTTTTGGTTACTGTGCACACACACACACACACACACACACACACACACATTCATCAATTGGGTTACATGTACGACACACACACACATAAAAAAGCACATTTATCTATAGAATTTTGTACATTGATTGGTATGGACAATACGTATTTTTCTGATGCATGACACAGACACGCGTATAAAGCACAAAAGTAAGTTGTTTCTGATTCTAAGCTATATTTGGCGAAATGACTTACAGAACTACATGTTTCAGACATCCACAAAACTGTGTTGTGCGTGGTGTAAGGATTTGGCGAATCTTGTAAACATGTTTAAACAGCTAGCTCTATAAACTTCATGCAAATTAAAACCTTCAAAGAAAGGAAAAAAAGAGGCTTGAGAAGGTCTCTACGCATTCACACATACTCACGGTAGGGTCACATCAACAGGGAGGCACTAACACACTTTTTTTACGGTCCTTTGGCTTAAATTTATGGTTTCAGTGAAAGTTTGCCTTTGATTCGGCAGCTATAATGTGTTGACCCTGGTTTGAGAAGCTATTTCCTGAGTGAACATCACTGCATGTGCATGTACACAAACATATTAACTCTCTCTCTCTCGCTCTCTCACACACACACACACACACACGTCTTCAGCAAAAACCTTATGAGCAGAATATTAGCTCTAATGCATAAAAAAACAATGTGCAATATACATTAATGTCAAAATACATATAATTCTTTTTAAAATTCTCATATAAATAGCATAAATGGCATAAACTGCTTTGTTTTGAGGGGTTTGTTGAATCCACCACAGGGGCGTGGCCTCGTCAATAGACTGGCTTAAAGCAACTGCAAGTCAAGATAGGCTCCGCCTCCTACAGACTGGTCTCCCATAGGCTGCTTGGCTGACAGCATAGAAGGGAGAGTTACCAAGTCAGTGTTGCCAGGCTAAAGGAGACAGAAAAAAATTACATTTACTCAAGAGACTCCTCACGAGATGCTTATGCCTCATTATTTGTAATAAGCCCCACCTCAAATGAGTGACAGCCCTCCTACTGACTAACTAGCACACCGCCTGAGGCGAATGTACAGCCTGCATGGGAAAGACGCACATTGTGGGTGTGCATGGCAGGAGCCACAGCTGTTTTTAGAATGGATTCATTATCCCATTAGGCAAACTAACAGAAGGCTTCACTCCTGTTGTGTCAAATATATGGTGTCCGCTACGAAACATAAATATTATGTTTAATTCACAGTACTACTCAGTACGTACTAGCTATATTAATATAATAATTGCTAAAGATGTCATGTAGACACACACACACACACACACACACACACACACACACACACACACACACACACACACACACACACACACACACACACACACACACACACACACACACACACACACACACACACACACACACACACACACATATATATATATATATATATATAGTTTATATATGAGGAATTAATTTACTTGATCTCGAAGGGCACAATAATAACACTGGCTTCCCAAAGCAATGGAACAGACGGTCAGAAGTCAAATCGGAGTCAAGATAGAGCAGGCCAATGTGCACCGCACCTTAGCTTGGTGTGTGTGAGAGTGAATTTATACTAGAGGAACCTGTTTAGCTCATTGAGGGGGTGTGACAATGCAACTATGCGATCCTGTTACTCAAACCCACTAAAGCATCTAAATCTTCAATGCTGAGCACTGCAGGGCAAAGGACACACCTTAATGTTCACTACACACCAGCCCTGCCCTGCTTATAAACACACATACATAAGTTTCTGATGTGGAACAAACTAGGACTTGTATTTGGATCAGTGGCGCTCAATAACATTATGAAAGCCCATTTGAAGTTCATTGCTAATACATTTAAATTCTTCAGAGGTCATCAGTGAACCGTTAATAATTGAATTACTTGCTCTTTGGCAGGAAATGAACTTAAATTATCAGAGAAATGGCATTAACGAAATTCCTGTCCATTCCTGAAGTCACATTGGTATTATAATCAAGTTGTGGGTGTATTTTAGACTCACCTGATACCCATGGACCATGCTGAGGATCTCTTTAACCCCACTATTATAAGCGTGGGAAGGGATGTGGCCTTGCATTCGTATTAATGCTGTGGGTGGGGCCGAGATGACAGAGCCTGCCGAAGGGGTGTGGCCAGTAGGGAAGTAGCTGATGTTAGGGGGGGAGCCAGGTGGGCTGTTGAAAAGCAAAAAGCAAATAAGCTAAAGCATGTAAAAATACACACTACCGGTCAAAAGTTTTAGAACGGTAAGATTTTTCATGTTTTTAAAGAAGTCTTCCTCTGCTCACCAAGGCTGCATTTATGTTATTAGAAATACAAAAAAGCTGTAATATTGTGAATGATAATTTAAATTCAGTTATTAAGTTCAAAAGAACAGCATTTATCTGAAATATGAATCTTTTGCAACACATAAATGTCTATACTTTCACTTGATGAATTAAATGCATCCCTGCTAAATAAATGTATTCATTTCTTTAAGTTCCCCCCTCAAAAAAAGAAAAAAAAAAATCTTACCGACCCAAAACAATTAAATGGTAGTATAATGTTACAAAAGCTTTTTATTTCAGATAAATACTGTTCTTTTGAACTTTCTATTCATCAAAGAATTCTAAAAAAAATGTACACAACTTTTTCAACATTGATAATCATAAACGTTTCTTGAGCATATAGATATGATTTATATATTTTATTTTATATTGCTCGATCAAATAGACCTGCTCCAATCACACATCAACTGCTGTGTAAGATCGATAGTTTACTCTGTGGAGCTCCATCCACTTTCTTTGTAGCCTTCCTCAAGCAAGATAATCATATTTTGCTCCTTAAATCTCACACAAACAATCAGTTCCTGAACCAGTTCTTCCAGTATGGAGTGAACTAAAATGCACATTATAGCTATGTTAATTAACCGGGGTGTGACTCACACTCACTTTGTAGCACGTTAGCCTTGTAAACACACCCAGTCCTGGTTGTGCACTTCTTAAAGACAAAGTCATCATTATGTTCAGCCTTTAGAGCTTTATTTGAGCAACTCATCAACAAATTCTGAGGTACAATCCCACAAAACACATTACATTACCCTCAACCACAAACATACACACTTACACAATGGTAGTATGTGAATAGTCAAACTTTGTGAAACCTCTCAGTAAACATAAGACTACTACTGGTGAGCATTCTGACATATGTTGGCTGTCCAAAAGGTAAGGAAGTCACGTATCGTTATGAAGATTCCACCTAAAAACAGGTTCAGACATTTCTGAGGCAATTCAAGTGAATTCTAGATATTGCTAAGCAAATATTTAAACCTTGGATACATCTATGCCTCTATGATGGCTTCATTCCTCAGTTTTGTTTTTTGTACACAGCCACTGGCTTGAAAGTAACAACACTTTGACTAGAGTAGACACATCATTACCTTAAAGATAGATGGTATTCAATTAACCATTAATCATCTTCTGTAAATGAAACTGCAGTGAAGTATTGCTCGTACACTGCATATGTATATGTCCATGGCTTATCCAATAGCTTATCCATTATTAATGAAAAACAACATTAATAGATATAACTCTTACCTGGGATAATAGGTGGTGTAGTTCATGTACAGCTGGTTACTGGCGGGGTAGAAGGCCGTTGTTGGTGCCAGTTGGTGCCGGGGACTCAGCAGGAACTGGGAGGGGTAGATCGCTGTCGGATCCATCGGTAGCACTGCTCCTGCAGGAAGGACAGCTCCAGCTGGAAGGACAGCTGTCCCGTGAGGAAACGTGTACGATGGAGGAGACAAACCTGAAATGGGGGAGGTGGGATATTGAGGAATTATTGAGAGAAAAAACAATATTGAAGCTTCCAGTTATGGACATCAGACGAGATTGTAGCGTCAATCTTTTTGATTGCATTACGGAGATAAGTAAATATTTTTAATAAGATATATGGTTCATGACAATATGACTAGAAAAGTTAACACTGCAAGATATGGAGTGGTGCAGGGATGACGTCAAGACTCGGAAGACTCATTTGCCACTGGTGCCCTCAAGATTTTTGTTCTGTTTTATAACATAAAATTACACACATCCATACACACAATTTTGTTTCAAAATATGTTTCAAAAACATATTTTTTTAATAAGTAACTAGATAAGAGCATTTGGGGTGTGAGTGTGTGCAGTTTATGATGTCGAGAACAAAACATTCAAGTATTGTCATCATGTTATGTTTACCACAGACCATATTTTACTCATAAATGTAAAAACCCCATTATAAAAACCCATAGGGAAATCTTGAGGGAACCAGTGGCAAATTAATCTTCTGGATTTTGACGTCATCCCTGCCTCACTCTGTTAACAATGCGCTAGCAATGATTTTAAAGTGTTTTAACAATCCAGCAAGAATTGAGCTAAACACTGATAACTGAACTGATTTGCTTTTGCTCACTCAAACTCAACCTTTATGCCAATGATTCTCAACAAGGGGACTCAGCAAACGTCCAAGGGGCCCACAGGATAACTTAAATGTCTGCTAAATAATAATTATTATTATATTCAAATAAAATGCTAAAAAAACACAAACTCAAGATGTAAATGAAATCATATTTCTTTCTTTCCTCCCTCAATAACTTGTTTTTATTGAAGAACATACAGTTCTTCAGGGAACACAATATTAATCATGGTTATTTAATTTAGTATATCAATAATACAAGTGTCTATTTAAAAAAGCATTCAAAAATACTTGAAAACTTTTTTTAAAAGCTTGATTCTAAAATGAACTTAAATAATATTTTTATTATATAAATACTGTTATTATTTTAGTCTTTTTCACATTAAAATGACAAACTAAATGTTATTTTTGTTGACAAATTTGCATACCATTTTATGAACAACTAAAATGAACAACTTTAAATAATTACTAATAA
Source organism: Pseudorasbora parva (assembly GCF_024679245.1). Lineage (NCBI taxonomy): Eukaryota > Metazoa > Chordata > Actinopteri > Cypriniformes > Gobionidae > Pseudorasbora > Pseudorasbora parva. Next base: position 22,594,365 of record NC_090178.1, on the reverse strand, counting down.
AATATAATAAAAATTTAAATAATCAAAGTAAGAATTAAAAGACAAAAATATGGGGGGAAAATTAATAATATCTTGTTCAAAGTATTTTGCCAACCAATTAAAGGGTGTGGTCCTGACTGAACCTAAGCCAGTTACAATGAGTGTTTACGCCATTAAACTGCTTTCGAGTACTGTTTATTGTTTGTCATCAGAGGCTCATGCAATAATTTTTTATGATACAAACAATGAACAATGCACTGCAAATCAACGGTGTAGCCACCAGCAGTAGCCACCTCAAAAGGTCACCCTAAATTCAACCTGTCACACTGTGAACCAGCATCTAAATTTAAGCATGTCTCATAGTTACTGCAGCAGGTACAATTACAAATCTCATCTATCAGTGAATGTAATTTGTCTGAAAAACACCAGTTTAGCACAAGAAAAGTATTTATATTAAAATATATCCCGACTGTATATCTCACACAAAGCATGCAGCGAACCTTAACCCTAATCTGTCAATATCTGCCATTATTATGCAGCTACAAGTCAGGTATGTTCCCTCCACCCTTCAACACGCAGCACACCGCCACAGGCATTTAGGCACCTTTAACCAGACTCAACCTGTGGGATACAGAGGATTTTACGTGCCGCTGTTGGCCATTAGGGGTAGAAAAGTTACCGAGCTGACTATCTATCCAGAATTAGAACCGAAGAAAGAAAGAAATCTAAACTAAAATCAAAGAGAAAGTGCCTTTCCCTGACACACCATGCTTTTGAAAGTACAATTGGTGGCATTTTGATGTGCACTGAAATTTTGTGCACATTTAGATTTCGAAAGATTGTTGAATCACCCCCAAATCAAAGCCCTCCATTCCCCCGCTGTGGAAAAGCATCTGACAAACTCATCAGATTTAAAATGAATACAAATTTTTAAAAATTCACCCAACCAGATTCCTACTGCTCCTCATGCCCATTCCTGTATGGACAGGAAATATGGACAGGACACCCACCAAATGAATGCATGAATAAGTGAATGAATGAAAGAAAGGGGAAAAAACAGGAAGGCGTGAAGCGCCACCTACCCGCACACACAGCTGAGAGAAGCAGCCCCAGAGCCCAGCGGCACTTACGTCGTAACTTACATGGTGGCGGCGAGAGGCCGCTCCTATTGAGCGTTCCCCCCATCAGCACGATGTTCATCTCCTGAGCGGAGCACGCAAACACCTCCACGTAACGCTCCTTCATGCTGCGCTTGTGGCAGCGCTGGGCCGCCAAGAACGCCCGGTCGGCTGACCGCATCTGGATGAAAGCATCACCCGACGGACGACCCTGACCGAACACACAAACAAATGCATAAACTCAAGTTTCAAAAGAATTAAACAAGTGTACATGATGTGTTTCTGTTTTAAATTGTTGATCGATGATCTCACTGGTTTTTTTCCAGCATCTTTTTTCAGGAGCGATTGTTTATTAAGAACAGAAAACTGGTTCTTATCATAATAAGGATCTTATAATTAATCTTAAAGGAAGTGTATGTAAGAATGTGGCCAAACTGGTACTGCAATCACTTTCAAATGACTGTAGCGCGGTGTATCCCCTCTCCCTCTCCCCCCTGACTCGAGGTTGCCAGATAGGCTGCGGCTCCAGCAGGAACGTTTGTAGCTGCAGCTGTGGTAACTAGAGCAAATCTGGCAACCCGGATGCTGAAACACTGCTGACTACGTAATTGGTAAATAGGTGGAGGGTGGAGCTTCAGTCCAAAACGCAACATGCCAACATAATTTGAGGGCTGCAACAACAACTTTTAAATGACAATATCCTGGCCGGACTACTGTTGTCAGTGATATAAGTATTTGAAATTAACACGATTTCTTAATATCTAGTCATATCAGGGCCATTTTATGATTAATTGAAATACATTTCTTACATACAGTTCCTTTAATATAAACTCACTCAAAACATAGGCCACTAGAATACTTCCTGTAATAGATTCCTGCACAGGTTATTCAAAGAAACAACATTACTGCTACTGAATCTACAGCACCAGGCATGTGAATGTGAATGAAAATATGTGAATATTTTATTTACAGAACAAGTAATGACTCTTTTAGAACCAGTTATTTTCAATGAATCAAAAAGCAGTGTATTTCTTTTCCTGAAACAAATGACTCTAATGGGTTCTTTGATTCAAAATCAGTGCAAACTGTTTCAATTGTCCTACAGTCCAATACATGAACTATGAATTGTTTATTTTGATAAACCAACATATGGTGGTTCATTTGACAATGTGTAGTAAATATGTAGCTTTCAGTAGTATTTTATATTTAAAAGAAATTAATGAAATATGTTACCACTTTTCTATTTGTTTATTATTGTTGTTTAATATATAGTTAATCCAATATAATTATTGAATTGCATTTTGAAAACAGAATGTAAAAACTAAAACAAAAACTGTTTTAAATAATTTTATCACGTGGCAATTAAATATTTCATTCAAAAGTTTGGGACCAAATAATATATGTACTGTATATAATATAATAAATATAAAAATATTTTGCATTGATTAAAAAGTGACTAAATATTAGTACGTTGCTATAAAATGTATCAAAATGTAATCCTGGTTTCCAATAAAATATTAAGCAGATTAACTTTTTTCAACATTAATCACAATTATAACACTTTACAATAAGGTCTCATTTGTTAACAGTAGTTAATGTATTAATTAACATGAACTAACAATAAGCAATACATTTGTTACAGTATTTATTCATCTTTGTTCATGTTAGTTAGTTAGTTAGTTAGTTAGTTAGTTAGTTAGTTAGTTAGTTAGTTAGTTAGTTAGTTAGTTAGTTAGTTAGTTAGTTAGTTCACAGTTTATTAACTAATGTTAACAAATACAACTTTGGATTTTAATAACGTATTAGTAAATGTTGAAAAAATATTAATAAAGGCTGTAGAAGTAATGTTCATTGTAAATTCATGTTAACTAATGAAACCTTATTGTAAAGTATCTCTGTAATAATAATAATAATAATAATAATAATAATAATAATAATAATAATAATAATAGTAATAAATGTTTCTTGAGCAGCAAATCAGCATATTATAATGATTTCTGAAGGATCATGTGACACCTAAGACTTATAGACTGCTGACAATTTAGCTTTGCCATTACAGGAATAAATTACATTTTAAAATATATTAAAATAGAAAACATTTTATTTCTATTTTGTTGCTGTTTTTACTGTATCTGCTGTATTACTGCAATTAAATGCAGCATTGGTAAGCATAAGGGACTTATCTCAAAAGCATTTAAAAAAAATCTTACTGACTTCAAACATTTGGAAGGTAGTTTAAAATAATCATTAATAGAACTGTTAAGGAAATAGAGTAATCAAAATCATTAAAATCACTGTGTCTAGCTGAAAATATGCAAGCCAGCTTTTTGTGTGTCTGAGTTTAGTTCTCTTCAGCAGGCTTTAAACTATTGTATTAACCAATGCATGACAGCAACACATTACAAAGGAATGAAGAAACACAAGTCCTGACAAAAGCTGCTGCACTGATTGATTAACCACCCATTTTTATGGATTGGTTGAGCCAAAGGGAGGAACCTCTCTGAGTGTGTGTTTATTATATTGGATTATCTCCATATGAATTCAAAGTCAGTAACGACAGTTAGTAAACAGTTCATAAGGATATAAGTTGGTCTGTGTGCTTACCTGCTGGTTAAGCACCATATGCACTCCATGTGGTTTGATATCAGCAGTGTATTCCCCCAGGAAAACTAAAATGTCCTGGATGCTGGCATCGTACGGCAGACCCCTCAATCTCACGCAGTCCCGAACACCTGTCACTGCTGCCGTTTGGGGCACGAATGTGGGCGGTGGCACAATAGACAGGATGGGGGATGGGGCCACTGGAATCAACGGCGCAGATGAGTATCTGTTCAGTACCTGAAACACAAATGCCGGTTACAATATATGACTGCAAATTTTTGCCTGTTTATAACTCCTGTTGATGATGGACGAACTGAGTTCTAACTGGAGGCACTGATACTGCTTGCCATTATCCTTATATTGTAATATTATCCTAATTGCATGCACAAGTTGCCATTGCTGCCTAACACATTCGTTCTATCTGCTAAACTGAACACACAAGGTTAACTAACCTCATAACATACATGCATTACATTACAGCTGTTATATGGCATATGGACATATAAACTCATCTCTGGCTGATAATAGAACTCTTCCTTTTATTATTAGAGTCTAAATTGTAAAAACAAGCATTTTCTGTAAAGCTGCTTTGAAACAATGTTTTGTGAAAACAGCTATACAAATAAACTTGAAACCATGCAAACACAAGATTGGTGTGTCTATATCCTCAAATGCCATAATATGAAGACAACTTGACCAATGTATGTTGGACCAGTTTTAGAATTGTTGGAACTACAAGATTAAGCCTCCAAAACCATGCACTTTTTGTTTGAGCAAGCCAAACCATAACTTTGGTTTCCTATGTGTCGTGATGGTTTAATGTTTTACCTGTTCTATTGTTCTATTAAATCAGTACAGACTGGTCTAAACCATCTGTACTTTGTTAGAGATAAACCTATAATCCCTTTAAACCCATATATTTTACAAATATTCATACTTTTCCCCATAGTCAGCTTATAGCTAAAATAAGTTGAGTTAAAGGGTTAATTCACCCAAAAATTAAAATTATGTCATTAATTACCCTCATGTCGTTCCAAACCTGTAAGACCTTTGTTCATCTTCAGAGCACAAATGAAGATATTTTTGATTAAAGGCCCAATGAAATGCCTTGAAACGTGTTGCATTATTCAGTGTGTTGACATAATTTCCCCTAAAACGGCTCCAGCTGTTAGCAGCTCCTCCCCTTTTTTGAAACAGCCAATAGCGTTTCGTTAATATACAGTTTGACTAGAGCGCAAGAGCGGACCTTCTCTGTTTGGTTAAGCCAGTTTCCTCTAACACTGTTTACCATCATAATCTCCTCCATATCGCTTTGAAATGCAGCATTCTGTGCAGAATTCAAATGGGTCGATATGTTTGTTGTCTGCGCGGACTCGCGCATATGATCCGCGCTGGATCATATTTAGATTTAGTTCATCTAAATTTAGACCAGAGCCCTTGGGGTGTGTGCGCAGCTGTGAAACTAACGTGAAAACAGACTTTATTCACCTCAAATGAAAGTATATTTACACTGAATCGTTTCCTATCACATATATAGTGTGCTATGTGCCTTTCACCATGTAGAAATTAGTAAATGTGTGTTAACAACTCCTGACCGATTTCAGCCTTAACTTCGGCAGTGTAGGGGGCGGGCTTTAGATTCTAGAGAGCATTTTGATTGGACTGGAGCTTTGACGAGAAAGTGAAGTCTGCGATGATGTCCCCAAAATCTGAGATTCGTTTTCAACGGAAGTGGGAGACTGTACATTTTGAGTGCTTATATCTCCTAAATGCAAATTGTATCATAGTTTTGGAACATACCAGCTTATTCATAACTTTAAGGCTAACACAGTCATAAAAAACTGTTAAAAAACTCATAAAAAACACAGTCATAAAAAACTGCTAAAAAACTTACATTTTTATTTCAGTGGACCTTTAAATTCAAGAGCTCTCAGGCCCCTCCATAGACAGCAATGTTTTAACACTTTCATGCCCCAGAAAGGTAGTAAAGACATTGTTAAAAGAGTCCATGTAACTACTGTGGTCCAACTTTAATTTTTTGAAGTAATGAGAATACTTTTTGTGCACAAAAAATAACTTTATTCAACAATCTCTTCTCATCTATGACAGTCTTCTGAGTTGTTGATGTAGTAAATATATCGCAGCTGTTAAAATGCTACATCAGAACTCCTGCTAACCATTGGCCGACACTGTTCACAGGGAGCACCACGATGCATGCGTGTGATGCTGACACAGGAGCTAGCCAATGGTGAACCGCTGTTCTGCCGTAGAACTCGAAAGTGCTCCACAGTCAACACTACGTCAACAGCACAGGAGACTGGCATGGACGAGAAGATATTGTTGAATAAAGTATTTTTTTTCATTCGATTTTTTTTCCGCACAAAAAGTATTTTCGTCACTTCATAAAATGAAGGTTGAACCACGGTAGTCACATGTACTATTTTAACAATGTCCTTACTACCTTCCTGGGCCTTAAAAGTTTTAATTAAATTGCTGTCTAGGGAGGGGCCTGAGAACTCTCGGATTTAATCTAAAATATATTCATTTGTGTTCTGAAGACGAACAAAGGTCTTACGGGGTTGGAACGACATGAGGGTGAGTAATTCTACTGATTATATATTTATGGTGTCAAAAAGTAGCTATAAAAAAATAACAAATCAGTTATGTATATTGTTATTAGACAGTTAAAAACAAAATCTGGTTGTTTTTATGTACTGGTAAATGTACTTGTTGTAAAAAAAAGAAAGAAAAAAGAGCAGGACCAGTTGCAGTTTGTTGTGTAATAGATTAAGATATTTTTGTTGAAATCTGATGGCTCAGAAAGGCGTTCATTGTCATTTCCTCTCTCAAGACCCATAAAAGGCACTAAAGACGTTGCTACAAAGTCCATCTCACTACAGTGATTCTTCCAGAATTTTATGAAGCGACAAGAATAGTTTTTGTGCGCAAGAAAACGAAATAATGACTTACATAGTAATGGGATTTTAAAACAAATTTTAAATGGTTATGAATCAGCGCATCATCGCCAATGTCACGTGATTTCAGCAGTTTGGCAGTTTGACAAGCGATCCGAATCATGAATCAATACGCTGATTCATAACCGTTCAAAACTTTGTTTTGAAATCGGCCCATTACTATGTAAGTCGTTTTTTAGTTTTTTTGCACACGAAAACTATTCTCGTCGCTTCATAAAATGATTGTAGAGCCACTGTAGTGAGATGGACTTTGTAGCGACGTCTTTAGTGCCTTTTATGGGTCTTGAGAGAGGAAATGACATTGGTGTCAATGAAGGCCTTTCTGAGCCATCGGATTTCAACAAAAATATCTTCATTTGTGTTCCGAAGATGAACGGGGGTCTTACGGGTGTCCAAGGACATAAGGGTAAGTAATTAAAGAGATCATTTTCATTTTTGGGTGAACTAACCCTTTAAGCACATTGGCTTAGTTTCCTTTTAAATTTGAATAAGTTTATCTATCTGTCTTTTGGTATCATTTGGTGATTAAATTGTAAACATTATACTTATTAAATAACCTAACAGCCAACTACTAATATAGGTTGTGATGGGATTCTCTTTTCCTATGTTTTAACGACACACCCTTGAGTATCAAAAACCCCTTACATGTGATTATAATCACACAGCTGAGATAGTCAAACACGCAATGTCTGCTCAAACACAGGTTAAGTTGAGCCCAACTGCATGCAATGGTTTAGTAGCCTTGGCTTGATCATGACAGCTAAAAATTAATAAGAATGAATTCCAAGTATTACTCCAAAATTAGTAACAATGAAACTTTAAAGGTTTTTTACATTGAAGAACAGGAGGACTAAGAGAGTTTATGACAGCTTTTGAAAAGCTAATCTTTTACAGATTACTGAGCTGAGTGTTTGTTCAGTGAGCAGGGCCGTTCAGCTAGAGTACAGTCTTGTACACTCACGTTTTACTTACCCCCCTCTCTGAGTCTGTTCAACCATCCAAACCAATTAAAAAAACACTCCACTCAACTGATGACTTCAAAATAAACAGGAAGTGCTTCTCTCACCTGTTGCACCTCAGCCGCAGTGCTCTTGAACAGCTCTATGTATCTCTTGCCCAGGATGTCCTTGTGTTTTTTCAGTGCATTCTGAGCGTGCTCCTCGCAGGAGAACAGGACGAACGCATCCCCAGTGGGCCTGCCATCGGGAAAACGTACAAACAGAATGCCTTCGGTGCCGTCCGTCACTGGACACGCCGGGGAGAAGAACTGCAGAACCTGCTCTGCGGTGGCAGTGAACGGAAGCCCACGCATGCGTATGATAACTTGATTCTCCCTCGAAAGAAAATTGGTCACTTCATTAGAGGTACCTGTCAGTCAGAAATTCACACATATTCGTAAGCCTCTCAACGTGAAGCTAAAAAGACACAAGACAAACTAAAACAAATGCAAATAACATTAAGAGATCAAAAACTCAAATAAAATCATATACACGGTTTATAAAACAACGCCCCTTATACTAGCAGAACTAGCACATTATTATCCACATACAGGGATGGGAAAGAAAAGGAGTTCCTGTTCCAATTTCTGTTAACTATTCTAGTTCCTTAGCTTTTTTAGTTATTTTAAGGAAAACATATGTGGAAAAAGAAATGCCATTTCAATAATAAATCAATAATAAATAAGTGTAAATCAATTCTCACTAAAGAGAGATTTTTCATTTGCCCTGGAATCACACTACACTGTTTGAACTGTATATTTTTTGGATTCACTAACCAACTCAATCATTTGGGAATCAGACTACACTCCTATGTTTTTTTTATTTTAATGGAACCGGTTTTGAATAAGAATAGATTAGTCATGGAATTTAATTAACTAAAGAACCAGTTCTGAATAAGAATAAGAACTGGTTCTCAGTTGCCAACCTACGGAGCCCCGCACATGACATGCAAGAAGGTACATAGTGCGCATGATTTACTATTTCGTTCCCTTGATTTATAAATCGTGTGCACGTTACACTAATTCGTTCCCTCGATTTAAAAATTGTGTGCACAATTTAGCAAATCGAGGGAACTAATTAGTAAAACGTGCGCACTATTTATAAATCGAGGGAATGAAATAGTAAATCATGCGCACGATTTAGCCTACTAGTTCTTTACTGCATGTCATGTGCGGTGCTCCGTACCAACCCTATCCACATACAAGCCCAAAAAACAAATCTCTTTTTACCTCCTGCTATCTTTAGAAAGTCTTCACCTGTTGCCTTGTAAACCTGCAATGAAAAATAATGTGATGAGAATACTACAAAGTTACATGTAACAGGATTTCATACAGTACAGTTGGTTAAAATGATATTGAACTATATTTTATAAATTATATTTTAGTATTAAAAGCTTTATGAATGTGTGTGTACCTCAATGTATCTGGTGCCCATGTGATGCTTGTGTCTCTGCAGGGCCAAATCCCTGTGCTCTTCACTCTCAAACCGCACTAGCGCTTCTCCGTTCCTCCTGCCCTGAGCATTCAGACACAGTGCAGCACCTCCTCTACACACACACAGTCAATCATCAGACAGATTGGTGCTGTGCACACACTGTATAACGAAAATTGATTAAACCAGAGTTGCCTGTAGGTTGTTTGCATACTTGGCAATGTTGAGACCCCTGAAGAAGCGGGCGATGTCCTGATCTGAGGACTGCCATGGAAGACCCCGGGCTCTGATCACTGTGTTATCATCCACCCTCTCCATCTTACTGCTATACACATACATACAGTTTAAACAGAAACGTATACAAGCAAGCAGCATAGCAAAAATATTTAATATATCAAGTGACCCTTCTCATAAAACTGAACAAGATGACATCTGACAGTTTTATTTAAATAAACACTTCATAATAAAAAAGGTATGTGGTTCTTACTGATCTTAGTGAATAAGAGCGGACACAGTTTAATTCACATCATTTACTTTTCAGGATTTATTAAATAATAATTAAATAATCAAATACTAATATCCTCTGTGAATTATATCCAGCACAATTAGAAGTGGCACAGCAGCAAGTTTGTGTTAATATTTAAAGTAAAATTTTAACATACATTTCCGATCTCCATTCTATAGCCCTTTGATTAATTTGCACTCACAAACAAAAATCGTAATATTTTAGAGTTCTAACGAGAAAAATGTATATTCATTATAGAAAATCCCATGACTTTACTGTGATATTTTGTATAAAAGAAATCTAATTTCCTTGATATTTCCAGGTCTACAAAAACAGCACAAAAAAACAAACAAATTCTAGTATGCTTATAATATGGTTGATGGCAACAGTTGCTAAGGTAGAACTGGTCGTTAACTGGTCAAAGGATTGACTGAACACAGTTGAAGACAATTTTTTTTTTGTTTAAATAAGAAAGAGCTCTTACCAGGTGCCCGTCTCAAACTTGTCATTCACTTTTTCGGGTAAGGAGAATTTGTGGCCTATGACGAAGAATAAAGAAGGTTCATAACAAAAACACTTGAATATTAGCTCTATGTCTGCAGACAATAATATAGTAAGTATAGTTGTAAGAACTTACAGACAGGCTCCGAGATTAGTGCTAAAACGATTTCTGACATCTGCTGCACTTTGTAAGCAGTGGAAGCATGAAGAGAAGAATCGACAACCACATTCAAGTCTGATTGCAACCGAAGTCAAGGAATACAACATCTGTGTTTAGTGTTACTGCTGACACCTTAATTACTAGTTAATGACAGATGCAAGGAACGACTAGATCCGGGGTTATAATTGCAGAAGGACCGTTGAAAACTGCAGTCTTCCATAAAGAAACATAGAGGGAGAGAATGACTTTCGATTAACCTTTCTTACTGGGCAGAAGGCTGTGCTATTGCATTGTGTGTTTGACTCTGTTTGTGTGTGTGTCTGTGTGTAGGCATTAAGACGTTACAGAGTAGGTGTGGCAGTTTAAGCTTGTTGGCTAAACACTCCTGGCTTTCTATTGCTGGCTCAATTGAACCCACACTATTGTGAGTCTATTTGCATTTCAAAACCTTGGGATCCTGAAGCCAACACCCTGTTGCCTATCTTTCTCTCACATAAACACTCAAATACAACTTCCTCACACTGGCTGTCAAAGAATTATATTAATCTACTCTCATCCACTTAAGACTTACAAAAATATACCAAAAGATCAAATTTGACATGTTTTTAAGGATACAGTCAGCCATGACCTGAAGTTCCAAGTCTTTCAATTCCCCTTCTGATGGGAATTTCTTCTTGAACTCTTTCCGTAGGTCAAAGAACGAGAAGAAACACTCAGGCAACAAAATATTCTGAAAAACACAAAAGAAAGCTGTCAAGAATACCCATTTACACTCATAAATTATTAGATACACTTTTTACAAATATCACCCGCACACTTAAGTTGCAGTATGGAGTTTGATACCTTGCTGGAAGCCTCGGGATGCAGGACTTGACGCACGTGTAGCTGTCCATCTGTACAGAGGTAGAAGGTATTCCCTGCACCTGCGTCCACTTCTGTACATAACTTCTGATTCAACTGCACACACAGACACCCTTTGAGTAAACGGCACTTTTTTTGTGGCATTTAATACATACCCACAAGGCTGCTTGTGCAAATATCAATCCGCAGGCTGTTAAATAATGTGTTTAATAGTGTGTACGGCTATGCAACCATTCATTGGAGTCTAACTGTCCTTTGAAATGGTCCACTCTCAAATGCAAACATCCTTATGTATTTTGAACCACACAATTAAGTCTATAAAAATCAAGAACAGACTTATTTCAAGATAAATGCCAACCTGTCAGGACAGATTATTTGAGAATGTGAGAATGATCACCTGTTCGATGGACTCCTCAAGCGGATCAGCAGTTGTCAAGGCATCCTCTGTGAGTCCATTTCCCTCCTGACACTCCTCAGAAAGCTCAACATTATCTGGTTTGACTAGCAGTTCATTTACTTGACCAGCCTAAATGCAGAAAGGAGAGAAATGCTCACTTCCAACATATACATTTACATAGGCAAATAAATAGATGGATGTAAAATAGATAGATAGATAGATAGATAGATAGATAGATAGATAGATAGATAGATAGATAGATAGATAGATAGATAGATAGATAGATAGATTGCATACACGCATAGACAGATAAATAAATAAATAAATAAATAAATAAATAAATAAATAAATAAATAAATAAATAAATAAATAAATAAATAAATAAACGTGGCCGTACACATTTACAAAAATCTGTCATATTGGCTAAATGTAGGCTAAAATAAAATATTTCTAGTAATTTTCAACTCCACCAGAATTACAACACACACAAACGCGCATACACACGCATACACCATCATGGGGAAATATGAAATTACCTTTTTAGTCGCTAAATCCACAACTTGCCAAACCAACTGTACAATTTCCTTCTCATCTGATCCCAACTGGTCCCCACTTGCGCCAGATGTGGTGGTGAATAAAAGCACCAGATAATCGGGATTAACCGTCATTTTTAAGAAAGAAAAAAAACTATTGTCACCACCCCGATAGCAAAAGCAAAACCCTAGAGATCAACTCCAGGTGACAGAGAAGCGAAGAGCCCAGTGACCCCACACCTTACGGACAGATCAGTGCCGGGTTCGGACTCGCCTTGATGTGCCCCGTGGCCTTTTAATTGCGTGAGAATCGAATGCAAACCAGTCCGAAACCCCTGGCTCTGCTCCGCAATGGCTGCTTGGATCGCGCTGGTTTTGTGTGCGCCCTACCTGGCCACCGCCCACGTGACACAGGTAATAGATACCTGCCCAAGAGAAAGCCCTCCTACTGCTGCTGAGAAACAAGGACGTGGCAGGGCATGCAGAAAACGCGCTCGCTCGTGCTACATGATGTGAGGGAATTCAGGATCTGTTTATTACCTGTTGACACTCTACTAATAAAATAACCCAGCGTTAACACCTGCTACCTGCTATCAATCGCGAACAGGATGTATAGAGCCTGTTTGTGAAAAGGCCGCAAGGCCTAGTTCACTATCATTTTAGAACTGTTCTTCTAACAGCCTGACAAAACAAATCCATACCCATAAAATACATATTAACCAAAAGGAACACCTCTATATTTAAGTAAGTGTAATTGGCAGTTATAAAGCAGTCATAGAGTGTACATCCTCTATTACCAGATGCAGTCATTGAAAGAGAAAGTATAGCCTTACCAACCCCCTCAATGCAACAAAATTTTACTTACCAACACATTATTTTACCGTCACTTTATTATGATGGAGAGTGGAAAATATAGGCCACACTTATTTAACAATGAAAATCATATATATATATATATATATATATATATATATATATATATATATATATATATATATATATATATATATATATATATATATATATATATATATATACCTGCTGAAGGTGGTTGGTCAAGAGCTGTGAGAGATTCTATCTTTGTTATATATATATATATATATATATATATATATATATATATATATATATATATATATATATATATATATATATATGCGCATATATTTTTCTGTGCACAGCTCATGGCCAACCACCTTCAGCAGTACTGAGACAAGGGTTGCACCATTACGCGTTGCACCATGAAAATCCCTGAATGATTTCAGTTTGTGTGTTTTTATTAGTACTACACTTTAGCGATGTTTTCTATTTTTGTTAGCACTTATCTGACTCTTTTAGATGATGATGCATATTTTGTAAAGAGGCTTCCTCAGTATGAGATGGTGAAACTGTAAAAATTGTAAAGCAAAAAATAAAATTAAACAACTGATATATGATTTCATGTGAAAACAGCTATTTATTATAATGTGTTTTTGTTTTTTGTTCTAATTTTTCTGTTACAATCTTCTGTAAATGCGATTTATTTTATTTTATTGAACAATATCAATATACAAACTCAAGTAGGGAACAATAATATGCATATGAAAATATACACAGATGATGTAATTAAATCTAGTTGTAGGCTCTACCTATCATTTTGTGTAAAAAATTTTCATAACAATAGCATATTCAGTACAATAAACACAGCATTAAGGGGGCGTGCAAAGGGAAAAAAATAAGCATCTGAAAAATCTAAAATGCAAAGAAACATGACTTTATTTAATTCTAAAAATGTTAAGAAAACCCCAATCATTACATATTTCCAACGGCACTGGACTTCTTTAATTTATTTGGAAGAATCACTCAAGTATTCTAGTAATTCATTTTAATAATGTTCTGTTTAAAAACTTTAAATATGTGAATTAAATACAGAAAAGGAGAATTGTATTATAGCCAATATATATTTTAATTTAAGTGTTGTTATCTGAATTTGAACTTTTGTATAACCTATTACCATTAGGCTAAAGTAGGCTTGGGCTATATGTGCACAATACGATGATTTATATACCATTATAAGATTATGCAATTATCGAAATCTAGAAGTCCAGCGCATGTGATAGGCTACATTCACTAAAATCTAGTGATAGCTTACTAGAACACAACCGACATTGCTTCCAACTCCGGAAGTATTTTCCTTACCGGAAGTCCTAATGTGACCAAGAAAGATGGCGGGGGATTCTGCAATGGAGCTGCTCTTTTTAGACACGTTCAAGCATCAAAGTGCAGAGGTAAACAGAGATTTTTCTGTCTTCACTCGTGTCTTTTAACCGCATACTGCAGAGTATGCAGAGTATAACAGACATACTTTTGTTTTGCTGTGCGCGCGTTCTTAAAGTTTCCATTGTAATAACGCATTGTGCGCTGTAAACAGTTAGCTTGCTAATTAGCACAGTAATTCATACATATTCAATTAATTCAAGCTAGAATTCACATTTTTATAAAAACACATTATTCTTAATTTAAAACGAATACGTAACTTAAATTAACTACAGATGTTGTATGGCAGAGCAAGCCTGACGTTATTTTATTAGGTGCAAGTTTTTCCCCAGAGCAAACAAACTCATGGCTAACTTATATTGTAGTTTTTGTGGCAGCGTGTGTGTAGTTGCTATTAACGAGGAGCATAACGTTACTGTGATAAATCAATGATTAGATTTATTTAACAATAACATGCTTATATGTTGTTACAAACAAACATATAGTGCTTGTTCAGTAACGCTCACGGGCATGTTTATGTGACAGCACCGCATGTGCATGTAAACAAGGAGGTTGTCTGTAATGTATAGAACTTTGCAGAGGTAGCTGGGGTCAAATGTGCCAGTAATCTGGCCTCAATAACAAGAAATCCCCCGTAATTAATATATCATTTTGCTGGAGCTTAACATTTAAGTTTTGTGTTGCTCTGATTTAGTCCTGGCCTTTTTTGTAAGGTTTAGTCACCATTACATTAAAATGGGTCATTCTTTTTAATTCAGTATTAATTATCAATATCTGTGAACTTCAAGATTTTTTAATAAATGTTTCCTTGTAATCTTTAATCAAAATAACTTCCCCTCCCCGTTGCAATGACATCTTTTCTCTGATGACATGTTTACTTGCACAAGGGCGGGACAACCTGTCACTCACATAAGATCACAAGCCACATCAATCCAATCAATTCCAGATGGGCAAAATCAAGTCCCGCCCTATATTATTATTGTTCGAGAGGTCGTTTCACCTAGCCTGGGTAAAGCCAGCCTGATCTGCCTGCGACTTGATTTCACCCTGCAACTTAGTTTGGAAACTTGTACATTCATTTCTACTGCTTCTGTTACACTTTTGCGGGAACCAATCACAAACTGGCTTATCCACCTGTTGTGGTATTGGTGGGGTTAACATGATGACGGATAGAAAAGCACTGGGTCGTTGGCCATTGATCAGACCTCTTGTGGTCTGAATGGTTGACGGACTATCCAATTGTGTACAGTCTTTCAAATAATGCTTGTTTATCACGCCTCTTGTGCACTAGAAATACATAGCAGACTCCCCAGACCAATGTTCAATCTTAAAGGAACTGTATGTAAAGAAATGTATTTCAATTAATCATAAAATTGTCCGGCTATGTCACTAGACATTAAAAAATCATGTTAATTTCAAATACTTATTTCACTAACAACAGCAGTCCGGCCAGGATATTGTCATTTAAAAGTTGTTGTTACAGCCCTCAACTGATGTTGATGTTTTGGCCTGAAGCGCCACCCTCCACCTTTCGAACAATCACAAAGTCTGTTGTGTTTCTGCATCCGGGTTGCCAACTCTGATGTAGTTACCACAGCTGCAGCTAAAAATACTACTGCTGGATCCTGGAGCCTATGTGGCAACCTCAAGCCAGGGGGAGGGGGAGAGGGGATACAACTGCAGTACCAGTTTTGGCCACAATCTTACATACACTTCCTTTAAAGGTCACATTCTTCACGTGTTTTCGAAGCTTTGATTATGTTAACAGTGTGCAATATAACATGAGTTCATGTTTCGCGTGTAAAAAAACACAGTATTTTTCACACAATTGACTTATCTGTACAGCGCTGTTTTCTCTGTCCTAAAAACGGCCTGATGATTTCCTTGTTCTATGAAATCCCTCCTTCAGAAACACGTAACGAGTTCTGATTGGGCCAGCGCTTCCCCTGTTATGATTGGACAGCAGCTTAGTGCACTTTGCCCGGAAAGGTCCCGCCTCTTACCATAACGGGGAGATGCAAGCGCTGAATGCGCGCTCTTCTCCACGTGGGAGAGCAACAAGACCACGCCCCTATTTTGCGTGTTCTTGTGGGCGGAGGGTTAGTCAACAAATGGTTCTAGTGACGTCATTACATCCCTGCACTTCCTGCTGTAGTCCAAACCTGCCGTTTGCTGTAGGCGAAAGGGAATTCTATTAAATAAAATATCTCGCTTGGCATTGAACTTTGAGCTTTATAATTTTACAGGTATTATTTATGCTCTAACAGCAACATTACACACTAACTAAAGTTTGAAAGATGGAATCGCGAAGAACGGGACCTTTAAATTGAGCTTGGTCTGTTAATAGCCAGACGATGTTTCACCTGGATATCCATCACAATTGGAAAGAAAAGACTATCACGACTTTTCATGTCGACTTTAAAGTGCCACTATTATGCTATTTTGGGGAAGATGGTACAGTCTGTTGTGATTGGTCTACCACATACAGTGCTTGTCGGAAGCTTCCTCAGTCTGAGTCCGATGATGAAACATTGGAAGAACTAGTTATTTATCCTGAACCTCCATCGCAAGGATGATTGCTTTTTTGCGGGCGAACAACATAGTATTATGCAAATGTATTATCTAGTGACATGGAACGGCAACACAGTGGAAGTTGAATTACAGAGACTAGTTAAAGGGTTAGTACACCCAAAAATGAAATTTATGTCATTAATGACTCACCCTAATGTCGTCCCACACCCGCAAGACCTTCGTTCCTCATCGCAGTCAATACCCACTTTACTGTCCATGTCCAGAAAGGGAATAAAAACATCATCAAAGTAGTCCATATGTGACATCAGTTGGTTGATTAGAGTCTCTTGAAGCATCGAAAATACATTTTGGTCCAAAAATATCAAAAACTACGGTTTTATTCAGCATGGTCTTCTCCTCCATGTGCCTCCAAAAAGAATCAAACGGTTAATGAATCAGTGAATCGATCAAAGATTCGGGTCGCCAATGTCACGTGATTTCAGCAGTTTGGCGCCCAGAATCTTTGATCGATTCACTGATTCATTACCGTTTGATTCTTTTTTTCAGGTTTGAAAACAAGCTTGGAAGAGAAGACAATGCTGAATAAAGTCGTAGTTTTTGCTGTTTTTGGACCAAAATATATTTTCGATGCTTCAAGAGATTGATTAACTAACTGATGTCACATATGGACTATGGTTTTTATTCCCTTTCTGGACATGGATAGTAAAGTGTGCATACATTTAGATACGCTCTCAGACTAAATATAAAGTATCTTAAACTGTGTTCTGAAGATGAACGGAGGTCTTATGGGTGTGGAACGACATTAGGGTGAGTCAAGACATCAATTTCATTTTTGGGTGAACTAACCCTTTAAGAGTCGATTATTTCTTTTAGTAGACAATAACTTTATTTATTGTGCACTTTCGTCTTTACAACTTATATTCACAAACAGCTTTATTAAAACAGCTATATTAAACATGCATATTCCAAAAACCATAATAGTGTGCATAAAGTGCACAGGGGCACTTTAAGATTTGACCATAGTTGTTTGGAAGTTTTGTTCTGTGAATGCTGTGATTCTGTATACTGTTATATATAACTCATAATTTACTTTCCCTCATGCTGTCTACATTACTTTTTCTTCTTTGGAACACAAGATTTTTAGAAAAATAATCCATCTCTGTGATTCCATATAATGCTAGTTTAGACTTGAATTAAACGTCAACACATTGGAAAGCCATCAGAATTACAGAGGATGTTACTTTGCATGTTTCACAACGTGCTGACATTTGCGTCAAGTGTGAAATCGGTTGGCTGGATGCAATGGTTTATATTATAGTTAAAAAGTTTCACTATTAGTATTTTCCCTAGACACACCTATCATTTTGCGTCAGAATACATTGTTTCATTAACTGGAGTCCTATGGATTAACATCGTGCTCCTTTTGCAAGGTTTTAAAAGCATCAGCTTTGGAAGTACATTTGCATTATATGGACCCACAGAGATGTATTATTTTTATAAAAATCTTTGTGTTCATCTAAAGAGAGTAAGTCTATAAAACTGGGACGGCATGCGTCTTGGGGTGCAGTATCCCTTTAAGGACTATAACCTGACATTATTGAGCAGAGCAACAGTCATTCACCATAGTGTCTTTTCTTAATCAGCCTGGTTATATTTTTCCGATCATCATATCCAGAAATTTCCCCCAAGAGCAAGTGAAAAGCCATAATTATGACTAAATGTTGACAAAACGTACATTCGTTATTCACCTCTCTAAAATAATGTCCTCACCTTGTGAGAGACAGGCCTCATGCTTTCAGCATAATATAATTGGGTACATTTAAAAAGATCATTATAGTTCTGATTACTTGGCATGGATATATGTTTATCCTATATCGAAAGTTTCTATCGGGTTGGCAACCTATGGCACGTGTACCAACAGTGGCAGGTAGGGAAGTAATTGCGTCATAATAGGTTGATAAATCTCTTCAGCAAGCCGACGTACAAACTGCTGCAAATGAACAGACACAAAACACATTCGTCATCTTACCGGTGCTGATCCTGCTCTCTCTCCAATTGCGGTCTTTAATCTTGAAATTAGCTGATGATAAATAATGATAAATTCATGAACTCTGTTGAATTTGCATATAGCACAGGAATTGAAGTTTGGATTTATATTTGTTTTGTGAAGAGACACAAGTTATGCGTAAATAGAACCGTTTTAACAAAATGGATAGCTAGCCGATCAGTGTTGTGGCACAGTGATTAAAGGCTCCACAAGAACAGAGAAAAAGGTTCTCGCTCCCAGGGCTATGAGAACAAAATGGCGTCATTTTGTTTCTCGCAGCACTGGTTTGGGAGTTCTCGCAGCTTGTTCTTGAAACATCGTCTGAGCAAAACTTTGTTCTTGCGAGTGTCCGAGATCTATTGTATGATTGGTCATACATTTAAAGTGGGCGTGGTTGATGCGGAAAAACGCAGATGATTGGCACCTGCTTTTCTCGTGAAGTATGGAATGTACTGGCAAAAACGAACTTTGTTCTTGTTCTTGCCACCTCGAGAAAACGAACTAATTTCTTTTTTCTTGCAGAGTATGTTCCAAGCTTAACTCGGAAACATATAAATCTATAGGGCTGAGCCCTGAGCGATATTGCCAAATGTTCATTTCAGTCGATATCTATAATTATCATGATAAATGGCTAATCTTTTTCTTTCTAGTTTAAAGGCAGATTTTTGCTCATAAGTGAAAGTTGTAGAAACCAGACCATTACAAAAAATGGTGGTTTTAAAAAAAAAAGGTTTTGTCAGTATATGACAAACACTTGCCAAAACGGGTGAACATTTTGCAAATCTGAGTTAGAACATTCAAAACATTTTTGAATTATTTACTTTTCCATTTGTATTTATCTTAATAGAAAAATAATTAGTTAGTTCTGCATATGACAGGTGTATTGTAAGTCATAAAACATGAAACATGGTTTGTGTTGCCTGGCTGGAATATTAATATTACGTGTTTTGTTTCTTAGAAACAAATATGGACATTTGACGGTGAGTTGACCGTAATAGTAACTTGAGTTAGGATAAAGATATACATTTAGGCCTATGTCTATTAACAAAAACAGTAACATCTGTAAAAAAAAATAATGCATTTGTATATAGTAAAATTGTAATATTCAGATTTTGTGTTATTAAAATCTATTGTTTGATGTATAAACCGAATGGTTAAAAGGTACATGTGGCTCAGCACTAATGAGTTTCATTTAGCATTTGGCGCATAAACATTATAGAACATTTATCGAACTCTTGATATCATTTTATCAAGAGTTCGATAAAAGGAATATTTTTTTGCGATAATTACCATTTTATCACCCAGACCAAGCTCTTCATGACTAAAAGGTTACCGACCTCTGCTTTACATGCTTCGTACATTTCTCCTTGCTCCAGTGTTTTATGTACGGTAGTATCCTATTAGTAAAGACTGGGAACAAATCTCTTCTCCTGGAATTTGGTGTTTTTAGGGTGTGTATGTATGCTTGTGTTTGGTGAGTGCTTTTGTATTGTTGCAGTGATCTGCCACCCCACCAGTGTATTCCAACAGCTCTTTAGAAACAGGTTGGACAGGCCTGTTCCCTTATGACAGTTTGTTGAGGAAAGGGACTGTATGCCGTTCAGCCATTTTCAATAAGATCCTCATTTTGAAGAATGCTTTTGTGTTTGTGAATACCTTAAACCCTAGGAATCTTAATTCCAAGACTTTAACAGTTGAATAAGCCTGATTGTTTTTCTGGTTGACTGCTCAGTCAGGGTGTGTTTGAGAAATCTAGCCTTTGCATCAGTCTATCTGTGATAAAATTTATCCATGTCACGATCAGCTTCTTAACATTTTTCTGTGTCTCTTCTCTTACAAGTTGACAAATGTGGATGTTGTGCGGTTTCCTTACGGTGTTTTGATCACAGAAGTAAGAGTCATTCCCCCTGGCATCAAAGCGCACAGCAACCTGCCTGACAGCAGAGCATTTGGGTGAGAAAACACACGCACACACACACACACATACGCATGCACATGCGTAGTCTTATCTAAAGCTACAGCAAGTAGGGATGCTCATATTGACCGTTTAGCCGTTAACCGATAGTAAGAACTTTAACCGAATAATCAGTTAAATGGTTAAAATGTTTTATTTTTCATTTTTTAACTCAACACATGCAACGAACGATACGTGCCGACACAGACATATTTCACAAAGTTAAGCAATGGGAAAGAAGCATACTGTGTGGGACCATAGGACCTTTTTGACATAAAGGGTGACGAAGTTACGTGGAAAATAAGCTATGTGGCTGACTGGTGAAGGAAAGCAAATTAAAGTCCCTTCCCGCGGCTGGCCGCTCTAGTGAGGCGTCTCTGTATTCACCGGGCATCAGTGCCATCTGAAGCCTTGTTTAATGCTTTTCGTAGTGTGGTTTTGTCCGACAGCTTATCAAAAATCTCAGCCCGAGTCCGACTGGAGCCTGTGTTTTTTGTGTATTTTTTTGGCTTACATTGGCTTGCATTGTTGCAGCCATTAGAATAGTTCAGTTTTGTTTTTAATGTCAAAGTAGTTATATTTCGTTTTGTTTATTTAAGTTTTATTTTTTTAAGTGACGACCAAGCGACCAGCGGCCGACAGAGTTAACCACGTTTAATCAATTTAGCCTCTCAAATCAACTCTTGACTTGTCTATAATGAAATCCATAGATATAACACTTCAAGCAATGTTAATTAACAATGTTAGTTAATTTAGCCATACTATAATATATGCTATACTAAATGCTATACTATATGCTCGCAAACGAACAGAGCTAAATAATCTAAACAAATAAAGAACATGCAGGTTTTCTTATAGATACCTTACACCTCTGCAAAATGAATAGCCTATAAATCAGATCTTCAATTCTTGCCGTATAGCTTATTTTAACAGACTTCACAGCAACGAAAGCAAAAGATTCAAGATGCATTTTATTCAGCAGCTCATTTCAAATTCAAAGACCCCAATATGAGAGAGAGCGACCTAAGCACTGGTAAGATCATTTATTATTTTTTATTGAAGATCATTGTGTTTTTGAGCATCTAAGATTTATTTTAAGATTCATTTACGGCCATTTGCGTTGGCTTGCTTTACTCATTTGCGGCGATGTGTGTTGCAGTAGCACCATCATATCTATCTGACTACAACATAACACGCTCTCACACACACGTTTATTTTTAAATATTTGCCAGGTGTAAAATTTACTACACATGTGGCTTAAACAACCAGATACATTTACACTTGTCAGGTTTTGTCTGAAATGCTTTGAATTGGTTTGTTTGAGTAATCGGAATTAAATACATCTCGAAAGAATCTCGGAAGGCATTTAGGCCTACTCCTGGTCATTTTGCAGTCAGATACAGAGAAAAATAAGTATTTGACACATTAGCATTTTTATCAGTAATTTTGAAATCTTAGAAATCCCCTAAGTGGGCTATTGACACAAAATTTTTACCCGATGTAGCCATCAAGCCAAATATTGAATTCATACAAAGGAATCAGAACATTTTAAGTATACAAGTTGAGTCATAATAAATAAAGTGAACTGACACAGGGAATAAGTATTGAACACACTTTATTTAATATTTTGTAGAAAAGCCTTTGTTGGTGATTACTGCTTCTAGACGCCTCTTGTATGGAGAAACCTATCGTCTGCTTTGCTCAGGAGTGATTCTGGCCCATTCTTCCACACAAATGGTCTTTAAATCTTGAAGGTTCCTTGTGCTTCTTTTATGAACTTTGATCTTCAGTTCACTCCATAGATGTTCTATGGGATTTAGGTCAGGGGATTGACTGGGACATTGAAGCAACTTGATTTTCTTTCTTTGAAATCTCTTCATTGTTTCCATGGCCTTGTGTTTGGGATCATTGTCTTGCTGAAATGTCCACCCTCTTTTCATTTTCAGCTTTCTGGTAGATGGCAGCAGATTTTTATCCAGAATGTCCCGCTACATTTCTCCATTCATCCTGCCTTCAATAATATAAAGTCTGCCAGTATCCCTTGCTGAAAAGCAGCCCCAAACCATGATGCTTCCACCCCCAAACTTAACTGTTGGAATGGTGTTCTTGGGGTGGTGGGCAATGCCATTTCTTCTCCAAACATGGTGTGTAGAATGACTGTCAAAAAGTTCAATTTTGCTTTCATCTGACCATACTATAGTCTCCCAATAATCCACAGGCTTCTCCAAATGCTCTTTCGCAAACTTTAACCGAGCATCAACATGCTTTTTGTTCAGCAATGGAGTCTTTCGTGTTGAGCGTGCATGGATGCCATGGTGGTTCAGTGTATTGCTTATAGTTCTCTTTGAAACAACAGTACCTGCTGATGCAAGGTCTTACTGAAGTTCTGCCCGAGTGGTTCTTGGCTCTTGGAGAACTCTCCTGATTATTCTTTGGACTCCTCGGCCAGGGATCTTACGTGGAGCACCTGATCATGGCCGGTTTATAGTGAACTGATGCTCTTTCATTTCCGGATAATGGCCCCCACAGTGCTCACAGGAACATTCAGCATGGAAATGCGCCTATAGCCATTCCAATAAAAATGCTGTTCAACGCTAAGATTACGAAGATCTTGAGAGAGTTCATTGCTTGTACCCACCATGAAGTCTTTCCTGTGTGCCTTTATAATAATGAGAAGCCTTTATAGGCCATCAATTAGGACTAAAGCAGCTGATATCAATTGTACTGATAGGGTGCAGGGTTTCTCTCTCAATACTGACAGATTTCAGGTGATCTCCTAGCCTGGATGCCAGCCGAACTTAGCCCCGCCCACAATTTTTTTAGGTCGGGCAGTTTGGTCTGGCCTTGCTATATAGGGGAGTAATTATGCACGAACAGAAAGTGTTCGGACCAATGAAATCATATGGGTGGGCTTTAGACAATTATTGACAGATGATAACAGTAGCGTAATCATGCACGTCGTCAAAGGCACTTGGATTATATTTTTTCGAATCCTAAACGGAGAGCTTGCTTGTGTATGCATTCACCTTCACAATTTCTCTTAGAAATGATGAACATGTTGGGTAATTACTCTGTGTATCATTAAATTATTTTATTTTTTTTACAACACGTGTAAAGATTGTGTATTCCAGCCTGATTTCAGCTCACGTGCAGACAGGGTTGCCAAGTTTTTAAAACAAAACCTGCCAACTACTAGCCCTAAACAATAGCTTCTCGGGGGGTTCTCTGGGGGAAAATGGCATTTGGGGGGTAAAATGTGTGTAATTTGCACTCATGGGTCTATATATCACATAATATTCGCTTCAACCCGCGGACATAGAAAACAAAAAATGGTCTATCCAATTGATGTCTTTCCTGGTTCGGTTGAAACACGCCCCATAATCACAGCCCAATGGAGCAGTTTCAGACTCATATTCTGACTAGAATTGAGTATGACCACGTCAGGCTAGTGATTTCCTGGCTTTCTATGCCATTTTGCACCTTGTTATCTTCATGTGTTCAGTGCTTATTCCCTGTGTCAGTTCACTTTATTTATTATGACTCAACTTGTATACTTAAATGTTCTGATTTTTTTGTATGAATTCATTATTTGGCTTGATGGCTACATCTGGTGAAAATGTTGTGTCCATAGTCCACTTAGAAGTCCCCTTACTGATAAAAATGCTGATGTGTCAAATACTTATTTTCCTCGCTGTAGATACCTGGTCAGAGAAAACGAATGAAGGAACCAGTTGTAAAAAGGCCATAACTCTAGCAGTTGAAGAAATGCACGCTGCTGCTGGACTATTATGCGAGCCATGTCTTGACAGTTGCGTAGCCTAAGCTATTATGGTCTCATGTTGTTTCCACCAGCGCAGCACACATTTCTTTTAATTAATAAAATAAATGTAAAACGAATGAGAAGCCTAAAAAGGTGCGTATAGGCGCGTAAAGAAGTCGGGTCCCGTAGTGCTCGGGCAAAAATGCAGGGCTCTAGTGTGAATCTAAGTTCTGTTGTTGAGGTGTTCTGTATGGTCTGCTGCTTTTTCAACAATAAAATAAACATGTGAAAAAAGTATTATTAACAGGTCACAGACACTCGTCAATTGTATTTTGATGTAATGCCAATTCAATATTATAATCTTACCAGTTAACGGTTAATAATCGATTAATGAGCATCGGTTGTCAGTCGGGAAAAATAAAACGAAATGAGCATCCCTAACAGCAAGCAATCATGTGTATAACGAATCAAGTAACTACTATTGAATCACTCCCTCTACATATTCACTATTTATTGTACAATCTTTGCCATCCACATTGTATGAACGTTTTCTTACATTAAGGGACGGGTTAGGATGTAGTTGGTTAGTGTGGGCAGCATTTTATTTCTAGCTATTAATATTTTTTAACACAAAATATGTTATTTTTTCATGCTGACATTCTAGCAGCTATAAATCTGTCTCATCTCTTTAAAGAACCGATGCTTCATCTATTGAAGTGACTGCCTTTAAAGAAAAATATCAATATAATTACTAACTTTAAGTCAACTACTTTCTGTTATTATACACCACTGTTCAAACGTTTGGGATGGGTATTTTTTGTTTTCAAAAGTGTTTCTTAAGCTCACCAATTCTGCATTTATTTGATTAAAAATACAGTAAAAGTAAAAGGTTATTTAAAATATTTTTATTTAAAAATATAATTTATTCCTGTGATAGCAAGGCTGAATTTTCAGCCGTCATTACTCCATTCTTCAGTGTCACATGGTCCTTGAGAAATACTTCTAATATGCTCAAGGAAAATTTCTTGTTAAACATTTTCAGTTGAACTGCGTAATATTTTCGTGGAAGTCTGTGGATTTTTGTGGAAAAAAACTGCATTTATTCGATATACATCTGCATTTATTCGATATACTTTTTTATACCAATGTTACAATTATTACTGTCACTTTTGATCAATAAATCCTTGCTGAATATAGTGTGTGTATATATATATATATATATATATATATATATTATATTATAAAATATTATATTCATATATATATATATATATATATATATATATATATATATATATATATATATATATATATATATATATATATATATATGAATATAATATTTTTTTGAAAGCCATTAGGATTCACTGAGTAGAAAGTTTAAAAGAACGGCATTTATTTAGTTTTAAATATTTAAATCAATTTAATGCAATCTTGACATTTTGGCAATCCACCAATTAGACAATCTTATAAATATGCCGTTTTTAACATCCCTAATTTTCACCTTTCACTACATATATTATGACAGTTAACAGCGCTTCTGCCTTGTTTACAGTGTGTACAAACTGTCCCGGTGCTTCTGTGCTGTACAATGGAAGATGAGTAATACTTTGGTATCCTCAGAATTGAAATGGCTGGAGGACAGTTGAGGAAATTGGAAAAGGTTTCTGTGGTCGCTATTGTTCTTTCTTTAAAAACAGATCCACCACACCCCTTATTCTCTGACCACTCTCAGCTTTTCCCATGATCTCATCCTTCATCCTCCTTG
Source organism: Pseudorasbora parva (assembly GCF_024679245.1). NCBI lineage: Eukaryota > Metazoa > Chordata > Actinopteri > Cypriniformes > Gobionidae > Pseudorasbora > Pseudorasbora parva. The sequence goes on along the minus strand of NC_090178.1, from coordinate 22,567,989 downwards.
TCTCCAAACCTGTTAAGAGAACAATGAGAGAAAAGGAAAGTTTGTTGTGATAGGACAAACTATAAAACGATTTCTTATTCTATTCCTTTTAAATAATCATGTTGAATATGTAACAGTAAATCTAAACCGAAAAAAGATGGGATTTATAAAATAATTCCTGCAGGCTAACAGGAAGTTTGATTTGACAGAAAGTGGCTGCTGATAGCAAATAGGGGTTTCAGGTTTGGTTTTTGACGGTTACAATGCCCCTTCTTGTGTATCTTCAGGGAAACTGCCCCTCACGCATTCCAGCTGGACCTGTTCTTCAACAATGTGTCCAAACCCAACGCTCCAGTGTTTGACAGGCTGGGCAGGTACTAAATAAACTCACACACACACACACCTGTGTAGGACAAGCTCAGCAAGAAATACAGTATGCCATCACCCAGATCTACTGCTGAATAGATGCATGTACTGTTTGATTGTTCAATTCACTGAGGTCTGTGTTTGTTTCACACTAGCCTTGAGTACGATGAGAACAAATCAATCATCTTCAGGCCAAATGGAAAGGTATGTCCGTGTAAAAAAACATTCATGCACCAATATTTTTGTGGTTTCTCCAAAATTGCTGACAGCAGCTTTCCTCTGGCAATACTTCAAAAGCATTTTCCCAAGTCCACAATGCATTTGCACATGCCTCTGTAATGACTAAAGCTGTCAGCTCCTGCCCTCACATGGCTTGTAGGCAAATCTGCCTTCATTTGTATTTTGAACCTAGCAAGTTTTTTTTTTGCTCCTCCCCTCTAGAGTCTGACACCATGTCCAAATTTTCATTTTGTCTTTGTGTTATTGAAGATAAACACAGATGGGTTGGTCCTGCGTGGATGGTACACATGCCTAACGTTGGCAGTGTACGGCACAGCGGAGCGCCCTCACAGCCACGAGCGGGACTCTCCACCACCTCCTCCACCCCCTCCGCCTCAACAGCAGCAGCTGGGATCCAAGAGAAACATTAAACTTGGTCAGCACAAACATTTTATACACAAATATAATGTCATTGCTTTATGTGGAAAATTAAATGTCAATGCGTGTGAATCTCTAGCAGAGTGGGAGAATGAAGAGCAGTTTAACGGAAGCCCACCCAGACCACAACCCAGAGGGCCACGGACCCCACCAGGCCCCCCTCCTCCAGACGACGATGATGAGGAGGCGCTACCTGCACCTGGTATGTCCACGTGGAAAAGATTATGAATATATACAGTGGCGATCAATGTGCTTCTGTTTTGAGTTTAACTAATTTAATACATTTTTGATAACGCATCAAAACAATGTTATAAACAACAATTTGAGTGAAAAGTCAGAGAATCTTATTTCTTCATTTTGTGTCAATATTTATTAGCTCAATATTTAAACCTTGTTTAATTGAAGGGGACTCAACTATATATTATTTAGCATTTATATTATTGCATTTTTGTTATATTCTGACCCTTAAAATAAAAAAATGTTGTGTTGTCTGTGCTTTAGGGCCAGTGAAGGTGGAGAACACAGAACAGGGTGATGATTACCTGGAGCCTGTCTCACCTGAGCGAGGGTCTCTTCCTGCCGATGAGACCTACTCGGACGCAGAGCAGGAGGACGACGAAGGACCGGCTGATGATGAGGTTGATGAAGATGTGCCGTCTGAGGGAAGCGAGGGGGATGAAGAGGATGAGGAAGATGAAGTGGGTGATGAGGTGACGGATGAAGATGCAGAAGGTGAGGAGTTGCACTGTAGTGAGGGAGAATAAACCAGGTTTCAAGGGAAAAATGACCCAGATATTTCACGTGCAAGGACAATGCCTAATTCCTGATTCAAATTGTTACTTGCTAGATTTGCTCAGCCAGTGATAGTGTAACAGATTTTCTGTTTTACATTTGCGCTTTGGAAAGGGAACTGGTGTGTGATGTGTTTGTTTTTTTGTCTACAGGGGATGATGGATATGAGCAGATATCCAGTGATGAGGAAGATTTGGAGAGTGGGGCTTTCAAGCTGCCTGCATTTGACCTGGACTACACACCTGAGGACCTCGCCTCACTACCGACTGTTCAGTACGATCCGTATGAGCGTGACCTCCGACCCCTTCAGCACTTCACCCCTCCGCACATCACGCGATATGAGGCGGAGCTAAGACGCCTCAAAACTGTAGACGTCCAGGACTCAAGCTCCTCCTGGGCGGAGTCGGCAGCCAAACTCTTAGAGCTGTTAGAGGCCTGGGGGGAGGGACAGGGGGCAGAGCGAGGGGCAGGATGGGTAACTGCATTAGAGGAAATCCCTGCCTATCTAGTAAAAGGGTTGAGCTTCCTCTCTATAAAGGACCCTGACGGGCTGAGCGGAAAGTTAAAGCGGTTGGTCGACTGGAGCTGTGAAGCTCTTAATTTGGACTCAGCTCTGGCACAGCCCATAGCTCTGAACCTGCGCCAGCTCAAAGCAGGAACCAAACTGGCCTCTGCCCTGGCTGACTGTGGTGCCCAGGTTGTGCAGGATCTGCTGGAAAAAGGGATTGTTGGCAGCCTCCTGGGCTTGCTTTTTGCAGAGCATGTTTCCTCCACTCTGAAACTCTACGTGCTGCGCTCTCTTGACAGTATCATCAGTGAGCCCCAGGGCATTGAGGCACTGCTCAGAGACCATCACCATGACAATGATGGAACAAGTGGGTACCAGCGTCTGCTGGATCTGTTTCTGTTGGACCAGACCGTACGTGTCGCAACAGCCGGTGCAGCTATTTTACATAAGGGACATTTTTATGAAGTTTTGACTGACCTTCAGAGGACAGCCAGCGTTTGGGCTGAACGGCATGCCACGGGGGAGGTGGGTGAGCGAGAGGAGAGCGAGAGAGAAAGCACTGAGAGGGAAGGAGATGAGGTAGAGCGGGAAAGCCCAATGGACATCGATACCTTGCTGGAATCTGCCTCTTTGTCAGAAGGTGACCTAGAGAGACTGCAAGGTCTCCTAGAGGAACTGCTCCACCTTCTGGAGACAGCACCGCACTGTATGGTGCAGCCTCCTGGGAAAGCTTTTCCCACCAATGCCCGGATTACTGGGCCACCAGAGCGAGATGATCCCTATCCAACACTGTACAGGTCAGTATCATGTGGCTTAAAAATTATGATAATTGATATTAAAGCTAAACTATTTACCCTTTTTTGTTTTTCAAATGTACGAAATGTATATAATAAACGAGTACATCATGAATCCATCTTCCATACCATCTTCCTGTTTTGTTGCCATCACATTGTAACAGTTAAAAATAAAAGGCGATAATATTACATATCGTGATATTGAGCCACTCTGAATCATAGGAAGGGAAATTCCTTCACCGTGACAGCCCTACCAGTACCTGCATAATTGTCATACGTTAACTGAAATGTAGCTCTGGCTACAGTTTTCTTTCACAAGACGCATACAGTTTTGTTTTATTAACTGCTAGTGCAAAAAGTTACAATAGTGTGCCTTTAATTTCAAATATATAACATTTCTTTAATTGTTTTTTATTTTTTTACAGATACATGCATGCATGTCACCTTCTGGAATCTCTGGCAGTTGTTCTGTCGTATCCGGCTACATGTGCCCACATCGGAGTCCTGCAGGCTGTCAGAGAGCTGATGCGTTTCCTGTCCCAGTCCCAACAGGGTCTGCTGTTCCTCCTTAGCCAGCACGAAACCATCAATTTGCTGCTTCGTCTCCTCACACCCCTTACTCACCTGACCCCACCCTCTCACTTGGCTCCACTGACACCTCTTTCAGAGGTTGAGGGTGAAGATGCTCCTGCAGTTGGAGAGGGGTCAATTGATGATGGTTTTTGGGTCTGGCTTATGCAAACTCTACATGCACTACAGGGTGTTGCTGAGCTGAATGGGGCAGAGCTTGAAGATGGCGATAATCCAGATGTTTTGGCAACACTTCACAGCCTGTATCTCATTAGCTTTAGCAGTACAGGCCGAAATGCTGTTGCGCACGCTTTTAGCTTGGATAATAACCTTAGCTGTCTGGTCAACCTGGTGGAGTTCCATGCCAAAGAGGGCCAAGGGTAAGAATATACAATATTGGTTAAAATAATGTCTGATTAATGATGACAAATAAAAATATATAGCATTTTTTTTGGCGCCATTTACAGATGTTGTTAAGAAATTCATATGGGCCATATACAGAGCCCTGCTGCACTCCATAGTCATTTTAATTTAAAATTAATATTTCTATAATAAGTCTTGTTCTTACTAACTTGCTGATTGTCTCTTACTCTCTCAGGGAAGGCAAAGCAAGGAAATCTGTAACATATAACTATGCCTGTATGCTTGTACTCCTGGTAATTCAAACGTCAAGTGATCTCCGTATGATGGAGCACTATGCCTCTCCACTACTTAATGTTTGCAAAGCTGATGAAAACAATGCCAAACTTCAAGGTTAGCCTAATTCTCTTTTGCAGCCCAAAAACACTTCAATGTCAGCCAAACCACCAGTTCCATGCTCTGTTAAGCAGTGTGTTTTTCTCCCTAAGGCCTTAAAAGCCATTTTATAATTTTTGTAAGTGTAAGTGCTTTTACGTCTGACCTATATGATTAAATGTGTTTTTCAGAGCTGTCTAAGTGGATGGAGCCACTTGAAAAATTACATTTTGATATCAGTGGCATTCCTACACTTATTGAGTACATAAAGCAGGTGAGCTTATCAACCACACAAAAACTTTACTTCCATTTTAGGGGGTTTAAGATTATAGAGAATGAGTTACAATATATATACCCATCTTATGTTAAGCATTGATCAAGGCATCAGAAAATACTGTAACTCTTTCACTCATACACTCAACTTGTCATATGATTGGATCACATCATAATAAAGATGTCACGTATTTTTAAATATGGTGTAGTAACTAACTGTTTCTGTTGTCAGAATCTGGAGAACTTGATGACAGCAGATGGAGTGGGTCTTGTAAGTGCCCTCAGAGTGTTGTGCCATATTGCTTGCCCTCCAACTACTGTGCCAGGTACTGTATGCCTTAATCATAACTTTGCTTGTCTTAGCAAGATACTACACAGATAAAGACATGACAAAAATAAATTAAATGTGTAAAAAATACATTTTATAGGCTTATAAGTGCAGTATAAAAGCATTTAACATGCCTTCCACTGTAAATTTAAAGGATGCATTATCTAAATTGTTATAGAATTGTTTAGATGGGTTTAGCATTGACTACTGAAATGGTATTATAACAACACTAGTAAATACCAATACAAATATTTGCTTATCCTGACGTGGCTCATTGTGTGTATGCAGGTCAGCAGAAAGACTTGAAATGGAACCAGGCCATCATAGCCCTTTTTAGTGCAGAGGGCATGGACACGTTTATTAAAGTCCTCCAGAAGCTTACATCACTGCTGCTGCTGCCATGGCGACTACATGGGCCAATGGGTCCCATAGCCCAGCGACTCATGATGCTGTCAGTGGCCTCCTGCTCGCTGAGACTCATCCGAGCCATGCTGACAGAGCTGCTGTGCGGGGGAACCTGTGAGTTCCGTGACGTGCGTGTGCCCTCTGTCTGTGTCGCCCTTCACAAGATCCTCTGCTCCACCCCGACAACCGGTCGCCTTGATGCAGAGGAGCTGCGTATACAGGGAGACGTGACTGAGATAATGTTAACATTCACACATGCGGTTAGTGAACAGGAGACGGGATCAGAGGAGACCGTGGCTGGAAACAGCTGGTCTCTGATGCTGAAGGAAGTGTTGAACTCTATACTGGCTGCTCCAGAGAACCTCTACAGCAGCCTCAGTATGCTGTCAGAACTGCTTCCTCTGCCTCTGCCAATGCAGACCACACAGGTACTGAACACACTTATACGGCTACAAGCACCTGTCACCTGATTGCTGCTCATTGTCCCACACAGTTACACACTAGTTAACTAGTTCCAAATCTATTGTTCATTAATTAAAAAATATATCTATAGAAAATAATTTAATCTCTTTCCATCTTCCTCTTTCAGGCACTATCAGTGCAAGACATAGGGGTTGCAATGAACACGCGAAAGTTGTGGAGTGTGCACTTACACGCACAGGCTCGAGTATTACAGGAAGTGCTGAGGTGCGTGTGTGTCAGCAGCTGTCCGCCTCTCCTCTCCATGCTCCGGCGTGTGTGTGTACAACTCTGCGATCTTGCTGCACCCACTGCCACTCTGGTTATGAGGACATTGCTGGAGCAGCTGCAGGAGGAAATGCAACAGTAAGGCCACATTCATCACATTAACGATTTGTTTTTTAGATATCCAGCCCCTGCTACTTCAGTTGTGGATGGGTTAGTGTGTGTATATATATTCCAGACAGCTCAAATGAATTGTGCTTTGTGTGTTTAGGGAGGCAGCTGGCTCACGCTTGTTAAGGTTACTAGCCCTCCTCGACTCGCTGGCATCTCAACGGGCTTGCAAGGCGGCCATGTTGGCTCTGCTGAGTGGGTCTGCACGCATTGAGGGGCGGAATGATGCTAAAGTGGAGGACAAACTATCAGAGTTTCTTCCCTCTCTGCTTGCCATGCTTGTCCTACCCACAGATGCCGGCCTGTCAGCACAGCAGAACGCTGAATTGACAGCTTCCATCTTTCAGTCACTCTGTGACCAGGATGTGTCACTGGTCGTAAGTGGCTCGGGTGAAGCGTCAGTGTCGGAGGCAGAGCAGCTAGCTAACGCACTGCCAACCAGAGATATGATGATGTGCATATGTGATGGGATGTTGGAAGTGTTGGGAAATACACACAGCAGCTATGCGCTCCTGCTCACATGTCTGAGAACCATGATGTTTCTTACAGAGCACGACTACGGTCTCTATCACCTCAAAAGGTGTCACACTCATTTCCCTGTACTTTTACTTTTTACCTTAACAGTTTAGTGAAATCTTTTGCAAGTCTCATGTTCTTGTGTTTGTGTTCCAGCTCTCTGAAGAAACACAGCTTGGCCGTTTCCTCTCTGATCCGCAGGGAAACCACATCATTTAATAAAGAGTTTGCTGAGCTTCTTTCAGCCCTGTTTGACTTTTTGAGACAGATCCTGAACAGTGAAGCTATGGTAGGCAGGCAACAGAATCAGTTCACATTTAGTTGTTTATGCATCTATGTATATGCTAATGCATATTATTTTTCCTCTATAGGATGAAGACATAGACAGTCGATCTTTGGCGCTTAGTGTGAGCGACATGAAGCAGCTGCTGCAGTGGAAGGAGGACTCAGGGGAGCATCCGTTATCAGAACTGGAGAAACATATCATGGTAATTGTGGCAGCTTACGTTATACATCATAATTAAGCTGTGCCCTGTAGCATGCATAAAAGGAGACGCTCATATTAATCTTCTCCCACATATGCAGAAGCTCTGTAAGGAGGATGAGTCTTTGGAAACTCTGCTTGAGAATGTGGCTGGACTGCGACAGATTATCGAAAGTTCTGGAGATGCCCCAACTAATGTAGAGCCTGAAACTGAGCCCACTTTACCCGCACCGGAGCCCCTTCAGACACAGTTCAATCACAGGTAATATGGATAGAGTAATTATGTTTGTGATAGGGTTGTATCTAAAAATAAAACCATGAAATAAAATAGTTTTAAAAAACTTAAACTTATTTTATTAGTTGGTTTACAAGGCAATATTTCTCATTCTCATTTTGTTTAACTTGATGTACTAAAACAACTAAAACTGAAATAGAAATGTATTTAAAAAACGATATAGACATGGAAAAAAAAAACATGTTTAAAACTTGAAATAATGAAAACAGAAAATATAAACACTAATAAGAAATATTAATTATTTTAATTTCATTTAAATGGTACTAAAATTACTAGGGTACTAAATAGAAATGGGTCACAATTGTCAGTTAGTTGTCAGGCTCAAGACTAGTTGTGCATCTATAGGTACATACCATTTATTTCTTTTTGTAGTGTTTTAGTAGTTAATCTGTTTACATGCTAAAAACCCTTGAAAAGTTGCATGTTCAAAATGGCACACTTTTTTTGAGTGTCCTGAATGTTGTGATTTTTAGGTTTAAAGATAGTTGTCAGAGCCGATAGCTTTGCGGGCAGCATTCTGACATGAACATCAGGCAACCTGAGGTTAAGTCCCAGCTTGTGGTCTTTTCTCAATCCCATCCCACTTTTCTTCCTGTCAGGTCACTGTACTGTCCTGACCCAATAAAGGCAGAAAAAAATGCAAAATAAATGTTTTTTTTTTTTTTTTTTTACAGAACTTGCATTCTATTTCCATTTTCTGTTGTGCATCTAACTGTTTTTTTTTTAAAACAAAAAAGTGCTTTTTTTAAAACCTTTTTGAACCTAAAATCAACTTAATTATACAGGCCACTTAATCAAAAAAGTTGTTCAGGCAACCCACCAATTAGTCGATTTTGTATTGTTGTAGCTTTACACATTCCTTGTGCTTAATGTAAATATTTGAACCAGATAAAATTCTGTATCATAAAAATGTGTCTTCAATCGTGTAACAATGTTTCTCTTTTTCCCCCTCCCTCACATGTTCTCTACCTTCAGGACAGTTTATGTTCTCTCAGATGTCCTGGACGAGCAGTTAAAGGCCCTGTGGTTCTCTCCATTCCAGTCAGATGAGTTGGAGACAGAAGTAGACATGGTAAGGAACGTGAAAAAATATATAATTGTGTTTTTAAAATATGTATTTTAACAATTGGAGAGCTACATAAACTTATTTTAAGGTAAAATTAATGAGGAAGTTTTAGAATCAAGATACATTTTAGTCAACTTTTGTGATTCTGAATCTTAAAGGGTTAGTTCACCCCCCACCCCCAAAAAAATCAAGTCATCAATTACTCACCCTCATGTCGTTCCAAATCCATAAGACTTTTGTTCATCTTCTGAAAACAAATGAAGATATTTTTCATAAAATCCAAGAGCTCTCAGGCCCCTCCATAGACAGCAACACAATGACCACATTCAAGGCCCAGGAAGGTAGTAAAGACATCGTTAAAATACTCCATGTGACTACTGTGGTTCAACCTTACTGTTGTGAAGCAACGATAAGATTTTTTGTGAGCAATAAACAAACAAAAATAATTGTAATTAATGACAGAAATTTAATTCTTGGGTGAACAAACAATTTAAATTACTCTTCATTTTTATTGGTTCATGCAATCATTGTAAATGTATGTGCCACAGGTGAAAGTAGACCTAGTTGCTCTGGCCCAGCAGTGTTGTCCAGACTTAGACCTGAAGTCAGAGTTAGAACGATCGTTCCTCACTGAACCCACTTCCCCAGGACACAGCAAACCGACCAAAGGCTTCAGACTGGGCAAGCACAAACATGAGACTTTCATCACATCCAGGTACACACCATTCTAGTCTGAGATTACTATTTTTACCTTGAATGTATGAACTTTATAAAGCTACAAATATTTTTCTTTGTTTGCAGTGGGAAGTCAGATTATGTGGAGCCTGCAAAACGAGCTCATATAATGGCAGCCCCTCGGGGTCGGGGCCGTGGTGCATTTGGCCAGCTCAATCGACCGCATGACATTTTCCGCCAGCGCAAGCAGAACACCAGTCGGCCTCCTTCCATGCATGTAGATGATTTCCTTGCCGCAGAGTTCAAGGAGGTGGGTCCGCCCACTGGCCTGGCCCTACCCAAACGACCACCAAAGGGAGGAGGAGCCAAGCCACCGACTAGAGGCTTGTTCACTGGAGGAACCAGAGGGAGAGGCTTCCAGAGTCACACCCGCTTCTTCACCCCACCAGCCCCCAAGAGTGTTCTACTCGCTGGTACATCCATATGTTTAATTCAGCACATGTATACTCTACTCCTTTTTGTATGTGGCTGATTAAACCTGTGAAACATCATTTTAAAAATGTTTTGTCATAGGAAACTATCCACGTCGTGAAGGTGGTCGTGGCTCCACTTGGAGCACTCCGGTGACAGCTGTCACTCACAGAGGGACTTACAGTGAACCTCGCGGAGGACAAAGCAACTTCACCCGACCGTTGCCCTCCAGACAGCCACCTACAGGTAGGCCCTCATCCTTTTTATTAAAATAATATAGAAACGATATAAAATAGCTATTTAATAACATTAAAAATGACACTGACCACTTATAAGGGTCTTAAATAAACAAGACCAATTTATTGACCAAGCAGAGTACTTGGTTTGTATTGGGCTATTTTGGGATTTTCAGCTTTTGCTGATGATGATGCCTGCTTCACCGATTGACTAGTAAAATATAGTAATTTTACTGTAAATTTTCACTGTCGCTTCTAAAATCTACCGACAGCCCTTGTGTAAAGTGTAGAAAATAATTAGATACTGTAACGCACATTTTCTGTTTTTAAACATTTCTTCATAATTTATAATTCACTTGTTTAATAGTTTTTTTTAAATATTGATTGTTTTATATATATATATATATATATATATATATATATATATATATATATATATATATATATATATATATATATATATATATATATATATATATATATATGTATATGTGTGTGTGTGTGTGTATGTATGTTTTAATTAAATTAGTGGTATACATATATTGATTCTGTAGTAATATTCTCATCAGTGTTCTGTCAGATTTTACATAGGCCCACTAAAATCTGCATATTTGTGATATTCACCCCAGGGCGTTATTTAATTTTATAAAGGCCATTTTTTTTAAATCTGATTTTAAAAATTAAATGTATGCATCATCTTTCATATTAATTTCTTACATTTGATTAATAAATTCAGTTATAATAGTAAAGACACTATAGGCTGTTACCGATCAAATTAAATAATTTAAACTGCAAAAAATACAGCTGCAATAAATAATGTTATAAGATTGATGTTCTAAATAAAACATGCAATTATACTTTTAAACATAACCGCCAATATGGGGGCAGCAAGTGATCGTCTTCATAAGCGAGTCATTGAGTCGTTTATTCAAATGATTCATTCAAAACGCTAAATCATTCAGTAACAAAAGTGTTATTCTGTATCTGAGTGTTGCTTTCTTTTGGAACTATTTTTGTTGGTGAAATCATGGGTGAAATAGAACAAAAAAGGTTGTTTGGATCTAAAATTTAAGTAACTTAATATTAATTAGGCTACTTGTTTATTGAACTAGGCTACACCATTTGCAACACAATTCACGATTGCAAAGTCGACTTGTGTTATTACCAATATCACAAATATCAACAACTACAAAAAGCTCAGTTTTACCCCAGTATGTTTCTTCTGTGAGTTTATATTGCTGCTCATTGGTTTTGATTTCTCCATGAATGTCTCTCACAAAGACAGGCAACGCGAGCCTCAACGCAACTTAACGTACCAGAGGCAGAGATACACTCATCAATCGCTGTTTACATTGAATATAATAAAAACAAAAACAAAATCTGAATCATTCTTGTGTTTCTGGTTATTATATATTTTATTTGTCCCAGACAAAGAATGTCAAGCCCTTGGCTTAGGCTAGAGACAGCACTGTATTCTCCTGTGACCAATGGTTTGTCTGTATGTGTATTCAGAGGCAGTGAGCAACGGCCTTTCAATATAGTAATAAATAACTGCGTTAATGTGCGATAAAATAATTGTCGGCGTTAATTAACTAATGCATTAACGCGATAATGCTTTAACTTGCCCAGCCCTACTTAAAATATTTTATCTAAAATATAAATATATATATATATAAAATCTAAAATAAGCATTGGCTATTATGGTTATTATTGAGTGGACCACAGTGTACTGTGGAGCTTACAGAGACTTCCACCATCAGCTCTTGTTTTCTGTTCAGAAAAGTTTTAACTGTTATGTGTTGGTTGGTTTTTTGTATTATTCTATATTTTTACTTTTTATTCTTTTTTTTCTTTTTTTTATTCCCCCCCCCCTTTCATTGTTGAACTTTGAGATTCTTTTGAATGAAAAGTGCTTTATAAATTAAATCTATTATTATTTTCCTATCTATTAACCACTATTTTTAACTTGAGTGTTAGTGCCACCTTCTGGTGGTTTCCCTCAATATTGCCTGCTTTCTAATTAGTAAAGTTGCAAACTATTGAATGAAATGTTTTAAATGGCTCTTTAGGTCACCCTAAAGCTCTACCAAACAGATACTGATCCCTCTCTCCTAACTCTTCAGGTGCTTACCGATTGGCTCCTCGAGACAGAGCCAACAGAGGCAGAGGGACAGGCCTGTCCTGGTTGAGTGGTGGAGTAAGTGTGGGAGGAGGTGGAATAAGTGGCGGTGGACGTGGTCAAGGGAAGTTCAGCAGTGGAGGAAGCGGAGGCGGACGGGGCCGACACGTCCGCTCATTTACTCGCTAAGCACTGCCTTTGAGCAAAGCAGACTCAGCCTTCAGGCTCTAAAGGACCAATCAGGATGTGGATCTGCTGTATCTGTTGCAACCACCGACTGATATTGTGTATATCATTGTCATGTTTTGTGTTTCTCTCATTTTTAAAACTGTTAAATATAATTAAATTCTTGTGAGGATATGTTTGAGTGTATTTTTATAGAACAATCCACAGTGTAATTTGTCAAAACTGTTTTAATATCAACAAATGTAGCAGAATGCATCTATGTTGCTCTTTCAAATGGGAAAACAAGCCTCTCAAATTCTAAAAACATACAAAATTGTTAAAAAAAAGTTTTTACTACACAATTTGGTTTAATCTTAGCACCTGACCTGTCTCAGAGCACTCATTCAGTTTACTCAGAGGAGATCCAATAATGGGGCCTTATTCAGAAGATGAGTTCCAGCTAGTGGTTTTCCATTACCATCATATGTTCCCTTTTCTTTACTGTTCTATTGTGAAAATCAGCATCCTCAGATAACTGTCACCTCTCTATTCTTCCTTTTGATGCAGTCCAGAGCTAGGCTTCGTGGGCTTGGTTTTCTTGGTACCTCAGCAGGGGGCGGAGCTGCAGCTTCAGAGGGTGTGGCTGGCCTGAGCCCCTCCCTTTTTAAAAGTTCAAGAAGCTCCGCCTTTTCAAGCTCGGCCCTCTCTAGCTCTTGTCTGCGTGCCCTCTCTGCACCCAGTAAAATGCGGACATCTGACATGACGCGGGACAGCTGGCCCTTTGCACAAACACACACGTGTCAGTAACTTATTGCACAAAAAGCCTGTTGATGTGAAAAGTATTGTACCTTAAGTTCGTCCACTTCACTCCTCAGCAAACTCTCCTTCTGCACCATGTGTCGTCTTTGGGAATCCAAGCGAGATTCCATTTCATGCCTCACCTCTTCGACTTTGCAGTCTAATTCTGCCCTATAATAAACACACATTTTTCTAACCGTACAGCATTTACATGGTCACAATTCAAAGACTCGAGCAGAATGTTTCTACCGGAGCATGTCCAGCTCAGCTCGTAGCTCTGATACACAGTTGTGTTGGGCCTCCTCATTGTTTAGGATTGTGTATCCACAGCCACTTGGGCAAACTCTACTGCTGTATTCGCATACACACAGATGAGCTTCCAGAGAGCGCCGCGACACCTGAACTGGGCAGCCTGAACGATTGCAGAGAAACATTAACAGAGACGGAATGAACCCTGGCACATGGCAAATGTTCATGCACGGAGATTGTTGGAAGAATCTAACAGGCAGGGCCGGTCAATAAGGACAGCCCTAGTTGAAATGATCTAGTTGGCTGACAAATGAGGATTTGTCAAAATTGCAAAAATGACTTGATAGTGCTGCTAGCATCAGTAAGAATGGGTTGAAAATTACAAACCAATCAAAAAAAAAAAAAAATCCCATGCATGCCAACATTTTCTAGCAAAGGTGTTTATGAAGTTATGACTGCCTTTGTGTTCTGTTTAATTATGATGTATAATGTCCAACTGTTATTGCCAATTCTCTTTGTGAATGAAATGTAACATTTGATAAAAATGAAATGTATAATATTTTTAAAAAATTATTAAATAAATTTAAAACTACATTTAAAATAATAAATCTAAATGAAACTTTTATAACAATTTTAAATGTACACTACTGTTCAAAAGTTGGGGGTTAGTAAGATTTTTGATTGCTTTTGAAAGAAGTCTCATGCTTACCAAGGTTGCATTTATTTGATAAAAAGTACAGCATAAGGCATAATATTGTGAAACTATGTTTTATTTTTTTAACTATATTTCAAAATATATCGCTTTTATGACATACTAATGTGATCATACGAGCGGATTTAGTACTCAAGAAACATACATTATTATTATTAAAATGTTACAAATAGCCATGTGGCTTAAAATTAATGTTGAAACAGATGTCCGAACATGTCCGTTTAAACATAACAAAAATTGAAATGTTTATTTATTTTTTTTACTTTATAAATGCTTTTTGATAAATTTCATGCATTCTTGCTTAATAAAAAAATCCAACCAGAATTTTTTTTTACTAGCCCCAAACGTTTAAACGGTAGTATATTACTAACAGTTTACAAGGGTTTATGAATTTATGACTGTATTTGTGTTTGCTGTATAATAATAATTAATGTATAATGTTCACCAGCTATTATCTTTGTGAAGAAAATGTTTTAATGCATATAATATTTTTTTTAAATATAAACATTTTTAATTATTTGTTTCAAATTACAGATCTGAATTCAAAAATATAAATGAATACAAATTTGAAATGTATCATTTGTGACAAGCCAGTAAAAATGTTGGCAGGGCAAGTGGTAAAAAAAAAAAAAAAAAAAACTTATTGCAGAAAAAGACACACACAGAGTTTGCAAAACACATATAAAACAACACCTACCACAACGGTAACACAAGTACTCGTCACCTGCATATTTAAATACATCCACACAAACAAATATTTGAAGGATTAGGGAATGCTGCATTAGGTTTACTGAAACTAATACATGTCTATTATGTGCAAGAATCTGCCTCTGTTAGCTCATTAACTGAGCTACTCAATTGTATTAACCCTGACCTACTCAATTGTATTAACCCTAAGATAAAGGTTTTACCTCATTGGCTGCCTGAGGGGGGTCCCTCATTAATAATTAAAGATGTGATTACTGAGCAGTAGGTGCTCTATCTTGTGGTTACAACACTCATTTATCTGCGCTTTGAATTGTATGTATGAATAAGGCAGTAGCCACCTGTCCCGTGCCAAAAAAGTGTAGGTACAAGTACTGAGACATAGTTATAGCCTATACATGCTTGTTTATGTGTACCTGCATTACTGCAGTTCAGCAAAGCATAATCACACTGTTGCTCATGCCGATGAATTGACTCCAGCTCACATATGACCTCACAACCTTGTGGCCGGAACAGACACCTCACCTGCAGCCTTGCTAAATCATTCCTCATGTATCTGTAACACACAACACACATGTATGTCATATGAATAGGTAAGAGGCATGATTCAATAAAATGTATTAACATTAAAGTGATTCTTTGCATATGCAGGTGCTTAATACATCCGCAGTACCTGAACAGAGGGCGTAGATGTGTGATGTCTAACGGCAAGCGGTCCTCAGGACAGCTGTTATGGTGGATGAGCCATCCGTGAATGCAGGAGCTGCAGAAGGCATGTTCACACGGAGCCTGCAGAGGATTTTCTAACACGTCCCGACATACACAGCACAGCAGACCCTCGTTCACATAGCCTACAAAGCGTTCCAGATCGTAGCCCATCCTAGAGGACACACACGTACACACACCGTAAAATAATTACAATAACTGAAAAGCTGCCTCATTGTTAAGACATTTTACATTAATATAATGGGGAAAATGCCTAATTTCATTTAATTTCATTTTAAAATCTAATAAAACACCTGTAACCCTACAGAGGATAAGCAGTTCGGAGAATGGATGGATCCAACAATACAGAAAATACAAACATTACATAATTTGCACAACAAAAAAACAATAAAACAAAAGATTTTCACCTAATATGTGGCAAAAACTATTATTAAAAACTAAATAAACTATTTGCCTTTGAAAACTGAATTAAATCAATATATTTATTTACATTGAAAAATTATAATATATATATTTAAGCTCACTTAACCTACAGGGTATCAATGTAAGGTTAATAGTATAATTTATATTAAATATATATATTTTTTTAATATTTTTAAAACATTATTATATTACACAAATAATTATAACAAAGTTGTGTCATGGTTATAACAAGTTACATTAATATAATGGAAAACAACGCTTAATATGATTTAGTTTTGAAATACAAAAAATACAAAGATTACATATTTTGCATATTAATATTTTTTAAATAAATGTCTTAATTTTTAAATTTCGAAATTTAGCAAAACATTTACTTTATTTTTTATTTTGTTAAATGTCATAAACCTTAGTGCAAAAATGTAAGAAAAAGTTTTATTGTACATTAAAATACATAATAGATTTGTGGTAAATGTGGTAAATATTTGAAAACTGAAAGTTGAAAATATTTATTTTGCATTAAAAAATGAAAATGACATTTAAAATATTTACTATTAATACTAAAATATTACTTTAATATTTAAAATTAGTATGTGTCCACTAAAACATAAAGACTAATGTAAGCTTAACAGCATAACAAATTAAAATATTATATATATATATCCCAGTACCTGACAGAGTCTGTGGTCTCTTCTCTCCCCCTCTCTCAGGTGTGGTTGTTGAAGATGGTCTGGTCAGTTGCCGTAGAAACAGCCAGGTGGCAGGTGTTGTAGGACTGAAATATGAGTGGGTGGGGTTACGAGTGCAGAAATTCACTGGGGATCTGAGATCAGTGTGCCATCTTCATTTGTGCTAAATATCAGGAAATAGACCCTTAAACTTTAAGGTGTATAAAACTGTGTGGAATGCAATTTATAAGGCACCTTTGCTAAGCAACCTGTACCACAGACCATCTAATGTGTAACAATTTTGCAAGAACACAACACACACCTGTCGAGATCACTTAGAGAAACCCTCTGGGAAACTCTGGGTGATCAAATGAAAGTAAAGCACCTGGCAACCCCACACACAAATACACAAAGAGAGACACACCAGGAACACATCTACATTAAAAACAAACAAAAAAACATCTTTGACTACACAAATATCCTACACAGGGATATTTCTGGTGTTTATAGTAAACTTTAAAAAAAAAACCTCATATGTATATAATTTGAGATTAAATGAAAGATTCCCCCCAACTGACATCCTGTATATATTCCTCAAAAACAACCGCTTAAACATAACAGCTGACCTTTGCACGTGTTCCTGCACCTGTCTGGCCATTTGAGGCTTGCGGCTCGAGACTTTAATGCTAAATTATTGCCTTTGTAAAATGTGAAGCTCCAGTTAAATGTACATCATGAATTATTTTATGAAGGAGAGGATGTTTGTCTGTGCTGCTGTGTTTATATCTGGGCACTCTCACTGCCTGAAAGAGCTCTGTTCTTGGCTGTGCTGGGATTACACAGGATTACGCTTTCCCACTCTCTGATTGGATTATTTTCTACATGGCTTCACTGCAGCTTCACTTTTAGAAATGCAGCGGCATATAACACATTGGCACAAAACAAGCAGATGTGCATCTGTTCACATGCAAGAGTTAAACAGTTGAAATAAACGTGAAATAAGAACACACTCAAGCACTATATATAAAAAAGTCAATGTTTCTGTACATTTTGATTAATGAATTTCCACAATTCTCCGTGACTTTTCCTGTTTTTAATTTAATACTTTATAGCAAATGTAATATAGCAAAACAATTATTAAATATTGAGCATAACAAATATATAAGCTATAGATGCTATATCCTGAAATAATAATTGCCTGACATACTTTCCTCGACTGTGGAAACCCCTTTGACATACTAATGAAAAGTAGAAAAAGAAAAAAGAAAAAGAGTGAACTGATTGCAAGTAGAATATGTTCGTTCATAACCCATCTTTACAGTTATTATTAATCTAAAGCATGAATGATAAACTAATGAAAGGCTGTAAGGATCTAAGTCTGATTTAATTTTGGACTGAATCAAAGACATATAACAGTACATTGTTTTTAAGTAATGTCAAAAAATATAACTGTTTAAAAAATCTGCACGGTTATGATTGTTGTATAATGTGGATTCATTAAAATAAAACAAGTAAGGGTTAATAAGGTGTAAATTGCACTTAGTACTTGCCTGGTTGGTAAGTGATGCTTGACAGGGATCACATTTTTCAGACGTCTCCTGTATTTGCTTCATGTACCTCTGTTGGATTAGATATTTTTTTTGCAGATAATATTTACTGTCAGGTTTCTTTGACACTCTACTCTTTACTGTTGATTTTCGCTCCTCATAAGCTCCTTTCACTCCACCCTCTTTATGTGACGTTGCGGTTCGACCAATTGGAGTAACGAGACGTCACTTCCGCGGGAGACTCACTCGCGCTTGATGTTTTTACGAGGGAAGGTTTGAAAATAAGAAAAGTGGTTGACAGACAGGGAATAAACACAATAGGTAAGCGTTGACCGTACTATATGTGTGATATTAGTATATTAAATCGAAGTACAATTGATGTGTTGTAAATTAAACAACGCTGTTTAACTACTTTGTTTACCCTGGTTTCGCTAACGAGTCGTTAGTAACGACAGCAACTGACGCGTGTGCTGGGCGAAAGGGATAACTTAGCTCATCAAAATTATGTCATTTATTCAATTAAATCATTGTTTATCACATGCCCGTCATCCCAAACCTGTTTGACATTCTTTCTGAAACGGTTATTTTTAATGAAGAAAGATTATTCACCTCAGCGGAGTCCGATTCTTCAAAGAATGACTCTTATGAGCCGATTCTTTTTAGTGAATCAAAAACACTCGCCCATTGAACCGCAATTTATTTACTTTCGTGATGTCGGACTTTTATGAATGAACTAAGAACCGTTGTTATATGTTATGTTATGTTATGTTATGTTATGTTATGTTATGTTATGTTATGTTTGCTTGGCGAGACTTAAATCATAGACACTGGCTGGTTGTTTATATGACAACAAAGAGTAGATGCACATTATGAGTTTAGCTGTATTCACAGTGGTGTTTTATAAAAATTATATATATATATATATATATATATATATATATATATATATATATATATATATATATATATTTATTTATTTATTTATTATTATTTATTTATTTATTTTATTTTTTTTAATCTTTAGTTATTTTTGTATAACATGTAACATTACGATGCTAATAAAATGTCTATGTAACTGTAAACACACATTATAATTATGTAAATTAATTTAATTTAAATAATTCCTGGTATTATTTCAGTTCTATTTAAATGTAAAATTATAAGCATTGAGAACAAAAATGTAAAAATTGCATTTCTTCCTCAATAGTACTAAAATAATTATGATAAAATTGCAGAAGAAAGTAAACTATCCCTTTAATCTAACCTCTGTGGTTACATGGTTTTGTCACAGCATGGTGCTTGAACTAAAGTGTTATGTGTGTCTTCACACACAGAATGCGTAGATCTGGAGCTCCAAGTCAGGTCCGTGGCAATGCTGCTAAGAAACCCATGTTTTTGCCACCGGGGCCAGCCAGGAATGATGGACCACCTTTATTGGGTCACCAGCCAAAACCATCACTACCATCGCCACCACCCACACCTGCTTTGGGAAATGTGCTGCTCGATAAGGTTAAATGAATAAGTCAAAACAAGAAAATGATTAAAACAAATTGACTTTTTTATGCTATGTTTCTGCTTATATAATTTATATGTGACTGATAATATCTTAAATCCCCCTGTAGTCAATAATTTTATCCTTTAAAACTCATCTTTGATCGCCACAATTACATATTTAAAAGTTTTTTTATGCATGCGATGTGATGATACCAGTATTTTTGTGTTGTGTAGCATTTTGACCACTGTTAAACGGATTCTTAAACACCTCTGATTGGATGTTGTGTTCACATGCTCAACACATATGTCTGTGATTGTCTACAATGATCAACTCTTAAAAATGTGTTGTATATAGACAATGTAATATATCATAATTCACCTGATAAATGAACCTGATTTTTCATATAAACAGAAGAATATACTGGGAAAATTTGGCTTTTTATGAGACTCCCCTGCTTTGCAGCATAGTAATGATATGCTAAAGCCCACCACACATTGATGTGATTGGTTACAAGGTAGTTTGTGAAGTACAAAAACACAGGTGATTCCAAACCGTCGGATAGTCTTTTTTTCACGGCAGTTTTAAGGAGAAAATACTCAGCAATGGGGTTGACATGACCTTGCACATGGTTTGTCTTAAAGCATATTTAAAACACCACATAAACATATAAACAACCTTAACTACTTGATTTTCACCACAGAGGCTCTTTAATGTGCTGCTATTCATATTGTCTATTTACTGTAGGTTATTTGAGTGGGTTTTTACAATAAGGTTTTTGTATCATGACAATAATGCGTTATGTATTACATTATATGATTGAAAAGGTGCAGTAGGTGCATTTTGCTTCTTTATTGTTAGGGTTTGTTTTCCTTTGCAGGTCCAGAGGTGTTTGAGTAGTAAAGATTTTCCAGCTGTGCCTAAGGCTCCATTGGGCAGTAAGGCTTTAGCCAGGGTCCTGAGTGCTGTTCCTCAGGGGGATTGTAAAGAAAACAGTCTCAGGTCTTCACCTGACTGTCCTGAACCTGAACAATCAGCAGATGAAGCCAGCTGCTCAATACAGCCAAACACGCAAGCTAACTGCACAACTGCTGGTAAGATACAGCACTGTCACGATTATATTTTGTGTGTTTTTCAAGTATCAAGTTAAGTTTTAAGTTTTATTTATTTTTCACATACACAATTATATAGAGCATATATAACCAGCAGTTAAATGTGAGTCAGGTCCACTCCATGGACAGTACAATTATTAAAGAATACAACACAAATGAAAATATACATAAATATACAATCTACACAGATGAAAGTAAACATAAATATAGCCATGAAAGAATAAAATAAAATTAAACAATAAAAAATAAGAATAAAATATAAAAAAGATGTATACTGTAGAATTAAATATAGAATGGAAAATAATTAGCATGAAAGCAAACTAGTCTTAAATATTAGGATACCCAGGTGTGTGTGTGTGTGCGCGTGTGCGTGCGTGTGTGTGTTCCTTGTTTGGCAATACTTGTGAGGACACAAATGTCCTCACTTATATAGTAAAACATGAAAATGACCCACTAGTGAGGACATTGGACTGGTCCTCACTAGTTTAAAAGGCTTATGAATCAGCCAAAACATGTTTTTATTTAAATCTGTTGTTCTGCACATGTTTCTGTGATGGGTTAGGGGTTGGGTTAGGGGATAGAAAGTATCATTAACCTGATATAAAAGCAATGGAAGTCTATGTAATGTCCTCACTAATATAGTGAAACAAACCTGTGTGTGTGTGCACGTGTTTGAAAGGATTAAATATATATTATAAATATTTATTGTTAAATAAATGACAAACATATTTTGCTGATTTAGTTAGGGTATAAAAAAATATATATATATATATTTTTTTTTTCATTTGGTGATGTAACTAACAATATATAATTCATTACTTATTACGATATTTTAAACGTGGACTCCAATAACAAACCCCTTTTTAAATTAGAAAGGATTAAAAAAATACTGAATTAAAAAGATCTATGTAAGAAAAAAATGTTATGAGCGACTGACCAATCAGAATGGAGTATTCCTGAGAGCCGCGTAGCAAAGCCTTTATATTCGTCAGTTTCGTTTGGTCTTGCGAGGTTTTATCACGTTGAGGTGTTAAAATGTCTCATAAGTTGCTAGAAGGCAGTAGTCGAACACTATAAAACACCAAGAAAGAGGAAATGCATTTGGTCACTTAATAAAGCTAAAACCGAAACTAGTATAGTAGCCTACGGACCGAGCCGCCAATTCTCCCCTCTAACTTCGGCTTTGAGCGAAACTAACCAATCCGTGCTCACGGTCCGCTTGATTGACAGCCGCTATGTGTGTGTGTGATCGTGCACAGATTAAATGCAGCGGAGCTTTTCTGCACTCGGTCTGTAAGCTGTAGTACATGTGTGTGTCTGCCTGGGAAATATAGCAACTGGTGTCTTAAAAGCGCTCCTCTCTCACACAAACACTGTCTGCACATAACTGTCTGCCAGTTGTTCCCTCGCGAGCACATTTAACGTCAGTTTAATGTTTCCCTTTGCCGTTTCAGTAGTCGCGCGGACTCACTCTATGCTCTCACAATAGACTTGGTGCGGTTAAAATATAACACGCTCAAAAACCCGCCTTCAGTCGTTTCCCGCTGATAATGCAATACATGTAGCTGTTTTCAGAGGCATAAGAGAGCTCCGCTGTGTTTCTAGTCTAATATAGTCGGGTGTGTTATGTAGGTCAGGCCAGGCTTAAGCAGCTTTACTGAACCTGCGTCAGCTTAAGCTAAAAGGAATTCCAGCAAAGCCCTCCCCGGGTAGGCGTGGGCCTAATCGAGGCTGGCCTAGTTAAGCCTGATTCTTTTTCTTACGTCTGTGTGCTTGAGAGCCAGTTTGTGCATGTGTGTATTGTTTAACCGAGACAAGCAGTGCAGCAGCCTGCTCACACAAGTGAGTCGAGAAAGACAGACACACAGCACTGGGAAAAGAGGAGAAGGAGATAAAACCTGGAGCACTGAGACCAGCCTAAAAGGAGGATGTCTACCTTATTCATGACAAACAGCATGGTCGGCAAGGCCCGCTCTTCCAACTTCACCCTATCTGAGAAACTGGATCTTCTGCGGCTGGTCCAGCCTCACATACGCATTCTGGAGGAGCACACCAATAAGCATGCCGTGATTGTGGATAAAAACCGGTGCTGGGACAGCATAGCAGAACGCTATAATAGTTTAGGAGGCGAAAGGCCCCCTAGAACGGCACAGGGCCTTCGGACACTCTATAAGCGACTTAAAGAAAGTGCCAAGCAGGAAGTTCTGCATCGAAGCCATGCTCAGCCTGAGTACCGGGGGCGCATCTCAGAACCAACAAAGCGCATCATGGAAATGATACCTCAGCTGTTTCATGTAGGGGACAAAGAGCAGAGCGCACTCCACAGGTGAGATTGAGCATACAAATGCACACATGCAAAAAAAAAAACTAAGCTTACACATTATCAGGTGCATCTGTAGTTCAAAAACATAATTATCACACAATGGATAATTTAAACCAATAACAAGTTACTTTGGCTGCTGTTAATTGTCACACTCAGCCAATTAGAGTTTACAAATATTAGAATCAGAAATATCTTTATTGCCAATTAAGCTTATACATACAAGGAATTTGTCTTGGTGACTGAAGCTTCCAGTGCAGTGACAGAATGACAAGACAGAATAATAAGTGATTAATATTAATATTCTGTTTATGATTAATATTGATATTGGGTTATTAATACGCATTATTTAAAAATGTCTTTTTCATGTACTGACCATAGTAATAACAGCAAATTATGTATAAATACATGCAACTAACCCTAAACCAAACTAACCAAACCTAATTCTACCCTAACCCTTAAGTGCATGTAGCTATCAAATATTACTCAGTCCTTAAATATATAATTACACTGTAACAATGACACCTCTTTTGCTAGTTTTAGTTTGTCTTATGTGATCAAAGCACACGTTGCAGTCACACACTCGCTGTCCTTTCATTCTGTCCTGTGCCAGAGGTAAGCTGCAGAACTGAAGGGATTTGGATGTCATTAACCGTATTTCCGATGCTGCGTTAATGCCAGGTTTGCCACCGTGTGCCAGAGGAGTTACTGTCCACGGACATCTCTATGTCTTCTCCATCTTAGGCTTTCTGTTATTGACAAGGTCTTTATTTTCTCAGTCCAATCCAGCTGAGAGTTGTGGACCAACATGATTTGATTCTTTTAAATTGGCTAGTTGAATTAGATGGTTAAAATGTTATTGGTTTAAAACTGAGAATCATTCTGGAGATGTAGAAATGAGCAATTGATCAAAGTCGGCACATTTTTAGGAATCATGTTCAAAATTAAATTTTAATGTTTTTTCTGAATCCTGTGTATGTGTCTGTGCTAGGCTTCAGTTCAAGAGGAATTCTCCAGTAGAGCAGCCGGGCAGCAGCCTGTCCCTCCCAGCATTGTCGGACTATCCGCATGTTGCGGTTGTGAGGGTGGAGACGGAGGATGTGAAACCGCCTCCTGATATCCACTTGATTACATCCCACGGTTCACCTGTAACCATCGCCACACCGAGCAGTCAGGCCCACCATGGACAGAACGAGAGGGACAGTGAAGTAATGGAAGAGGAGGAAGACGAGGAGGAGGAGGAGGAGGAATTATCCTCCCACGTGTACGCGGCCTCTCTCTCTCCATGCCCCTCCTCCGTACACCTGCCGCCCTCACCGTCGGCACTCGGCGCCAGGAGGAGTGCATATCAGAGGGGGAGGGCGGCGTTCAAAAATTCAGTTTTTGAGGCAGAAGCTTTGCAAATGATGCGAGAGGAGCATGAGCTGCTTCTGGCCAATCACAGAAAGCTTGGACTATATCTCGAGGAGAAGAGGGAGGGACTTAAGAGAAAGCAACAGTTGGAGGAGGAGCTTCTCCGGTCAAGGGTCAAAGTGGAGAAATTAAGGGCGGCCAGACTACGCCAAGGATTGCCATTGGTGTGACAAGCACAGTGTCAGATCTGCAAATGTATCACAAAGGGAACTCGTTAATATTGATGAGCAAACTTGTTTGTATAGTTAATTTCTTGTTTGTACAGTTTTTTTATTCAGTCGACATTTGTACGAGGATTGTTTCTGATATTTGTTGTAGGAATTTGTTTTTAATGTGTGAATGCCCTGATTGAAGAAAAAAAATATTTTTTTATTTTGTATGGCTTCGCTAATAAATTTATAATTGCTTTAATCTTTGTTTAAGCCTGTCGTTTTATATTTTATATTTCTTTGTCACTTAGGAAGTGCTACATAGCAACAGGAATGAATGAGAACCTTCACAGTTGAGGTGTTTGTAAGGACTTCATTTGTGTGTTTATTTATAGTATAATGCAATTTAGTCAGCATGAAATGGAAATAGATTTTTTCTCCTATTTTGACGTATAATCGAATGAAACGATTCAGACACAATTTTTGATTTCCTGCTGACTTTAGACTGAAATTCTTGCAATTGAAAATGTGAATTCTTTTTATGCCATTGTTTGTCACCTGACCTGTAATTATGTACCCTGACAGAACAAAATCATAATATTAGCGGTTCCGTATATGCCTAGATGCTGTATAAAGCCACATGCTTTGTCATGGTATTAGTGCTGATCCTTTATTTGTTTGTTTTAAAGCACGCTACTATAGTGTAATGTGGTGTAAGGCGTCATCCAGGAAGCATAAGCGATGGGAAGGCGATGCTGTGCTAGTTGCCAGGGGGCGGACTGTTGTCCTCAAAGACATGGAGGGGCGGGACATTGGACGAGGTAAGCCTATCACAGCACATTCTAGCACAGCTTTTGGATTTGATTTTGTACATAAATGCATATTTTAATTTAGGAATGGACAAAATATATATTTTTTTTTTGGTCTATCAGTTGATATTGTATATTTGTGCATGTTTTGCTCATTTCCCCTCTTCATCTAATGCTTTAAATAAAATAATAATAATTTAATTTTAGCAAATCTCTGAATATCCATTTTTCTCTTTGATCATTGTAATTAATTAGCCTTAAACGATTGATTTAAGCTTTTTTAAAATTTAATTATTTAGCCTGTGTAGATGTGTGTTTTGAATCAGTGTTTTTCTGATAGGTTCAGGCTACAAGGCATCAGAGCTGGAGAGCTTGTGTGAGGGTCAGACTCTTATGGTGGGAGGGAAACAAATCGAAGTCATGGGGGTCATATCCGATGAGGACTATGCCAAAGGCCGTTGTTTCCAGGATGCTGCTGTGGAGATTCCTGCAGAAAAAGTCTTGAAGGCTTCTGTTTATCGACCAGTGTCCAAATCTTTTACCAAACCAGCGCTCAAGGAAGGTGCACTTGCGGATTCTCAACCTGACAAACCAATCTTTAAACCCAGACATGACCCTAACACACCAGGTACAGCACATGCTCAACTAACACAGTATTTGTCTATTTTACTATTTGATTATAATTAAAAATGTATTTTTTGATTGATAGATTTGTTTTTAAATATTAATATTCAATTTGTCACACTGTCCATTTAAAATAAATAAAAATACAAAAAGGGATTAAAAATGGTTCCATCCCTGGTTTCACAGACAAGGCTGAAGACTAAAGGCCCAGACTAAACTGCATGTTTGAGCTGTTTTAAAATATGTCAGTGTCATTGATTTGTCTCAAGATAGACACCAGTAATGTTTTTTTTTTTTTTCTAAGGCATGCTTATGAAAGTTACTTAAATGTCCTAATTAAACCAAGGCCTAATCCTGGCTTAATCCAAGCCCTGTCTGTGAAACCAGGCCCCAGTTTCATTACTTAGCATATACATTTACCCTTAAAGATTATGGCCTGGTTTCACAGACAGTGCTTCGATTAAGATGGGATTAGGCCTTAGTTCAGTTAGAAGAACATTTAAGTAGCTTTTATAAGCGTGCCATAGAAGAAGAAAAAACATTACTTATGTGTATCTTGGTACAAAACAATGACACTGATATGTCAGTGCAAGTTTCTTTCAGTTAAAACAGCACAATAATGCTCAATTTTAGTCTTAGACTAGTCTTAAGCCTTGGCTGTGGAAACTGGTGGAATATGAATTTAACTATTACATTTTAATCTAAAGTCTCTGTGGTCTTTTAAAAAATATCCATATTTTTCCTGCTTTGTGCCTAGGCGCCCTGGTGATGCCACGACCGAAAACAGATCACCAGTGGCTGTATAATAAAAGTGGTTCTCCATTGGTGGATGTGGTCATCGACCCCCACTTGACCAATCATCTTCGGCCACATCAGATAGAGGGCGTGGTCTTCCTTTATGAGTGCTTAATGGGAATGAGGTAAACAAGAATTTATCTGTTGTTGCAATGTTCTTGCATATGCACATCTTTGCTTATGCATGTTTTTTCCACATGTATGTTTGTGTTGAAGACTTGCTGGCCGCTGTGGGGCTATTCTGGCCGATGAGATGGGACTGGGGAAGACGCTGCAGTGTGTTTGTGTTCTGTGGACACTCCTAAAACAAGGCCCCTATGGTGGGAGGCCTGTACTGAAGAGGGCACTTGTGGTTTGTCCAGGAAGTTTGGTCAAGAACTGGGCTGCTGAGTTCAATAAGTGGCTGGGCAGAGAGAGAATTAGTGTTTACACTGTGGACCAGGTGTGTATGTGTGGCTGTTTGTGTCAGTTAGACAGAAGACTACAAGAGGATTAAAAATATATGTTGTCTCTAGGATCACCGCGTGGATGACTTTGTCTCTTCTCCTCTTTGCTCCGTCATGGTGATCAGTTATGAGATGTTGCTGCGCACTGTGGACCGTTTGAAAGAGCTGGATTTTGGAGTGCTCATCTGTGATGAGGGTCATCGACTTAAAAACAGCAACATCAAAACGGCCAGCGCTCTCACAGCCCTCTCATGTGACCGCCGTCTTATATTAACAGGTTTCCTATTTCAAACAAACACATACACTTTTATAAACAAGTGTAGAAATATAAAATTGTGTAATTGTTAAAAATTTCTGTAATTATTAATTTAACAGGAACTCCGGTGCAGAATGACCTGCAGGAGTTTTATTCCATCATTGACTTTGTAAATCCAGGAATTCTGGGAACATCTGCGGCCTACAGGAAGATTTATGAAGAGCCCATTCTCAGATCTCGCCAGCCCATCTGCACTGAGGTAAAAAGATAATTGTTATGACTAATATAAAAATTGTATACTGTTTAAATGTTGTAAATCTCTCTCTCTCTCTCTCTCTCTCTCTCTCTCTCTCTCTCTCTCTCTCTCTCTCTCTCTCTCTCTCTCTCTCTCTCTCTCTCTCTATCTCTATCTCTATCTCTATCTCTATATATATATATATATATATATATATATAATTATAAATGCTAATTTCCATTATTTTATGTTTATATATATATATATATATATATATATATATATAAAATAATATATATTTATATATATATATATATATATATATATATATAAAATAATATATATTTATATATATATATATATATATATATATATATATATATATATATATATATATATATTTATATATATATAAACATAAAATAATAGAAATTAGCATTTATAATTTAGATATCCATATCTGACAATACGATATTAATTGATTAAAAACAACATTCAACATTCTTGAGCTATTCTCCAGATAGTATTCATCAGCGGGTGTGGTATGTTGTGCATTGAACTGTGTGTTTTAGGAAGAGCGACGTATTGGAGAGGAACGTGCCGCTGAGCTCTTTCGTCTAACAGGTGTCTTTACGTTACGCCGAACTCAGGAGATCATTAATCAGTATTTATCAGAACGGATTGAGTGGACCGTATTCTGCAAACCCACTGAGCTGCAACTGCGTCTGTATGGAGTCCTTCTGGCCACACGGCCCATCAGAGCCTGCCTCTCTGGTGCCAGCACACACACTTACACACACAGCCCACACCTCGCATGCATCAACGCCCTCAAGAAACTCTGCAACCACCCTGGGCTGCTCTACAACACTCTACAGGTACAATAGGTGCTGGTATTTTTCTCTGCATGTTTCATTTCTGCTTTTTAATTGTGCTTTTTGGTATTTGCTTCAGGAAAAGACAGGTGAGATGTATGAAATCGGAATGAAGGAACTCTTTCCTGAAGGATATTCCACAGGTGCCTTCAGCACTGCAGACTCTGGAAAACTTCTAGTGTTAACAGACCTGCTGTCGGCGATACAGCATGTCAATCGAACAGACAGGTAGCACATATACCACTGCTGTCATACTTCATTAGACATCATCTCATTTTTAAGTTTTACTCCTAGGTTTTCATATCAAAAACATATTAGAGCAACAAGTCTGATATTTATGTTATATGATGTACACTCAACATGAACACTTCCCATCAGTCATATCAGTGGCTTTGTAAAAGTTAGATTTTGGTGCCACCAATTTGAGGTTAGGTTACCAACAGTGTCTTGAATTACTACTATTAAGTTTACTTTATATAACAATTTTAAAGATAAGAAAATGCTTTGTTAATCTCCACAGTGTAATTTCATTGTAACAGAAGCAATATACACTTAAAGGGGTCATAACACACACAGTTTCTGTAATTCTTATGTTTATCTTAAGTACCTATAGAGTAGTATTACATCCTTCATATCTCCAAAGAGTCTTATCATATTTACTTTTATCATATTTATAAGCCAGGCGGCGCTAAAGAGTCACTCACAAGCGCGGACACACAATACATCATCGCATTATCTCTTGACTTTAGATTCACTATACGTTCGTGTTGTTCACATTATATGCACAGTATGTATGTTGCAACAAAACAGACATTTGATACAATTTCATTCTAACGGCCTGTTGTTTCGACTCATGGCCGACAGGAACAAACAAACCCACTTGCAGAACTCCGTTGCTGCTCCGGAAAAACAAACTGCATCCACTTCATCAGCGTTTCCTTAACGCTGGGTTATTTGGGAAGTTGAACATGGTTATCTTTCCCTCATAATCATAAGCACACTTCTTTAGTAACATTGTTGATTTCGTGGTCTAAATTACTAAATTTAAAAAACGGTCTAAATGAAACATTTGTGGTCTATGTCGACGGCTCCTGTAACCTGAATGAAGGGCTTTCGATGGACTTCCACACTTTGACATAATACATGGCCATACTCGAAATCCTGAAGGGGTGTATTTGGAACAGCAATACTCTGTCATATGTCCAACTTATTTTTTGAAATTGTGGCCATATTTAGCATGGGAATCCAATTCTTTAACAGTGTAAATAAGTCAGAATGCATGAAATAGCATTAGACCTCCCTTTTAAGAACATACAATATAGTCAGGAAAAATGTGTGGAAAAGTTAGTATTGAATAAAATAAACATTAAATATAGTATAATGTTTTTTGAGTGCTCAAGCACTTTACAAATAAAAACAAACCTATAAAAGTACATCTAAACAAATATTTTGTAGGTCTGTAAGGTAAATCACTTTATAGAAACATAGAAGTACATTTAAACAATTATACTGTATGATTTATTGTTTAAATTTATTATACAATTTTGAGTGCTCCGAGCACTTTACTCAAAACATAAAAGGAAATCAAAACTATTATTTTATACTAATATTATATATTAAAAACCCTATTTGATCACCAAAATATGCTAACTTTTTGTTAGGACTAAGTCAACAAATTTCCATTTTATTGATGTGTGTAATACACTCATGTGCATTTTTTTCTCACTGTCTTTATCTACTTAGGGCTGTTTTGGTGTCCAACTACACACAGACTCTTGACTTGCTGCAGGATGTCTGTGATCAAATAGGCTATAAATGGTGCCGGCTCGATGGACAGACACCTGTTGCCCAGAGACAACGAATTGTTGATTCCTTCAACAGCCCGCACTCATCAAACTTCCTGTTACTTCTTAGCTCCAAGGCTGGAGGGGTGGGGCTAAACCTCATTGGTGCCTCTCATCTTGTTTTATATGATTTAGACTGGAACCCTGCCAATGATATACAGGTCAGTGGACTTCCACATTACACTTCACCATGTAACACTGGAAAGCAACAAAAACATTACTATAATACAGTATTACACAGAAACAGATGCAATGCAGTGTTTTGAGATCATTATAGACACTACAATTAGACTACACTTCAGTTGTAAATCCACATGCTTGTCTTAGTTGCACCTTTAATACAGACCAGTAGGTGGCAGTGAATACAAAAAACCAGAAGCCTATTTTGTAAATCATCACATTTTTCTCAATTACTTATGTGTGAATGCTCTGCAGTTTTTACTTGTCAATCATTTTGTCTGTTTCCATGACAAATTTGTTCTGAGAGCTTAACACTTGTTTTATAAGACTCAATCATCTTATCATTATTATTGATATTCATCTGTCAGGCCATGGCACGTGTGTGGCGAGATGGACAGAAGAAAACAGTTCACATCTACAGATTTCTAACAACAGGTAACCAAAACATTAGTAAATTACCCAGAAAATGAGTATCATCAGCCTGTTTCTCGTTTGATAAATGTAGCTGTTTGCTATGACTGTGCAATATCGAGAATTACTTGACCTGAAACATCTCACAGGCTTTCATCAATCATAACCCACACAAATATCACATGATGAGACACTGTCTTATTTATAGAAGGCTTTCAGATTGATGATTAATGGATGGAAAAATTATTTGTTTATGGATGTGCACATGAGTTTGGCCTGCAGTAGTGTGCATGTGTCTCTTGTAGGGACCATAGAAGAGAAGATTTATCAGAGGCAGGTGAGTAAACAGGGGCTTTCTGGGACAGTGGTGGACCTGACCAAAAAAGCTGAGCATATTAGCTTTTCTGCTGAGGAGCTACGGGACCTTTTCAGTTTTGACCCTAATACAACCTGCCTCACACATGACCTACTGGACTGCCAGTGCACCGGAGATGGAAATACACCAGGTAAATAAATGCTAGCAAACAAATAAAATCTATTGAACACAATTAAATAATGCAGGAACTAGATGATTCTCCTACTGTTACACATTAGGGATTTAAATCAGTTAAAAAGTTTTAACATTCATTTAGCTATACTGATTAATGTGTAATCAGTCACTTATATCAATATTTTCTGAAAAAGCCCCAAATTAGATAGTTCAAGTCTTTAGATTATAAGGCTTTAACACTAAATATCTCTTCATCACGACACCTGTTAATAGGTGGGGATATATTAGGCAGCAAGTTACCATTTTATCCTAAAAGATGTGTTAGAAGCAGGAAAAATGTGCGTAAGAATTTGAGTGAGTTTGGCAATGGTCAAATTGTGATGGCTAGACGACTGGGTCAAAGCATCTCCAAAACTGCAGCTCTTGTGGGGTGTTCCTGGTCTGCAGTGGTCAGTATCTCAAAAGTGGTCCAAAGAAGGAACTGTGGTGAACAGGCGACAGGGTCATGGGCGGCCAAGGCTCATGGGATGGGAAGTAAAGGCTGGCCCATGTGGTCTGTTCAAATAGACGAGCTACTTTATTAAGCACGGGAAATTGCTCCTGAAGTTAATGTTGGTTCTGATAGAAAGGGTAAGAATACACAGTGCGTCACAGTTTTTTGCGCGTTGCTTGCCACTTACAGGACTTAAAGGATCTGCTGCTAACATCTTGTTGCTACAAACCACACCACACCTTCAGGAGTTTAGTGGAGTCCATGACTTGATTGTTTAAGTTACTGTTGCCTTTCTATCAGTTCAAACCAGTCTAGCCATTCTCCTCTGAACTCTGGTTGTGAGTGAAAATCCCAGTAGATCAGCAGTTTCTGAAATATTTAGACCAGCCTTTCTGGCACCAACAACCATGCCACATTTAAAGCAGTGTGTAGTATTTATTTATAGTATTTATCTATTGACAGAAATGCAATATAATATACATAACTACGTTTTCAGTGGTGTATGAAGGCCTTACATAATGAACTGTTATGTTTATTACCTTAGAATGAGCCATTTCTATCTGCATACACCGCGGGTCCCCGTACAGAGAAGTCGCCATTTTGTTTCTACAGTAGCCCTAAACGGACAAACTGCTCTACAGAGCTCTAGCTACTCTGCTCTCTCAGACAACAACATCTTTCTCCTGTGACGGCCACCGTAGCTTCTCTATTTGCTTTGAAAGGGATGGGTGAGCGGTTGTATTTCGCAACCTCACCACTAGATGCTGCTAAAATTTACATAATGCATCTTTAAAGTCCCAGTGAACCAGAAGTTGCAAGTGAGTTTCCTTCAGTGCTGTGACTAACGGTTGGAGGGGAGTGGTTAAGCATTTTCAAAACTAAGCCGTCAAACTGCCGTCATCTGAAAAGGAACACTGTTTCCAGACCCGAAGTTACTTTTCTGATTTTGATTAAAGATTACCGCGGCAAACCATTTTTTTTTCTGTGTATTAACTTGCGTTGATTAATTGTTCAACCTAAGTCCTTTAATATGTGCTAATAAACCAAATAGGGTCATTTTTGATTTCATGAGGACTTTAAATGACCTTACTTCCCCATTCTGATGCTCAGTTTGAACTTCAGCACATTGGCTTGACCCTGCAAATGCAGTGTGAATATACTGTATATGAATGCCACTAAATGAACACTTTGAATTAGAAGCCCTTTTAAATGAATTTGCATTTGTTTGTGCCAGGTTTTGGGAAGGAGATAAACGAGACCGGAAGGACATGTCAGCTGGGTCGCCTTGCCGATAGCACATTGTCACTTCCGCAACGAGTCAGCATGTCCGAGCTCATGGACTGGAGGCATTTTTCTGGAGCTGTTCAATCATTTGATGATATTTACCTAAATCATGCCCGTAACCACATCACATATGCCTTTCAAAGCACCACTTCTAAATCCCACATAGCAGTCTAAACTCTTCCTCTTCCCAAAGACACTGATATACAAACCCACTGCCCTAACAATGTGTAAATATCTCATGTATATTTAAACAATAAAATCTTTTTACATCGTTCTAACCTATCAAGTGTGTTTGTGTCCAACTTGCTGATAGATTAATATAACATAATCAGAAATGGCATCAGAGTATCTGTCAGAGAAATATATTGTAACATTATGGCCTTGTTTGACAGACAAGGCTTAGATTAAGCCAGGATTAATTAGTACATTTAAGTAGCTTTTACACCCATGCCTTAAAAAAAACATTTCTGGTGTGCAACTTGAGACAATACAATGGCACTGACATATTTTAAGATATGTCTGCATATGTCTCAAACATGCTTTTTAGTCTAAGATTAGTTTTGGTTTAGGAACTTTCAGCTTCCATACTTAATTTATCCTAAATGTAATCATTTGTATTAGTTTTTAATCACTCATTTAAAGTTGTTCTTTGGTGTTTATGAATACAGATGTTAATAAATAGGGGGTGAACTGTATCCTCTTGTTTATTAGTTTCCCCCTCTTTATCACCCTAGTTTTTGCAATGTGGATGGTTTATGCTAAATGTTTCCAAAATCAGGCTTGTTTCGTCTCTATAGAACTTTTGAACATGATGCTGTGCTGGATTACGTTGGTGGCACAGATGGTTCATTTAATGCAGATTCCAGCTAAATCTGTCCATTGTCAACATTAGTAACAAACACAGAAATGACAAAGCCATCACAAAACCAGTGAGGCACAACAGTCACCAGCAGGAGATGGGCTAGTCAGCTCCGTGACTCATTAACTAAACTGATCTGAGTTCACGTTTGCTGGCGTTGTAGTTTATTGACAATGTTTCAGGGTTTAAATAGGGCTGTGGTAAATCATTGTGCTATGATATAGCGTGTGAGTCAGCTGTTGTCTTTCCTTGTGCACCTATACATTTGGTGGAGTGTGTTGAAGATGGTGTGTTAGTCAGACACTTGTGTATAAGAAGCCTCTTGAGAGCTTGACACTGTCCAGGTTGTGATGATGAGATCCCAGCAACTGTTACCAGAGTAACAATACAATGTTTATTCGGTCTGTAGGGATGTGCATGTTCCTCAGCCAAGCCTTTACCATCAGCTGTACTGATCGTTCCTTCACTATCATCCCACAGGAAAACTCAACCGCCAAAGAACAAAGTGAAGACGTGCTCGGATCAGTTAGGTTAATGAGGGCGTAATGGTGCATTTGCAGAGCATACTGTTACAAAGCTTTTTACTTATGCTAGGAGAAAAGCTTCTGACAATTCATATTAATGCAAAAGCATATCTAATTGTGAAAGACAAAATACTAAAAACCGACCTTAGACTCTGGGGCTTTTATTAAACAAGAAACATACACCTTTCAGAATATTGGAAAAATAAGAGGTAAATTGCATGTTATTTTTTATTTAGGTACTGTCGTAAAGATTCGGTTTACATAACAGATGTTGATGTAGAGTTCACAAACTAATAACTCAATTTGTGATTTAGTCACATGAGTCTTATGTTTGAGCAGTAAGAACTTAGAACACTTTTATGGTAATAAATGTAAAGTTTTAGTTTTTTTATTTGTAGCAGTGGAAACTTGACTAGCTTAAACTAGCTAATTCAATAAATGCTATCTTGCTAATTGATTATAGAATGCTTTGGTAGGTTTGGTAATCATTAACAGCACTTGCAGAATGAGGACAGCAAGAAAATGTATTTAACATGTATCTGTTCTCAAAGTAAGTCCATGCTCCCATCATCACTATGAACCTTAAAACAACAGAAACTCTTCTAAACTAGCATGACAACACATTAAACATTACTAAATCACCCACTTAACGTTAATCTTGCACACAAAAACATAATATAACACTTAATTTGAGCATTTACTCTCCCTTTTGTGTGGCATGGGAAAACATGCTGGGAAATTAAATTAGTCTAAATTGAAACTCAATTTCAATTTAAAGTTCATAAAACGCAAAACAATGAAATGATTCAGATTACTTAAAATGTGTCTAACATATATGAGAACTCAAAAGAAAAATTAAATACTCAAAAAAGTTCATTGAAGTTAATAATTTGACCTAATTTGTTTAATAAAAATTGGCTCTCCCAAACCATGTAAAAACCTTATTTTAAACGTTAGGGTTTACAGTGTAAGTTTTTTGGTTTTCTATCATCTTTTGCATATTTAAACCCTTTTCAACAGTGACATAGGATTTTGAGATTAATTTTCTCACAGTATAAGGACAATGGAGTAAAGGTATTTCCAACTATTAAGTAAAGGTGAAAAAATTCACTTGATGTTCAAGATGTTTTTTTGGTTATTTATATATATATTTTTTGTTTTATATATATATATATATATATATATATATATATATATATATATATATATATATATATATATATATATATATATATATATATATAATATATATATACACACACACACACATACACACACACACACACACACACACACACACACACACACCTAAAGGTTATTAGGAACACCATAGTAATTCTGTTTTTGTTTGACGCCCTTTCGCCTTCAGAACTGCCTTAATTCTATGTGCCATTGATTCAACAAGGTGCTGAAAGCATTCTTTAGAAATGTTGGCCCATATTGATAGGATAGCCTCTTGCAGTTGATGGAGATCTGTGGGATGCACATCCAGGACACAAAGCTCCCATTCCACCACATCCCAAAGATGCTCAATTGGGTTGAGATCTGACCACTGTGGGGGCCATTTTAGTTCAGTGAACCATTGTCATGTTCAAGAAACCAATTTGAAATGATTCAAGCTTTGTGACATGGTGCATTATCCTGCTGGAAGTAGCCATCAGAGGATGGGTACATGGTGGTCATAAAGGGATTGACATGGTCAGAAACAATGCTTAGGTAGGCCGTGGCATTTAAACGATGCCCAATTGGTACTAAGGGGTCTAAAGTGTGCCAAAAAACAACCCCCACACCATTACACCACCAACACCACCAGCCTGCACAAGGCATGATGGATCCATGTTCTCATTCTGTTTATGCCAAATTCTGGCTCTACCATCTGAATGTCTCAACAGAAATCAGTCCAGGCAACATTTTTCCAGTCTTCAACTGTCCAATTTTGGTGAGCTTGTGCAAATTGTAGCCTCGTTTTCCTATTTGTAGTGGAGATGAGTGGTACTTGGTGGGGCCTTCTGCTGTTGTAGCCCATCCGCCTCAAGGTTGTGCGTGTTGTGGCTTCACAGATGCTTTGCTGCATACCCTGATTGTAATGAGTGGCTTTTTCAGTCAAAGTTGCTCTTCTATCAGCTTGAATCAGTCGGCCCATTCTCTTCTGAACTCTAGCATCAACAAGGCATTTTCGCCCACAGGACTGCCGCATACTAGCCTGACAAGCCAGACCCACATCAAGATGTTTGGTCTGGAAACTCACCATTGACAGGGCTCAATCCGAGGGGCGGGATAAACGGTTGTCTTTCAAACTCCCTCAGCACACGATAGGATAGCGCTACAACCAACCAGAGCAACGAAGGTGAAACAGAGCTTGTTGATAGATTAAACATTCGCCGTATCCGGCCGGCCAAACTCCGAACACATCTTCCCTTTTTAAGAATGACTTCAGTGCCGTTCTTTTCTCAGAGAAAAGCTTAACTCCAAGTCTTCCAGAATCGCAGTCAAAGCTGATTCGAAAGATCGCCGCAGTTCGCCAGTTTCTGTGTTTACTAGACAACAGAAGCACACAAACGCAACTCGGCCGTCGTCATTATGGCCCCGCCTGCCGACTATACACGATGTGATTGGCCCGTCCAGATTGTGAGGAATACAGCTCAGAAGGGTATTGAGAGTTCCTAGACGACACTTGCGGGCAGATTAAATTTGCTGCCGCTAGGGTGCGTCTAGATTTCTAGGCTAGCCGCATACTGGATGTTTTTCCCTTTTCTTTGTAAACTCTAGAAATGGCTGTGCGTGAAAATCCCAGTAACTGAGCAGATTGTGAAATACTCAGACCGGCCCGTCTGCCACCAACAACCATGCCACCCTCAAAATTGCTTAAATCACCTTTCTTTCCCATTCTGTCATTCAGTTTGGAGTTCAGGAGATTGTCTTGACCAGGTCCACACCCCTAAATGCATTGAAGCAACTGCCATGTGATTGGTTGATTAGACAATTGCATTAATGAAAAAATTAACAGGTGTTCCTAATAATCCTTTAGGTGAGTGTTTATGTATGTATATGTATATATATATATATATATATATATATATATATATATATATATATATATATATATATATATATATATATACTCACCCACAGGATTATTAGTAACACCATACTAATGCTATGTTTGACATCCTTTCGCCTTCAGAACTGCCTTAATTCAATGTGGCATTGATTTAACAAGGTGCTGAAAGCATTCTTTAGAAATGTTGGCCCCAAATTGATAGGATAGCCTCTTGCAGTTGATGGAGATTTGTGGGATGCACATCCAGGACACAAAGCTCCCGTTCCACCACATCCCAAAGATGCTCTATTGGGTTGAGATCTGGTGACTCTGGGGGCCATTTTAGTACAGTGAACATGTTCAAGAAACCAATTTGAAATGATTCGAGCTTTGTGATATGGTGCATTATCCTCCTGGAAGTAGCCATCATAGACAGATATATATATATATATATATATATATATATATATATATATATATATATATATATATATATATATATATATATATATATATATATATATATATATATATATATATATAATTTTTATTTTTTTATTATTATTTTAACAGTGATAATAATAAATGTTTATTGAGCAGCAATAAGCATATTAGAATGATTTCTAAAGGATCATGAGACCGTAGACTAGGCTCTATATCAGCTTGGATGCTTTAAGGTAGTTGACACTTGACACCCTGTCTAATCTGACTAAATTAACTCATCCCTTTTCATCCCTTCTTTTCTGACGCATGACCCAGTTTATGTAATTATTGCATTGGAATCAACAGTCAGGTCAGGTCTCAGTCTTCACTGACCCCAAGTCCAGCAGCCCTTTAACACACACAAGTTGCACTAACCCATTTACATTCCTTTTTGCAGACCTTGCTCCAGACTGATAATCTTTCACGTTTATCACATCAGAAAGCACCATGATGCTTTTAGTTTTATGTGTTTTGCATCAGTCATCCATATTATCTGTAAAGCACCATTTTTACATCTCTGACCCTCTCTGATCTCT
This sequence comes from Pseudorasbora parva, assembly GCF_024679245.1. NCBI lineage: Eukaryota > Metazoa > Chordata > Actinopteri > Cypriniformes > Gobionidae > Pseudorasbora > Pseudorasbora parva. The sequence continues at coordinate 22,529,208 of NC_090178.1, read as the reverse complement.
AATGGCCTATTTCTGATCCGCTCTGAGAGAAGTGAATGAATGAAGGAAATAATCCAGCACTCTAGTGAGATTTCTCTTATCCATCCAATCCCTTTGTCTATATCAATTCTGAATATAGAAACAGTCCTCATAATCCAGCAATTACATTAATAACTCATTATAATCTGTCATTTTTGGCTCATTTTTGAGCTGCAGGGTGAATATAATCTGCATCTCGGTACGTGTTTATATGCACGTTTGCACATACGTGAAATAGAGAGCATGAATATTTGGTGTTGTACGCCACATAATATTGAAAAGACTGATGGAACCTACTGAGAATTTGGTCTTGGTTTGATTCAGTTTTGGTCACATTGGTCTCTTTTGGATTGTTGTTTGCATAGAAGTCATGACAGAAATAAAATGTCCGAGGCATTTATTACAGAGGTTCAGATTGTAATTTGCATTCTACATTCAATTCAGAACATGTCTAGAGCTTTATATAAAATGTATATTATATACTATATTTAGAATATAGTACCTGCTGTACCAGACAGATAGATTTGACAACTAGTGACTAGTGAGTTTGTCTGTGTCTGTAATGAATACAATTAAATGTCCTTATGGGATCTACTATCCTGATAGGTGTCCTGATTTAACCTGGCATTAAATGGTTTACTGTGCTAACCAACATACAAATCAAGGTTGCATAATGTCACTGACCTTAACAATGCCACCCGCAATCGTTTTGTTTGGTGTTTGTATGCAGCATTTCAGACATGCAAGTATCTGCATGCATCTGTAAATTACAGATTAAAAAAAAATCTAGATATAGATGAAAAGGTTGCCAAAAAAACCCTCATATGATCATCCATTTGCATCCTTTCCTGAAATATAAAGATAGTGATGTATTTTCATATATAAGAAAGACTCATTTATACGGTGTAAGACTATATTAAAGGGATAGTTCACCCAAAAAATGTAAATTCTGTCATCATTTACTCATCCTCATGTTATTCCAAACCTGTATAATCTTCTTTATTTTGAACACAAAGCAAGATCTCGTCAGCCATTGACTTGCATAGTGCGGGAAAAATACTATGGTAGTCAATGGCTGCCGAGATCTTTAGTTACAAACATTCTTCCAGATATATATTTTTGTTTTCAGCAGAACAAAGAAATTCATACAGGTTTGGAACAGCTTGACCGTGAGTAAATGATGACGGAATTTAAATTTTGGGGTGAACTATCTCTTTAAGGGTTGTTAAAATGATGGAAAGTGTGTGTGTGTGTGTGTGGGGGGGGGGGGGGGGGATGCAGTAAAAATAGGACATAAAACGCTTACATGTTTTTTTAATGTTAAATGTTTTATTTGTTAATAGAAAAATGAATTGTTATTAATCAAAAAATATCGCAAAAAAAATCATAGCCAATCAATTGCTGTAAATTATTGTGCTTAACGTTAAATCAATATCTTAAGTGTCCACTTTGGAAGTCCAAAACACACCCACCTAAATCTGTTTTTCTCTCCAATTTCCGAGCATACCCTTAGCACTGGAATCACGTTTAGAGATGAAACACTGCATAAGGAAAGACCCGCTGAAGCTCACTGGGAGGGAGAAGTGACGTCAAGGAAATCCTCACTTCACTGCTGCTGAGACCTTAATATAACCGTGAACTGCACTGAGGACTCAAAGCACATTACTGCTTAAAATACAGACGTACAGGATTACCAGAGCAAAAAGCACCAAGCCTCATTTAGTTGTGCTTAATTGAAGACAACGAAGCCGAGAGTAATTAGATGTTGGTGAGCAAGTTTCTGTTGGATGGGACTGGTCCTATTATCGGAGCACAATTTTACACCGTCCTTTAATTCTTCGCTTTAGGCACATTCAAAGAGACAACCGTCGTTTAACCTATCGAGTGTTTGTCGCCGACTTGCACAAATGACCCTGCTGGCGAGCATGCGGCGCCACAGCATTCGCGTTCAGCATCACCTGCACCGGTGGAGCATCTGCGGGACGGACGGTGGGCAGCTGCTCAGCGATGCTTTCGGGCGCCCTGACATCGGTGGTATTTCCCGGTCTAGTTCCTGCTCGTCTGCCTCTTCAGACTCCGCTCTCTCAACCGAGTGTGCGACTCCAGCATCGGTCGGACCCTTTACTGTTGTCCTGCTTGGAGACGACGGCGTCGGGAAGTCCGCGCTCGCAAGTATATTCGCTGGGGCGCCAGACAGCATGGGCAGCGAATGCGAGTTGTATGAAGGTATGTTGACCTCAGTTGTATACTCCTGTTCACTGAAATATTAACTATAGTCTATCGCAGATAATCACAAAGTATTCACTGATACCCCAGTAAACACTATTGTGGTTGACCATTCCCATATGGTTATTTTTGTGGGGAACCAAATAAGAACGTTCTCTTAGTTGTGTTTTTTTTTAACCTACAGAGAACGTTCTGGGAACCAAAAATTGTTATCTGGGAAAGTTCCACTTACAGCTATATTTACCCAAAAAGGAAAATTCTGTCATAATTTAGGCTGCTCACACTCAAGTTGTTCCCAAGCTGTATGTTATGTTGTTTTTAAAGAACTGCAAGTCAATGTAGGATAAATCAACTGTTTGTTTACCAATATTCTTCAATATAGGCTATAATATAATATGAACTAACCCCCTTAAGCCCATTGCGGTTGTATTTTTGAGGTTCATAAATGAAAAAATTCTATCATAATCCTACAATTAAACAGTTACGGATCATATGTTCAGAATTACAAAGCCACAGTGTGGAATTACAAAGTCACAAGAGTTTTTATTGAAAACTTTTTTATTGTCAATATAGGCTATAATAATTTATAAGCCTGTACTTTCTAAAAGAAAGTCAGAATAGCCTATAATTATCTGTGTTTTTGCCATGGCCAGTATTCATAACCAAGTTTTTAATGTTTTTATAGGTGAAGTATTTGAGCAGACAATTACAGTAGACGGTGAGAGGGCCAGCGTTACCCTTCTCGACATGTGGGATTCACAGGTAACAATTTTAGTTTGTCAGCAATTTATATTAATATACATTATTATAAATTAATTAGAGATTCTGAGACATTCTAATTTTTGTGTTCATCAGCATGAGGGCAGCTGGACGCAGGAGAGATGTTTGCAAGCAGGAGATGCTTTCATCATAGTGTATGCCATAACAGATCGTTCAAGCTTTATTCGTGCATCAGAGCTTCGTATTCAGGTCCGGCGTGAACGTGAGGCTGACTGCACTCCAATCATCCTGGTCGGCAATAAATGTGACCTCGTCCGCTGCCGAGAAGTGTCCATTAATGGTCAGTATATAGTACAACTCTTACATTCAGCTCCTTATCTTAAATAAAGTTACTTCAGTAGCATTAAAACCAGCCTTTTAATCGTAATCTGTGAATCCACTCAGTGCTTTGTTTAAGCTTGTCACTGAGAATTTTCATTTTATACTTTATTTCTACTCTTATTTTTCAGAGGGCCGTGCGTCGGCTGCTGTCTTTGACTGCAAATTCATTGAGACGTCAGCAGCAATGCAACACAACGTCTGGCCGCTGTTTGAGGGCATCATCCGCCAGCTCCGTCTACGAAGAAACAGCGTGGAGACGGTCACCAGGCGCTGTTCTCTTCAAAACCGTCGGGAGAGTCTCCCAAAGAAAGCGAAACGTTTCATTAACAAAATGGTTGCTAAGAAGAACAAGCAAGCAGCCTTTAATCTGAAGTCTAAGTCATGTCATGACCTGATGAGTCTTTAGTGTGTGACCTCCAATGGCTCTGAATGTTTGAATTGTATTCTAAGTTTTGGTACAAAGTATCTGATCAAGTGCTTGTTTTACTGTAAGTGATTGGAAGAAAGCAATGTGTCTATATTAGACTATACTGTAGAAAAGCAATGATTACAGGCTTCTCGCTCCCTCTGTGAAGGACAGAATGCTATAGTGTTACCTATCATCCTTTTTCAAAATACATGCAAAATACATGTTTTTCTGGGAACCCTAAAAAGTCAAAACCAATCCTTTTCATTTTTTAATAATCTCCCTGATTGGTTTGCTTTTGAATTGTATTGTAAGAACTCTGTCGTACCTTGTGTGTGTAAAAACATGTTTTTTCCCCAAACTTTTGCTCAGTTCGAGTGTTTAGCATCCAGAAGAAATAAAATATTTTGTTTTTTTATGATAAATCTGAAATACTTTAGTTCTTTTGAAAGTGCACACATGATCCAGAAAAGCTGAAAATACATTAACCTTGACGAAAAACACACACCAGCTGTTACTGTGGTGTGAATATGGGGGCATGTTATTATGATACATATGCTGTATTTCTTCAAAAATGCTTTGGGGATTGGCTTAAGGGCCTTTTACACAACACAACACAACACTTTTCTTTTTTTTTTTTTACTAAAACAGAAAACCAAAGTTCTTAGTTCTCACCAAAGCTCGCTCTATTTTGCTGTAGATCATTAAACTGTTACACTGCCTAAGAAGAAGTCTGTCCGAAATTAGTTCTGTGAGGGGCCTTCGTGCTCAAAACACTGCCTTACAAGCCATTGCCTGATAAAGCCCAGTTTTTCGTACACATCCTACAAAAATGTGAATTTGTGAGAAGGGCGACTTCATGAGCATGCGTATAATGTGTTCAGTTTATAGTGATTCTTTTTAAAGTGATATCGCCAACTGGCCTGACATGCACAATACAGGGTTTTTAGTCAATTTTGTGAAATTGGGATCGTTTTCACAACCTTGTTGTGCGTTTATGAAAAGCATTTTTAGTTCATCATTGTCCTTAGCCTACCCTAAATTATAAATGTCAGTGGAGCGTTTTTTTTTTTTTTATTTAAAAATGTTGGCTGGTCTGATGAGTCTCGATTTCTGTTGAGACATTCAGATGGTAGAGTCAGAATTTGGCGTAAACAGAATGAGAACATGGATCCATCATGCCTTGTTACCACTGTGCGGGCTGGTGGTGGTGGTGGTGGTGTAATGGTGTGGGGGTTGTTTTCTTGTCACACTTTAGGCCCCTTAGTGCAAATTGGGCATCGCTTAAATGCCACGGCCTACCTGAGCATTGTTTCTGACCATGTCCATCCCTTTATGATCACCATGTACCCATCTGATGGCTACTAGCGTAATGGTGAACAGTTTTTTATGAACATTAATAAAGATTAATGTCTTCCTAATTGTTAGTTAATGCAAGTGACTTTATTGTAAAGTGTTAGCTAACTGATATAAAGATATCTATAATTATCTATAAAGATAATTCACAGATTACTTGTATAGCATGGTGTATTTATCACAATTCACCCCTACTAGTGAATAAATGTGTATTACAGGAACACATTTGTTCCTGTTATTCAGAAACACTCCCTTTCAAAGGTGAGAAGGACAAATTAATGACACATTCAACTGTGATCACTGCTGTCTGAATATTGAATAATTTATAAACGTATCTGCATGTATCAAAAATGTGTAAGACTGAAGCTAGGAAGCTGTTGCCTGTTTATTTGAGTGAGACAGGCTAGCAGATTGTGTGGTATTGCTCATTTTGAGGCCAGCTCTGCTATGAGGCAGCAGGTGGACTCGATTACATTTTATAGCAAATTTGAAACACCAACTATGTTGCAATGTTATTAAAAACGTAGTTCACATAATCAGCAACAGGTTTTAGTATCATGCCTGCAGTAAATATCTTCATTCCTAATCTTAACCTTTACCCCCATCCTTCTCTCCATATTGCTGATATGGCTGCATAATTAGTCAATGGAAAAGCATGAGAACTTCCTGAGTAACTACAACTCAAGGTGCCTTTAGCCATAGACATTTACATTTAAACAATCACTTTTACAGGAAGTCATTACAATAGATTTTCGAGAAGTTAACGTACAATATTTGATTGCTTTAATTTGTGTCGTTATATAAAAAGTGTGCTGACGAGAATAATAAATCAGAATGTTTCTAATCATTTTTAAATCATCAAATGATTCTTTTTTTCTTCTGTGGAACAGAAAATATGATATTTTGAAGAAGGTTTCAGTTGTTTTTATCAATACAATGAAAATGAACGGGGCACAAAACAACAAAGGACTTTATGATTTTCATGATAATAATAAAAAAAATCTTCTTTTATGTTTTACAGAAGAAATAAAGCCACATGCAGGTCTGGAACGACATGGGTGTGAGTAAATGAAGTTTTTATTTCTAGCTGAACTATCCCTTTAAGTGCCATTGATGAATATCATCAGAAGTTCTTGCAAATGTTTTCATTTTCAGTATTGGAAGAACTCATGGAGAACAACCAAGCCAGAGTCCGTCAAGAGATCAAGGACCAAAGATTGCAGGCCTGTCTTACTTAAGATTGCGAGCACACAGCTGTGCGAAGGTGACCTTTACGCTCTCTCTGAATGCACTGTGATTTTCATCTCACGCAGCTTGTTCTCAGAGACGTTTTCACTTTTTGTTCAAGCTTGTCCTCAGAATTGTGCTATGTCCCCTTTGCCCTAATCATCTTGCAAAGAAAATATTAAAGTAAGGCTGATTATAGAGGAAGTCACATGGACGAGATTGTGGATGAACGCTTTTGTGTCCTTTTTTTATTTATTTTTTTATATTTTATTTAAATTTTTTGCATAGTGTATGAATGTAAGAAAACAAAGAAAACCAGACAAAATACCCATAACAAAAGAAATAAACAAAAAAATATAAAAAAATATAAAAAGAAAGTAAGTAAATATATATATATATATATATATAAAAAACAAAAAAAATAACAAAAACATGAGGGGTTGAGCTAGCATAAACAAGGCTTAGACATAAAATAATTAGTACAGTGAGAACAATAAATTATACATTATTCAGGCTTTAGGAAATCCACAAAGGGCTGCCATACAGTTTGAAATTGGCGGTGAGAATTGGACTCCCTTGTTGTGTCCTTTTAAGTTGGCATGAAGTTGGATAGTCTTTTCTTCCCTGTTGTGATGTATGTTCTTCAACAAGTAAAAAATGTATAGGGCGAGATTTTTGTCCAATGGGAATTGATTGTATGGTTCTTTGCTATTGCTGTGATCTCATGCGAGTGACAGGCTGTCCCGCCCTCATGCCAATAAACACGTCATCAGAAAAGTAAAAGATTCTGAAGGCACACGGTTTAAATAATGGATAAATAATTTATATATTCCATAAAAACATACAAAATGTCCATTTTGACTTCATGGTGACTTTAATAAAATGCATTTAATAAAATGCTTTAATAAAATGCCATCCACTGATCCATTATACTTTTCGCCAAATGGTGCCATAAAATATACCTTACATTTACAGTCCACTCCCCTTCATGGTGAATCAGTAGATAATGATTAGCCTCAATAAAGTAGAGTTAAACTTTGACTTGAGCAGGAAGCTTGTCAAGACTGAAACCTCAGTCTTTTGAGGAGAGGAGCTCTGCTGACAGGTCTGTGCGTCTTATCCTTTCTTAGCTTTCTTCTTAGTTGTCTTTCATTTTAGGCTGATTTAAAAAAAAAAAAAAAGTATTTTAGTTAACAACACATCATGTGCTTTGTGATGCTTTTGATGTCTTGACAGGCTGGGGTCTTGTTTGACTTTGCTGAGTGCTTCTAGAAGGGTGTAGAGCAGCTTATGTGGAAGGGCATTTAAAGATATCGAAACTTGCTGTAGCATTGTCGTATTGCGTTCTGGGTGTGAGCATGTTTATGAGCAGATTTGCTAGAGCAACAAGTGGGCCTGTGATATTTTTGATCGCATACTGTTAGAATGTCATCAGAGGTCACAAGCCTTGGCTGGAAGGCAAGGCCTCTTGTTCTCAGACCTCGATACTAAAAATGTCTTTAAATTTTAAACATGTAAAAATTCTTTAAAATGTCAAACCTAAAGTGTTTGAACCAAAATTTTGGGTTCAAACACTTTAGGTTTGAAATTGTAAAGAATTTGCTTTACTTTCATTCTTACAGCTGCCACTTTGAGTATGGAGAATGAGTATTGATTTCAGATTATGCACCAGAATGCCCTAATTCCTTAAGTACGTAGGCACAGATATAAGGAGACAATAATTTATCTGTATAGTGTTGACTGAGTTTTAAGAAGAAGTAGCTTATCAGAGGTCACTTAACTTCAATGTCACCTTGTGTCACATCTGTCTCAAGGCGTGTCAGTCTTTCACAATAGATCTGACAGATACAAGAGAAATAAAAATCCAGTATCAGTAAAGCACTAAACCATACAGCTTATTTCAATACAACATTTCAGTAGAACTGCCGACACAGCTTAACCTACTCTTGGAAAGACCTCAAACCGACACAGTAAGATTTATCTAAAGATGCTTATCTGTTCATACACACAGTGTGTGAACACTAAACATTTCTAGATAATTCTGTTTATTGATTATCTAGATAAATATGGTTGAGCTGAAGTATGGAACCACACCTGTACGCAACTTGCTGTATTAATGATCTGCAACTTTCATTTACCTTGTTCTGTTTCCTTCTATCAACTCAAAATGTTCCGTTTCAGTGAATTTATCATTTTAAGGCAATCAGGTTACTTTCTTTTTTCAACAAATCAATTATTATTAAAAAAATTTACAGTATAAATTATGTGACTGATATGTTAAATTGAGAAACCAATAATTTTCTTAGCTTTAACAAAGCAACTTCTTCAAAAAGTTATTATAAAATGAGAATTCATTGATATTGTTTCTTTGAAACTGAGAAATGACCCTGAAAATGCAAAAAGGTTTCACCATGTATTGCAACGCAGGAAATCAGACAAAGAAAGAAAATTATGTTTGCAGGTAAAAAAAGAGACAAAAATAAATGAAATATTGAAACACCATATAACCATATAATATTTTGGCCTGTTCCTCTTATCAGATGAGTGGATCCACATGTACATCATTATTTAATGGTTAATTTGTTTAAAAGGCATTGTAATATAACTGTCAGTACAGACATTGTAAAATGTAATAAACTGTGATGCAGCGGTGACACGTGCACTTATTCAGTGCTGTCTGGCACAGGACGGCCTCCACACTAGAATGCCAAGTGACCTTTAAATAACCTTTTTATGGGCTGCGATTCATGAAACCACACACACACAGGCACACACACACACATACACACACACACACACACACACACACACACACACACACACACACACACACACACATGTCATTATACACATTTGTGTCCTCATATGTCACAAAAACATGCCCACACACACACACACACACACACACACACACTGTACCACATGAAGAGTCATGATGTCACCATCACATCCACTATTTGTAAGGATGTATGAGACCTAAGAAAAGCCATCTTTTATATGCTGAAATATTTGTAATGTTTAAAATATTACTCAGGACTTATGGTTGAATAGTACTTTTCGCTGACAATCATTGACTGAAGTTTAACATTAAAGAAGCAGATGGTTCCTGATTGGAACATTTCTGACACCATGTGTCTCCAAATATGCTTTAATATTGCTCAGTTTGCACAGCAGGTTCCATCATGTCAGGGAAAATATCTGATAAAGTTATATGACAAACAAATGTCACTGCTATAAATTATAATTGCTTCTATAGTAAGGTGATTTTTATTAAAGGCAATGTTTTCATATCTTTTCCATCAGGTTTTGTTGGTCGGGAAGATGAGAGGTGCGCGTTTGCTTTACTTGACCCTTCTCGTCAGCATTGTAAGTGTGTGTGCAAGTAGGATTTTAACTTGGTGACCTTGTAGTCTCCTTACAATCTTTTATTCTGTCCATAAATGAGTAACTGTGCTGAAGTCCATTTTCTGCCCACACTCCATTAATCAAAGACTTGACATAATCTGGATTCATTCAGCCAGTGGAAAGTTAAATGATTTGTTTTACATAAATAATCCACAAACTGAGCAAATACTCCGACCTTCACATATTTACTGCTTATGTTGTAGAAAGACAATATAGTAATTAAAATGCTTTATTCTCTGATTTATTAGGAAGTGTGGTCAGATGTAGGGTGATTTGCAAGGAAATCCCATTCTCAGAAAAAATACAAGCCGCTAATGTTGCTCATGACTGTCTAGATTAATAACTGACATCCTATGGTACATCATATGGCATTACATGACCACCTTCCTAATATTGTGTTGGCCCCCCTTTTGCTGCCAAAATCGCCCTGGCATGGACTCCACTAGATCCTGACGGTGTGCTGTGGTATCTGGCGACAAGATGTTAGCAGTAGATCCTTTAATTCCTGCAAGTTGCGAGGTGGGACCTCCGTGGATCGGACTTGTTTGTTCAGCACATCCCACAGATGATCAACCGGATTGAGATCTGGGGAATTTGGAGGCCAAGTCAAAACCTCAAACTTGTTGTTGTACTCAAACAATTCCTAAACCATTCCTGCTTTGTGGCAGGGCACATTATCCTGCTGAAAGTGGCCACAGCCACCAGGAAATACCATATCCATTAAAGGGTGTACATTGTTTGCAACAATGCTTAGGTAGGTGGTACGTGTCAAAGTAACATCCACATGGATGGCAGGACCCAAGGTTTCCCAGCAGAACATTGCCCAAAAATATCAAACTGCCTCCGCTGGCTTGCCTTCTTCATCCAGGTGCCACGTTCTGCAGGTAAGTGACACACACACCCAGCCATCCACGTGATGTAAAAGAAAATGTGATTCATCTGACCAGGCCAGACCTGTTGGCACTTTCTGCGGTGGACAGGGGTCAGCATGGGCACCCTAACTGGTCTGCGGCTATGCAGGTCCATACACAACAAACTGCAATAAGTATTCTGAAACAATTTGAGCTACAGAATCTTGTCTCTTTGATCGGACACACGGTCTTTACGTGCATCAATGAGTCTTGGCCGCCCATGACCCTGTCGCCAATTCACCACTGTTCCTTTCTTGGAACACTTTTGACAAACACTTCCCACAGCAGATCGGGAACACCCCACAAGAACTGCAGTTTTGGAGGTGCTCTGACCCAGTTGTCAAGCCATCACAATTTGGCCCTTGTCAGACTCACTCAAATCCTTACGTTTTCCAGCTTCTAACATCAATTTTGAGGACACAATGTTCACTTTCTGGCTAACATATCCCTCTTACTAACAGGTGCTGTGATGAAGAGATAATCAGTGTTATTCACTTCATCTGCCATAATGTTATGCCTGATCTGTGCATATTGGTGATTTTGTCAATTAGTACATTTTTATTTAGCAACAATAGGGTGCTCTTTTTCATACAGCTTCATAATTCTTACTCAGAACTTTTTTTTCCTCTCTAAGGCTCATGGGATTGGTCTGGAGGACAAAAAAGGGCCATTAGGACATAAAGTTTTAGATGTGCCAGAGGCTACACCTGTTCCATATGCCATTTACCAGGTACTGTAGGCTCCGTTCTAGGGTTTGAATGTTTTTTTTTTTTTTTTTTTTTTTATTAGAACATTTATCGATAAATGTATGGTCAGTATAATTTGTTGAATGTTTTCATTGAAAATATTCTAGAAATCTGTTCTTTGTTCAGTTTACATCTGCATCGGAAGATGTCTCTTCATACGTTGTAAGTGGAGAGACGGAAGGAAAGATCAGTATCTCTTCAGACGGCTGGCTATTTCTGGAGGAACCTCTGGAATGGAGCCATGAGAAAAACCACCATCTAGAGGTAATATTGTAGTATGATGCATTACACATAACATGCAAGCACTTTGGTCTTTGAAAAGACACAAATGCCTACGTTGGTGGTGGTTGAGGAGAGACCCTGGACAGTAGTTCATATGAAAGCATTATATATATGCCTCATTCATTCATTCATTCATTCATTCATTCATTCATTCATTCATTCATTCATTCATTCATTCATACGTTGTTTGTTTCTAGTATGCCCATAACACATTGATGTATAACACATCCATGTTTTATTTTTAGCAACATGGTTTTGGGTTCAAATATGTGCATAAGGAAAGTCTATATTTTAGGTCCTTAAACCGGTAACCATTTATTTTCGCAATTTTTAATCCATGTATTACCTTCACTAGTTCATTTTAAATAGTTTTGTGGAATGAACATTTATTTTTAATGTACAATATTCCTCTCTAGGTCATAAAACTATATAATAATTATATAAAATTATTTGCTATATAAAATTGAATATATACATTATATTATTTAATTTAATTTAAATTTAATTATTTATTTAAATTATTTAATATATCAAATAATTTTATATAATTATTATATAGTTTTATGTCCTAGAGAGGAATATTGTATGTTAAAAATAAATTTGTATTATATATATACAATTTTTTTTTAAATTATTGCACGTCATACTGCAAGACTTAAAAAATATGTCAACATGTTAATATTAATTATAATATAAACAATTCTAAAATATGTGTTTCTCTTCAGATTGAAGCACTTTCAGAAGATGGTGAAACTGTCGATGGGCCTTACGCAGTTGTTTTGCAAGTTGTGGATGTCAACAACAATATCCCTGTCTTTAGTGAGAGTCAGTACAGTGGCAGTGTTAGAGAGCATTCACCTGCAGGTGAGAGAAACGCACACATTATCACTGGATGCTAAAACTTGCTGATTCTCTAAACTGTTAAAATAAAACAATGAAACACTGTCCATGTACTCACTTTTCACTGTACTTTTAATCTTGTGTGCATGCAGGATTTATATTCATGCAGGTGTTCGCATCAGATGCAGATGATCCCAACACAGTAAATGCTCAACTGAAGTTCAGCATTGTGAACCAAATCCCCAATTCCGGAAACACATTTTACTTTGACATAAACCCAGACAGTGGAGAGATCTTTGTAACAGACCAAGGTACATCAACACATCTGGAACAAAAATAAATGGAAAACTCAAATGTGCGTGTTATTTTTACTGGGTGATTATTTCTTTATATTGCTGTTGTATTGCAGGAGCGGAGTTTCTGAAGGCCAGGCCCGCCTTAACTTACAGCCATGGGGAGATCCGTGGCAGTCCTGATGTCCTGAGGAAAAAGTTTGAGGACTACTGTATTCCAAAGAACAACATACCACTAGAGAACAACCCCTTTTACACATGCATCGAGCGTGTTGGTGAGAACACAGAAACACACACAATGATCATGCTATTTAACAGATTTGTGTTCAGAGGAGTATTTGAAAAAGCAGTTAAGAGACTCATTTACTAGAATTTCACAATAAATAACACAGAACTTTCAGAAATATATAAATGGACCAAAGGAAACCAGTATTTGCGGGAGGACAGAACCCCTGATAGACGCACGTCACAGAGACATTGAATTAATTTACTCATCTGCAATATGTCTAAGACATTTCCTGTCAGATGTTAAATAGACATGGACCCTGTACAGGGTCGGGAATGACATCGTCATGTATATACTTTCAATTTTAAATGTCTGTGGAGGAGCTATGTCATGTGGTATCATTTGAAAGCTTAGAGTCTCTACTTTCTGGAGATATGCATCACTTTGGCATTTGTTTTACACAAAGTAATGTATTTACACTGAATTACTCAGGTAACATTTCCACCTGGATTTGGCCTACCCAAATTGAATAGCTTCCTATACACACATACAGTGGTCTAGAATCAAAATGTTGGTGTAATTTTACATGAAACCCTTTAAAGTTACATAAAACACTGCTAAAAATGATAAACATGTAAGTATATGTTGTCTAAGCTGTTATAACCCCCCCAAAAAATTAGGCACTTTTAGATTTTTTTAATATAAATTCATTTTTGAAGGTGTGTAACTCAGGCTCTGTGTGCTCTAGGACCCTGCAGACAGTTTGGGCTGCTTCCAGCGTGTATAATTAATTTAATGACACTGGGATATTGCATTTATATCACTGTATATGGTGGTGGGAGGAGGTGGTGGAGGGGGTAGCAAGGTCAGGGGAGGGGGGAAAGGGGGGGTCATCCCTTCAGACCCATTTGAATAAATCTTACATACATGACACAGACAAACTTCTTTTTTCCACTATTTTCTAGAATTTAGTGGAAACAAACCAAACTGACTAGCCTAGAAATCTAGACGCACCCTAGCGGCAGCAAATTTAATTTGCCCGCAAGTGTCGTCTAGGAACTCTCAATACACGTCTGAGCTGTATTCCTCAGAATCTGGACGGCCCAATCACATCGTGTATAGAGTCAGCGGGCGGGGCCATAATGACGACGGCCGAGTTGTGCTTGCGTGCTTCTAGTAAACACAAAAACTGGCGAACGGCGGCGGTCTTTCGAATCAGCTTTGACCGCGATCCAGGAAGACTTGGAGTTAAGCTTTTCTCTGAGAAAAGAACAAAGAACGGCACTGAAGTCATTCTTAAAAAGGGAAGATGTGTTCGGAGTTTAGCCGACCGGATACAGCGAATGTTTAATCAGTCAGCGAGCTCTGCTTCACCTTAGTTGCTCTGGTTGGTGTAGCACTATCCTATCGCGTGTAGAGGGAGTTTGAAAGACAACCGTTTAACCCGCCCCTCGGATTGCGCCCTGTCTATGGTGAGTTTCCAGACCAAACATCTTGATGTGGGTCTGGCTTGTCAGGCTACAAACTGACTGCAGAAACCTAGAGCACACAGGGCCTGAGTTACACACTTTCAAAAATGAATTTATAAAAATAAATAAAAAAGCGCCTACTTTTTGGGGGGGTTATTACAGCTTAGACAAGATATACTTACATGTTTATTACTTTTAGCAGTGTTTTATGTAACTTCAAAGGGTTTCCTGTAAAATTACATCAAAATTTTGAACTTAGACCACTGTATGTGTGTATGGGAAGCTTTTCCATTTGGGTAGGCCAAATCCAGGTGGAAATCCCAAAAAATGGTCTTGAAGTTTAGTTAAGATGTTGATTATTTAGAATGTATGTAAAACTGAGATGTTTTTTTTTTTCTAAGATGTTTATCAGATGTTTGTACACAACGGATGTTTTCCAGATTAAGCGCTCTTTAGCAGACATCTTAGATGTACCTGCTATCTGGGGCATGTCATGAACAGAGCTGATTACAGTACTCTCACATACACACTCAGATTAAACTGGTGTGTTAATGATGAACACTTCTGTGATTACATTCGCTCGGGTGTGTGGAATGTGCCACGTGCTGTAAATAAGAACGCAGTCATTAACTGAGCTCAAGCAGTTCAGCCCATCATCAGTGCAGATTAAAACAGTGAACAGTCTCAGAAATGAGGCAGGATTTGACCCAGATTAGTTCACCATTCAGCATCCGCATTCCCAGCTCAAATCAATCAACATCATGTTACTAACAGAAATGTGCAGGTCTGTCACTTCATGAAATGCTAAGGAATAATATTTTACTGATTGAAAGTTCACTTTACAATGGAAATGACCCCATGATTTACTCCCCCTCAAGACATCCTAGGTGTATATGAATTTCTACTTTCTGATGAGCACAATCCGAGTTATATTAATAAATATCCTGACGCTTCCAAGCTTTATAATGGCACTGATGGGGTCCATTGAGTTTGAGGCTCAAAAAAGCACATCCATCCATAATAAACATACTCCACACGGCTCCAGGGGGTTAATAAAGGCCTAATTTACGCTAATAAATGGAAACAAATCCATTCAAAACTTCACAAAGTAAAATATTTATCTTCCGCCAGACCGCCCTTTCGCATTCAATTTCAGATTGTGTTCATCAGAAAGAAGAAAGTCATATACACCTAAGATGGCTTGAGGGGGAGTAAATCATCGGGTCATTTTCATTTTAAAGCGACCCCTCCTTTAAAGGTGAACACCAGAGCTACTTGCCAAATAAATACACAAATGGACATGAAAAACCTTATTTATTATCTAAGACATTTTTTACAGTGCAATCATATTAAGACCAATAGTGAGACCAATTTTGAAACACTAATTAATAAAGCTCTGAAACCTTACGAAAGTTTTGTTTTGAATTCGATTATAATTTCCTGAAAGTAATACCGGTTGGTTTGTAAAAAGTTGAATTTGTAAGGGGGCTGTGTTTTCATCTATAGATACATCTAACTGAAAAACTTTGCGAAGCAATTGGTTAAATTTATTCAGAGTTTCAAAAAGCTTTGTTTCTCCCATCATTACAGGACAAGAGCAAAACTTTGAGTGTGATATTGTTTTTTTTCCTCAACAAATGCTAGATAAAAAAACATCTCTGACATATAGGGCTAGTGGTATTTTGCCACTTTGTAACGCCACACAGCCAATCAAATTCAATGAGAGTTGAATAATCAGTAATAATTAATGAGTGGTTATTTTGTTTGAGCAGAAAGAAGACAAGTGAATCTTTTCCTGGATCCAGACTATGTACTGATTGTTCGTGCAGAAGATTTGGGAGATCCAAATGCTTTGAGCAGCACAACAAGAGTCAACATAGCTATCATTCAAAACCTCTGGGTCAACCCTGGACAAATCAACATTAGAGAAAATTTAGAGGTGGAATACCCTCTGTATCTTGCCACAGTAAGTCTGGATCTAAAAACAATGTTATGTTACGGTAGGCAGTGCCTAAACTTTTCATTTTTATTCATATAATTGTATTCTACTGAAGTGTATACAAAAATTCACATCAAAATGATTACGCTTTTTTAAAATAGGTGCGCAGCAATGATCCCACCGCGATATATAGACTGGTACAGAAAGAAAGACTTTCCTTCCCCTTCACCATCAATCAAGATGGAGAGATCTATGCTACAGCTCCTCTGGACAGAGAAGAGAAAAATATGGTAAATAGATGAGAAATTGACCTGAAAAGAAAAATAGTAAATACCAGTTTGTAGACTACATCAGGGGTCTAACCTATTTCCCTCCCTGATACTTATTGAATAAAACTGAGTGTTGCATTTTAAGCCAGACCTTTAATAACAATTATGTGTGTTTTAGTACATTTTGGTGGCCATGGCAGAAGATGAACAGGGTGTTGCGTTGGAAAACCCCTTGGAGATTATTGTGCAGGTGGAGGATGTGAATGATAACCCTCCTATGTGTGATGAAGCTCTGTTTGAAGTGCAGGAGAAGGAGCCTATAGGTAATGATGTGAGAGCGTTTTAACACACCTTGCATCGGAAACTGACCAAATGCATTCAGAGGTGTCCAAATTACCTCACACCAGTATTTTAGTATTCTCAGACTGGATGATCTTTTTCCTTCATTGAGATTTTTAATGATATGCATGTCTTTAGGTAATCTGATTGGCATTCTGCAAGCTCATGATAGTGATAAGGAGAACACACTGAACTCATTACTAACCTACACACTCCTGAGTCAGAAGCCTACCAAGCCATCTGAAAAAATGTTCACCATCGACCAAACAAATGGTGAAATCACAGTAGCCAATCAAAACTTTCGAAGGAAAGAGGTATCTCAGTACGAGCTCACCTTTAATGTGACTGATGCAGGTAAACCAAACTCAAATGAACTAAAAATGAACATTTATGACGAATAATGTGCATTTTAACGTCTGCGCTTATTTGTAGTTTACACCACAGAATGTAAAGTAGTCATCAAGGTCATCGACATCAATGATGAAATCCCTGTCTTCGAGAAAAAAGATGTATACATTTTATTTCACTACTTAAAAATGTATATTCCTTCTTCTTGTAGATTATTGAATATTACATTAACTAATCCCTTGTTGATACTCTCCCCTGTTGCAGTATGGGACCCACAGTATTCCTGAACTGGCTGAAGTGGGCACCACTTTACTCATGATCAAAGCCACAGATGCAGATGACCCAGGAACAGGAAGCTCTAGGGTGGAGTATCATATCTCTGCTGGAAACCCACATAACCTCTTCTCCATTGAGGTTGACGAAGCCACAGGAATGGGCAGAGTCTACATCGCTCAGGTAACAAGAAGACACATATTGGAAAAACTTTGTATTTCTGCTTTTTCTCCCTTATATTTCTTTGTTTTCATATTTTCGATTTTCAGCCATTGGATTACGAGCTCCAGAGCGTCTACAACCTTCAGATTTTTGCCCGTAATCCCGAGCCCCTGATCAAAGGAGTGGAATATGATGAAAATGCCACAGCAGTCGTTGTCATTCAGCTAGTGGACGTGGACGAGCCTCCAGAATTTGAAATGGACACTCTTAATGTCAATGTCCCAGAAAACATCACGATTGGAACCGTAATAATGAAGGCTGAAGCAAAGGATCCAGAGGGAAAGACTATCAAGTAAGGCTTTACGTTGTGTCTCCATACATAATCAAATCATATATGAGCTGATAATCAGTGCTTTGATTATGCTACTTCTCAACATTATTGAAGACAAAGTTCTGTTCCAGCAGTTATGTGTTCAAATTTACAAAAGGAAGAGATCTGATCACATATAATTCCAAGCCTAGGGGTGACACAAAAAAACATTGGTTTCTTAGAACTGGATCTAGAATAGAACATTACTTTTGAATTTAAATAATTTTCTTTAAAGGTCCACTGAAATCAAAATGTAAGTTTTTTAGCTTTTAGTATGACTGTGTCAGCCTTAAAGTTATGAATAAGCTGGTATGTTCCAAAACTATGACAACATTTGCATTTAGGAGATATAAGCACTCAAAATGTACAGTCTCCCACTTCCGTTAAAACGAATCTCAGATCTTTGTGACATCATCGCAGATTTCACTTTCTCGTCAAAGCTCCAGTCCAATCAAAATGCTCTCTAGAATCTAAAGCACGCCCCTACACTGCCGAAGCTAAGGCTGAAATCGGTCAGGAGTTGTTAACACACATTTACTAATTTCTACATGGTGAAAGGCACATAGCACACTATATATGTGATAGGAAACGATTCAGTGTAAATATGCTTTCATTTGAGGCGAATAAAGTCTGTTTTCACGGTAGTTTCACGCACCGCAGCAGCTCACACACACCCCAACGGCTCTGGTCTACATTTAGACTACAGACACGAGAGCGCAGCGCGGATCATGTGCGCGAGTCTGCGCAGACAACAAACATATCGACCCATTTTGAATTAGAGGAAACTGGCTTTACCAAACAGAGAATGGTCCGCTCTTGCGCTCTAGTCAAACTGTATATTAACGAAACACTATTGGCTGTTTCAAAAAAGGGGAGGAGCTGCTAACAGCTGAAGTTGTTTCCGGGGAAATTACGTCAACACATTGAATAATGCGACGCGTTTTAAGGCACTTCAGTGGGCCTTTAAGAAATCTCCTGGTCTTTTACTCTAGATTAAGAAAGAACAGTAGTTTTTTGTGCTAAAGAAGGGAATTTTATGATATAATTGTTGTCAGATTTGTTGGTGGTTTGACATATAATGGAGGTACCTATGTCAGACACCACTTGTGAAAATTATATTTTGTATTTTAATAGTTGAATACACATTTTTAAATTCCAAATTATTAGCACAACCATTTAAATTAAAGCACTCAAGCTGTGTGAATATCACAAGTTTCTGTAAAACTTGTTGATCATGTTCTCCAACATGATTTGAGAATCCAAAAAAGCATCTTGCGCTTCAATGAAAGCAAGAACATCTGATGTTTTGTTCACATGATCAATGTCACAACTTTGCATATTTAAAGGGATAGTTCACCCCCAAATTAAAATTCTGTTATTAATTACTCATCAAGATATTTGTGTTCCAAAGAAGAATGAAAGTCTTATGGGTTTGGGACGTCATGGGGGTGAGTAATTAATTTACAGAATTTTCATTTTTGGGTGAACTATCCCTTTAAAGGGTTACTTCACCGCTTTTTCATATTAAACTATGTTATTCCCTTAACTAAAACAAGTTGATACATAACTCTCTCGTCTCAGTGGGTGCACTTAATCTCTGACGCGCGATGACGATCTGATAGCTTTTAGCTTAGCCCACTAAGCCCAGTTCATTCACTATGGTACCAAACAGAGATCAAGTTAGAAGTGACCAAACACCTCCACGTTTTCCCTATTTTAATACAGTTACACAAATAGTTGAACGATCAAATATGGTGACACAAAATAAAATGTGGCGCTTTTCTACGCGGATTAACTAAGTAGAACTAATCCCTTTGATTTTTTCAGACAGGACTTTACTCTACTGCGCCGAGTGGAAGTACTCTCAGAAGTTCTATTCTGCTATACATTATAGTTCTCCTTTTTAAACCACTTAGAAAAGCACCACGTTTTATTTTGTCATCATACTTGATAGTTCAACTATTCGTGTAACTGTATTTAAATAGGGAAAACGTGGAGGTGTTTGGTCGCTTCTAACTTGATCTCTGTTTGGTACCATAGTGAATGAACTGGGCTTTGTGGGCTAAGCTAAATGCTATCAGATCGTCATCGCGCGTCAGAGATTAAGTGCACGCACTCAGACGAGAGAGGTATGTATCAACTCGTTTTAGTTAAGGGAATAACAGTTTAATATGAAAAAGCGGTGAAGTATGCCTTTAAATAGTGGCCTAAAAATAGTCCTACTTTATTTAGGTTTAAAAGGTTCTTCAAATCTCACATTTTAAAGTGGTCTGAGACTTTTCACCTCCACTGTATGTTATTTAAAATAGCTGTCTGGGAGCCGTAACTCGTGTTTGATAGCTCTTTTTAGTAATAATTCGAATTTTAAATGCATTTCTTCTATTTCCTGCTTTTAAATGTTCTGTTTGTCAGGCTAAAGATGGAAGGAGATGAACATAATTGGTTGGAGCTGGATGCTGACTCTGGTGAACTAAAGACTAAAGCTGCTCTGGACAGAGAGACAGTGGAACAGATCACTCTCACAGTCATCGCTTATGAGACAGGTGAGAAGAACACAGCAGAGCGCCGAAGCATTGTGTCTCACCAGGCCAGTGTTATTTGGTTAATATTACAATCTATTTATTTTCCTTTCAGAGGGAGACAAGCAGGAGGCTGAGATGACGGTGAATATTCAACTGTTGGATGTGAACGACAACTACCCTAAACTTCAGTGGAAACAGAACTACATCTGCATACAAGACATGACTCCCTTGATACTCACTGCTGTAGATAAGGATGCCGACCCCTATAGGGAGCCTTTCACCTTCTCCATCAACCGCAAGTCACCAAACTTTGAGATCAAACCTGTGGATGGTGAGCAGATCTTTGGTTTAGCTGCTGTGGCTTTTAAAAACAACAGGCTTATACACTTTTCACACTGCGCTTAATGCGGGTTATCACAGTTCTAAACCCTGCTTTTAACCCTGGGTTAAGGGAGGTTTCACACTTGTAATTTAGAAGAGGGGTTTTACCACAGTCCGAAACATGGTTAGCACCGCTTTTGTGGTGGTATCAAATCTGTACAGTGTGAAATAAAGCTGTGTTAGAATGTTACTGCTAGATGCTTAGAAACAGACATCCAATCACATGCCTTATATTCACCTGCTTTGTGCAGTCACAGAAACATAACGTGTTATAAACAGTGGCCTATATTTCTGCGTTTGAGTGGAAAAATATCAAATGGTGACAGAAACCATTTCATTTTTACATTTATAGTTTGAAAAGCCCATTCTCAATGAACTTGCAAGTTCAGTCAGCCATATATATAATATAAGGATGCGCAATGCTAGAGCCTTTATGTAAACTGGTCGGGTAGTGTATAATCGTCAAATCAATGACACTGACACTGTAAATATGCAAATAAGAACGTTAACCTAGGGTTTATGGATGTAGAGTGTGAAACAGCAGTTCATGAATAACCAGGATTCATTTTTAACCCTGGGTAAATTAGGAGCAATGTGAAACGTGAAGCAAGATAACCCAGGATTCTGCTTATCCAGGGTTTAGAATAACCCAGCATTCAGTATTTCAAGCCGTTCTTTATGACGTCTGCATTTAATTTATTTACTGCTGTAACTGCGTAAACATGTTTTGATATCTGCAGGAACCTCAGCGAAGCTGATTCTGAAGAAGAAGCCCTCAAGTGATCAGAATGTCAGTGTTCCCATCAACATCAAAGACAATGCTGGGATGGGCATCACTCAAAAGTTTGATGGTAAACTATTTTTTTTTCTCTGTATTTCATATATAACATTCAATGCACTCATAGGCTCGCACTTTAGCATGGTATGACATCTAAGCTGAGATTTCTTTCTCTTAGTGCGTATATGTAACTGCACTAAATTGGGCTACTGTTACAAGGAGCCAGAAGCTCACAGCTGGAAGCTAGGCATGAGCAGCACCATCGGCATACTGGCAGGAATATTCGGCTTCATCAGTAAGACTGATATGTTGGAACTAATTTTGCTCGTTTAATATTTAAACATAAAAAGAAGCTAATTGAGTTTAATATTTTTTCCCCCAGCTCTCTTCCTGATCATTGTTGTTTACCGGATCAAGAAGAAGGATCAGAGGAGAGCAGCAGCTGGTGTAGAGACTAAACCAATGCTATAGAGCATAAAGCAATGCCATGTTGAGATAACATGTCAACTATAACATTATTCAGTACACAACCCAGGCAATCTGACATCCATGACCCTCAACACACACACAAACCTTTATTTTGTAAAGTGGTTTATTATCATTAAATATGCATGTTCAAGGTTTGCATCATCTAACAGTTTTAATAACTGTTTTAGTAACTTATTCGCCATGTGACTTAATCGCCATATATAATAATTAATAAATATAATTGCCCTAGTGTTTAAAGGGAACACAAAACCAGTTGTTTTCTTGGAATTTGTGGTCTATTTTTGGTACAGTTGAGTACTTTGAGAAATGAGTGTTGTCATATGGATTAAATCTATAAAAAAACTCTTCTATTTATTCCCCATTAACCAAGTATCAGTTCAAATGTGTTAAAAAAATCTTTCCATGTTATAGATATATTTGTTTTTGACGTTTCTTCTTGGGCAGGTCAAAGGTCAGGTTCTACAGTGTAATTCCATTATTGAAGAAGTTATAACAATCACAGAATGGCAACATTTTTGCTTGTTGACTGAAAAACCGAAATTGTTCATTCTGTAAATAAAGTAATACTTTGACCCAGATACAGTTTTTTTATTTCTTAAAGTCAAATGGATATTTTTGGAATAAACATGTTAACATGTAAATTATATTGAAAGTAATAGTAATATAAAACCAAATTTTGACAAAATTAATACAAGACCTGGCTTTTGAGTAAAGGATATTTTTTCTTCAAGAGTAAATAATAGTAATGATTAAAGACTTAGCTTCTAAGATAACATCTTATATATTCTTATGTAATAGTATGTCCTGTGTTTCTATAAAGTTTTATAATACATTGCAGGTCTTGAAAGAGACAGATGTTACTGTCAAGAAGAGAATATGACCAATCAAACAAACCAGAGATGCCTAAAACTCACTCTCGTAATTTCTCGGTCTGTATCACTAGTCTGCATCTCTTCATGCTGATCTATTACTCTCATATGTGTCTGTCTCTTAGCAATGTTCCATAACAAACACAAAAACAAGAGAAAATTAACTCACTGAGATAGTTTGAGTGAGGGGTCGGACTCTGAGGAGTTTGTCACGTGGTAATACTAAAAAAAAACGTGATTATACTCTACGTTTGATAATAGCCAGAGCTCATCCGGTGGGGGTTCTGTGTCCATTTTTGGACTCAGAAACACACACAGCTACTTGTCTTCCTGCACTCTGGTGTCATGGGTGACAACTAGTTAAAAGAGTGGAAAGTTGTGTGTTTACATGATCAACTTGGGGAATTGGGGAAAACACAGATTACAATATAAATAAAAAAATAATGTTTTAAGCTTTAGGACTCAATACAAATAGTGTTAAAAGTGCAGATAATCTCTACTTCAATCACCATCAAGTGAAACCTGTATTTTTAACCCTCAGCAAGCCAAATAATTCTAACATTTAGAGCTTTATATATAAACATGAGTACAGATACTTGGAAAAGCAGAAGTTTATGGGTTTTGCTGCTTAAATGGACACATTATAGGGGCTTGTGTCTCATATCACACAAACCCAGGTGAAAAAGACATACTGTTAAATGTATTCAAATGCATTGTAGTATATTTGTATTGTACTAAAAAGATACTCAAGTACATTTTAATGCATTTAATAGTACAGATTTTTCACCTGGGAAGAGTTCAGTTGACTCAGTGCTTCATCATTTCATTCCAACGTAATAACTGGAGCCATTTTGCGCCTTAGTTGTTGACTGTATTTTTTGTTCATTCCATTATTTTCTCTTAGTGAAAGCTTTAAGATTATATACAGGTAGAATAAAATAATTTCCACTCATACACTGTAAAAAAAAATAAAAAATAAAGTTTTACATGCTATGTACTTAAAAAAAAAAAAAGAAGTAAGGATCAAATGTCTTTCAAATGTCAAACATAACTGAATATTAAACATTAACAGATGTTTCCCTTCACTCAAAAACACATAAAATAACACTTCAATTTTTACTCTCCATGTCCAGCCATATACAAAGCATGCTGGGAACTAAAAATCCCCCACAAATGGTGTCTAAAAAATACTCTTAATCCCAAATGGATTTATACATAACAGATAGCCAAGAAGTGTTCGGTTGTGCCCTGCACTCTCCTACAGTTGCCGTTAACGGGTATTATTGACAGTCAAATTCAATTCAAATTCTATTTAGGACATCGCTTACATTAATCGCTCTCTCACATATTTCACAGACAGCACCATTCAGTTTGGTTGTTGTCAATCTAGACTACACTCAGAACTTAGATCTCCACTCTTTCACTGGCTTTGCCACTATCCCACAGCTAAGGATGATCAGATGGATGGACAGATGAGCAGCACTTCTCTCTTGACCTTGCTTGTGGCTGAAAAATGGATGGGCGGATTGATGGATGAATGTCTGAGTGGTGGATGGATCTAGTTCGTGTTCGTGGTCATTTTTGCCTAGCCATCTGATCATCATCTCAATTTCTGATTCTGTCCCTCCCACATAACACGTGCTATCAACCGCCGAAATCATAGAAACAAGAAAATATAGGAGCCGATTCCTGTTCTTACAACACACGCATCTTTTAGGCAGTTTGGATGGTCCTCTGCCAAAAAGAAACCAAAACAACTGTTATGAGAAGCAAAGCCAAATTGAGAATGCTTTAAATTCATGTGTCAACTGACCCTCCCATCTGTAGCTCAGCACTAACTCACCAGTAATACAGACCACCCCATCTGCACATATTCATTCACAGGCTTACCGAGCGCTTTCATCTTCATCTGCTCAGTGCAACACAACCATCTATGAGCAATGTACAATTAATCAAGGTATTAAATTCATTATACCCAGGTGAGTATGAATAGACTGCTAAGTCCTCTATGAGAGAAACTAATGAAAGCAAGTGCCTCTTTTTTTCAATAAGGCAACAAATCTCTGAAATTAAAGTGTGAATGACAGTAGCTCTTTCAAATTGTATTGTTTTCTAACAGTTTGAAAAATAATGTTAATAATATAAAAAATAAACTATTGCAAGCATTTTCATCGTTCATGAAATAGATAGCAACATGCCAACAGTTAAACCACATATCTTAAATGTTAAATGAATTAGGCCATAGACAGTTTGGGAAGGTTGGGAAGGACGAGCACAGGATTTTGATCATCACTTGAAAGTTTAGTCTAAAAATAATGGCATTCATGTGATGCTACACTACCTATACACTTTAATTGATTTATAAAAGATGTTTTTTCCCCGCAACTCATAGTCAAGTTGTTTATGCTTATCAGGTCAGTAGGCCTTACTGGCAACGTGAATGCAACGTCATGCTCGTAATTTCATTACCATCTTTATGTTCTGATTTATTATGTTCTGAATTTGCTATTTAAAATGTGTAAATAAACGTCAGACACAAGATTCCCCCTTATGATAATTGTTTATTTTAAACAATTAAGAACACGGACGATCTTTTTATATAAAAAGTGACGTGTCACGTGACACACTGCGCGCGCCTCCACCATTGAAGAGTGTGAATAGTTAATTTTTCGGGAGTGTTTAACTTTTTATTGCATAATATTTCATGGAAAACGTTGGAATAATGACAGATTTGGCCCGGGCCCTCTAGACTAACTGACCAGGGACCTGTACCATGATGGTAGTTTAACAAATTCAGGGTTACAGGATTATTTTTGAGTTGACAAAACTAAACAATTGTATTAGGCTTTGTTGGTCCCATGATGCTGATCATTAGCTTGGATGCCAGCCGAACTTAGCCCCGCCCACAATATTTTTAGGTCGGGCAGTTCGGTCTGGCCTTGCTCCATCCCCGAACAGAAACTGTTCGGACCAATGAAATCATCAGGGCGGGCTTTAGACGATGACGGACAATCAACAGTAAGGTAATCATGCACGTCATCAAAGGGGCTTGGATTAACTTATATTTTTTAGAATCCTAAACGGAGAGCTTGCTTGTGTGCATTCACCATCACAATTTCTTTCAGAAATGATGATCATGTTGGGTAAGTACTCTGTGTATCATTAAATTATTTTATTTTTTAGAAAACCGGCAAAGATCGTGTATTCCAGCCTGATTTCAGCATGCGTGCAGGGTTGCCAAGTTATTTTAATGGTATACTTTTGTTTTTACAACAAAACCCGCCAACTAACTTACTAGCCCTAACAACAGCAAGGAGAAAAGCTGTCTATGAAAGAAAAAATAGTATGCAAGTAAATAATATGCAAGTAAAAGTTATGAAGGTAGTTTAATTGATATAGAGAAAATTAAACATTTAAGCTCAGTAAGCTTCTTTTTTTAAGTTTTATTTATTGATTTGAAAGCTTATTTGTATGACTTTATGGCTATTTATATTAATTTTAATAAAGTGCCTATTAATGAGTGATTACACTAAAATTATAAATGTGTAATTGATTAGGGTATAATAGTTACATAAATTATCCAAATCATTCAAGATTATTATTTTTTATAAATAAGCATTGTTAAAAGCCAGACGCTTTAGTCTTTTAAAACCATTTGCTATGTAGTGACCTTTAATTTGGATTAGAAACGGGAAGTGACTTTATTGCATCAGAAATGTGTCAGTTTACTCACAGCTGATTGGTCCAGTTTCAGTTTGAGATCTCTTATCCAGAACATAACCTGCCCCAGAGCAGGTTAACTGTGGAGCATAAGTTACTATGGCGATGAACACAGCTAAAAGTCAAACCACTTTAATGGTATACCTAAAACCCAGGATTGGCACAATCTAAGCTTAAACAAATCTGGCTAGCCAGCAAAATTAGCTTCATGGAACAAGCCCCAGGAGAGGACAGCTTTGACATTTTGCTCTCGTTTTATCGCCAGTTGTCTAAAAAAAAAAAAGTTCAACAACGTTGTCAGATTGGTTAAGTAACATTACCTACAATCTACTTTAAGTATTGGTGTTAATATTTATACCTATTTTTACATATTTATGTGGTATCTTTCCTGAATCGTTTGAAATAATAATAATAATAATAATAATAATAATAATAATAATAATAATAATAATAATAATATTTAATTTATAACGCACTTTTCATTCCAAAGAATCTCAATATAAACTAAACTACAGTATGTCCGCCTATTGAAAAATTATAAAAATTACCAATTGATTACCAACAGACAACTATTGATCCATGACGTTGCCACAATGTTGCAGTTACTAACTGGCAACGTTAACGTTACAATGTTACGTTGTGACAAAGGAATTTCAAACAAGTTACATCACCACAACGAAGGTTTAGTCAGCAGATTGCGTTGCAGTTACGTAACAGCCACGTTACACGTATTTGTGTTAGCTGGGATAGCCTAACTGGATTACAAACAAATCAAATGGTGTTCATTGGCCAATTCAAATGGACTAACCTAACATGCGAATTCAATGCTTGTCAATGCATGTTGCGTTCAAACAGTTCAAAAACATGCAATGGTTTAAGCCTGTACAACCGTAGTTTAAACCGTAAAGTGTTTTTAAATAAACGTTCGATCCAAATGACCAGTTTAGGATTGACAGAATGAGTCAGTGGAACTGATGAGTTTCTCTAAGTGTTAAGTGAGCAGATATCTGTCGTGATAATGAATCATTGTGCTTAGCCTACTGTAGCAGGCCTGTCTCAGTCCAAACAATCTGGGCTCTGTCCTAAAAAAAGTGAATAAAAATGAAATAGTATGAAACCTTCTGGTAGCAAAATAAAACATAATTAAATTTAATAGCACCCAGGGGGAAAAAATCTATACATTATGTTTGACTAAAAACCTCAACATTTCCCAGAATCTGTAGGCCTACATGTCGTCGTAGGCTATAGGCTTAATTGGTTAGAGTCAAACTTGCACGGCACTGGAGTTTGCTCAGAGTTGTTTTTAGCTGCATTGCTTTTGCTTTGCTCTTGGCCATGGACCCCATGGACATGCAGTGCCCCCTCTGGACCGAGGGAGACGAACTTGATAATAGCACTGTGTCATTTTCTCACAGACCACTGCCACCTGCTGCTCTGATGATTGCTGTTAGAGGGAAATATTTGTCAAACACTTCTGATGTAATTTCTAGTGATACTAATGTAGTAATTTAATAGTATTTTAATTCTCACCAAGCTCTCTATTTTTCTGTAGATCATTATTTACACTTCCTTGGAAGTCTGTCCGACATCAGTTTTCGTGAGGTGCCTTCATGCACAAACGCCTTACAATAGGCTTATCTCTGTAAGCAGCAATAAGTCAGTTGCGGTTCTCGGACGCAGCCGATATTTCCAACGTGTTTTAGCTACAGTAAATGTAGCAAATCAGTTTGGTTGTTGTCAAATCTTTTTTTTATTTTTTTTATTCAATGCCATGAGAACAAGGTATTACACACTCATAGTAATGAGGAAAAAAATACAAATACAAATAAAAAATACAAATGACATAAAGTCCTGGTGTCAAATCACAGCCATGCCCTTTCTAAAACGCAATGAATCCACTGACCGGCCGGAGTTCTGCGCGTCGCACGCCTTATCGCGGGCATAGGGTGCGTCTCAATCAGCTCCCTAGTTCAGTTGTCAGGGCACTGATCAGGGAGTCAGCCCATTGACTTATGTCCTAATCAGTGCCCTGACTAGTGAACTAGGGAGCTGATTGAGACGCAGATTCAGACTGTAAAAAAAAAAGTTCTGCGGGTCGCACACCGCCCAAACATGGAGGGCAAAATAAGGCTTTTCTCCATCGCCCGCCAGTCATTTTTGCCAGGTTTCGAAGTTTTAATGTAATAAGACAGATATATTAAAATACCACATTCAATATACACCTTATATGTGGCTTATAGATCTAAAGGCCTCGTTTGCCCTTTAGGTATCAAAGCTCACTCCAATAGAGGCATGGCCTCGTCATGGGCCATTTGAAACGCCATTTGAAAACGCGTTCATTGGCTCATCTCGCCCAATATATATATATATATATATATATATATATATATATATATATATATATATATATATATATATGCATGCATCATGAAAACTGATTTTAATCCCTTGTTTTAACAGCCTATTAAGGGAATTTAAGGTTGGTCTGTATTTCATTTTGGTTTTGATACTTCATTAGATTACTTGGCCATTTGCGATAGTTGGCTGTTGGCGCCCCCATGTGCAGAATGGGACAATATGCAGAAACCACGATTACAACCTTTGTCCAAACTGCCTAAAATATGCATGTTGGTTGTAAGAACAGAAATCAGCTTCTTTCTATGATTTTGGCTGTTGACAGCATGTGGGAGGGACAGAATCAGAAGTTTGAGATGATCAGATTGGCTGTAAAAATGAACAGGAACTAGATCCATCTACAGTTCAATAGCATGACAAACTTTTTTTTTTAATACAGAATTGATTCCTTCGATTTCTAATGTTACAGGAATCGACTGTAAACGTTTTCTAAATGCAGACACCTCTTCTGGACTCAAATAATGTTAGAATGAAAATAAGATCACCCTTTGGGCAAATGACTCATTAGTGGATAAAAAGAAGGTGCAGGGATCCCCTGTAACATTGTATGACAGTGAGTGTATAGTGCCATATTAATAAACCACTGTTCAAAAGAGCAGTGGGATCAGTAGGCCTAAGCTATTCTCCAGACAGTAAAGGCTTATTGTTACAAAAAAAAATATATTTCAAATAAATGTTGTTCTTTTGGACCTTCTATTCATCAGCATAATGTTTTCAACATTGATAAGAAATGTTTTTCAAGCACCAAATCAGCATTTTATAATGACTTCTGAAGGATCATGTGACACTCAAGACTTGAGTAATGGCTGATGAAAATTCAAAAGCCTCAAGTATTATAAGTATTCATAAAATTGGCTACACAACTTAAAAACTGCAGATATGCATGTCCTAGAACCAGGGCCATGCACAAGGGGGGGCCCGGTGGCTAGAGCCACTGCCCCTTTCCCCTCATCGGCTAAGGTGCCCCTCTTGCCCCCTTCCCTCCCTCACCATAGATATAATATACGTAGACGCCTCATAGACTGACGCTGCCTATTGGAGCGGACGTATCAGGGCGGCGCCATCTTGGATGGGTCCCCAACGCCCCCCGCATTTATTTCTACTGAGGAAGATGTGTTGACAACTACAATGATCATAACTCCCCGAGTTTTTACCGGATTTTCACACGGTTTGGTTTGTTACAAACTGCAGAGACTTAGTTATGATACAGGACGCTGTCACACATTGAAACATTCTGCTTTCATGTAGAAAGACTTTGTATTACGAGCTTTAACTAAGATGGTAGACATATTGATAAATGTATAAATTAATGAATGTTATATTTTAATAAAGAAACACGTTTGATTGTTCATTTAAATTAATTTCTCTCGCTGTTTCTCTCACACACTCACACTCACTCACACCACACACACACACACACACCTTCTATAACACATATACAGGAGAAATACAAGCTCCCATATATACTGTACCAGCTCAGAATTATTATTTTTTAAAGGCCTAAATAAATAATTATTATTGTTCAGTAAAATAATAAAATGTTAATATAAAAATATTCTTCAAATACAGAAATTATTTTTAAGTAAATGATCTGAAAACACTAAATGGATGAGATCCCGTAATAATTTAATAAAGTTTGACAGTAGTAACAACTAAATATATTTGCATTATATGATAACCTATGATTATTATCATATTTTTATTATAAATATGATGATTATCTCTAAGGTGGACACCCAACTTAATATACGATATTTACCATTTGAATCATAACCATGTCATGTCAACAAATGTTAAAGTCAGTCAGCTGTTTATTATCATGTTAAACATGCCTTTTACCCCATACCATTCTTTTACATATTCTGTTATTGAAACATACTGCTGTTACGTATTTACAAAAATCATAAATATCTTTGTCTCATATTCAATAATTTTAATGATTCTCGTTTGCTACTTAAATCTCCAATAGAAAATAATAGAAATCAAATTAGCGCAGAATCAACTTTTTGGAAGCATAATTACAACAACATACAATGAATTAGCATTAAAGCCTAACAGTTGTATTTGCAGTATTGTAAAAGGTTTGTTATTCATTCTCTATATTAAAATGATACTCAACCCCCTTATAGTGCCCCCTTTTTTTTGGTTTGGACCACTGCCCCTCAAAATGTCTGTGCACGGCCCTGCCTAGAACCATCTAAGCTCTTGACATTTAAAGTTTCAGAATTGCTATGTCATGACAGAGCCTTATGATAGACTGACCTACTTACAGTTTGCCAAGACTGTGATCCGACACCAGGGTGACTTGACCCCTGTCCCTGAACTGACTGCTCTGTTTGGGCAACATTCCAAAAAGACACGCAAAGTTCAATCATTCACACTAAATAAATGTGCATTCCTAAGATGAAATGCAACGTCTGACAACAAAAGTCCCCTTGATGTGTTTGGGTCTCTTTGACTGGATGGTTCAGCTTAGAAATTGAAACCTTTACTCTGCATCCATTCATTTTATGGAAATACCGAGAGAAAAAATAAAAAGTTACAGTAATAGGTTACAACATTTTTATTAAAACATTTGAAATGAGAAAAGCAAGAGAACTTGCACAAGCCATGCCCCAGCACATAGTAATATATTGTTAAACTGTGACATGCTGCAAAATATTGTTAAATATACTGAACATTTCAAACTTAAGCCGCAGCATACATTTACTTCAAGTATTAAGCATTTCAGTTATAAAGTAGTCTCTATTTACACTTTAGAAAGCTTATACGTTTAAAAACAGTATTACTTAACACTGATTGCCACCTATCATTCAAAACATTTCATGTTATAATCAGCTGTGTTCTTGTGCAAGAGCAGAGAACATACTGAAAACAGGCAAGAATGTACAATCACACAGAGTTACGGTTAACCTTGTTCAATAACCCTCGGACCAAAACTATAACATTGAACCCATGTTCTAATCTCTACCCTGTGGCCGGTAATCACTTGAAAAAAAATATTACTTGGAAACGATCCATAAAGCAAATCACTCAGGTTCACATTTCCTCACAGCAGTGCAAGCATACAGGTGTGTTTGTGCATTTTACAAGAAGGGTTTATTGTGTCATTAACTTTCTTTTTCTTTCCCATTAACTGTTTCTTTAAATACCTGTCCTTCACCTTTCAGAGAAGCCTCCACCCCTCAGTAAACAGACTTTAAGCGATGGCCAGCAGCGTTATAAATATAGAATCACTGTGAGAGGGGACTGAAGTAAGAATGTGAAAGTAACAGAGTTATTAGTAGTGGCAGTATGTCTCTAATCATACATGTTTGGAACTTTTGCCTTACTGTATAAACCATCCAACCATGTAGAGGTAAAAAAAATAAAGCAGATCTCTTGATGGAAGATAACTGCATCTATTAAAGTCATGCTGTTAAAAAAAAGTACTAAAATAAAACACTCAGGAAATCAGATTCTGAAGGGATAGTTTACTAAAAAAATTAAAATTCTATATTAATTTACTCACCCTCATGCCGTTTCAAACCTGTAGGAGTTGCTTTTCTTTCTGCACAGTGCGGAAAAAGTTCAGTTTTTAGTATAGTTTTTAACACAAAAAAAGTCATGTTTGGACTGACATGACGGTGAGTAAATGACCATTTTGTTTTCTGCGTAAACTATCTCAGTTACAGAGCATTCTAATTTAAAAGTACTTATACGGACCTATTTTGCTTAATATTCTCAATCTTCAATCATGAAGAACCTTTGTTCTACTTTCCTTTTTCATTCATTCAAAAGTTAAAAGCCTTCAACATAAAAGCACATTTTGGCACGCTAGTCATCCTCACTATTTAAAGTCTCTCCTCAGTGCAAAATCTGCTAAACCTACATTAGTAAATTTCACCAGATGTGAGTTCCAGTCTTGAGTCATGGTTTTGTGTTGCGTTTTGAGTGTTTAATTATATAGCGGGTCTGTGGTTGGCTCAGCTTAACTTTTTCAGTTCGGCTTCATTCCACGTTTAATATTGGGAATCAACACCACTCCCTTAATGATATATTAAGATTCCCCTCTAAGGCAGCTGCCAGGAATATGTGAAAATAAAAATGAACATAAACGTAATACATTCCACTGATATAGGTAACATTTTGTTGTGCTGATATTATATTATATGATAATGCAGCAATGAGATTGTGCACAAGATAAGTAACAGAGAGCATTTGGACAAGACAGTCTGTCTGCTTTTACTGTCCGCCAATGACGTGTGGGTTAAACTGCACTATAATGATGGTGATATCATCCCTGTACATGCGAGCTAATTCCTCTGGCAAGCTTAACATCTTTGACAACCTCTCGTGGTCCACCATTCCAAACTCGTTATTTCCAACCGCGTGCCGAATCAGGTGTGTGGCTGAATTCTGGTCCTCAAAAGTGGAGGAGATGCGAGCTTTCCTCTCCTGCAACAATCCCTGCATCTGACCCAGGGTCACTTTAAAGCCACCAACACTGACTGGCTGCTGCTGGTGCACTCCAGTGAGATGTTCACCCACAATCCTCACCACCTCCTGCCTGTGTAGCGTTTCCCACAGCCCGTCCGAGCCCAGCACCAGGAAACGATCCTGCGGACGAAGGCGGTGTCGCGTCACCTCCGGTTCCGCCGTAAGGTAGGGTGGCGTGTGATAGTTGGGTGGGATGAACTTGGCATGCTCATTCTCATGGAGCTGGTCTGGTCCGGACTCAAGAACACGGCGCTGCAGATCGATGCTCCACTTGAATTTAACGTCTCCGAAGGCGCGAAATGGCATGAGTAAACCCAAGAGACGATCCTGCTTCACCACGGTCTTGGCCTCGGAAAGCGGGTGCTCGGACCGCACACGCTGCACCTCGGACTCGTTCTGCGCGTTGTGGTCATTGCTGAGCGTCAAGGCAGAAAAAGAGCCATCAGGTTCTTGTACGCCCAGGACTGCACGGCCATCTCCGGTGTTAGCAACATGCAGCTCATTACCGTCTATGTGTGCAACGCATGCGGTAGCACCTGAGAATGCCACACGAAGAACCCAGTAGTGCAAGAATGCATTTGGGTCACCAACCTGAGCTTCAAGGGACATGTCATTGTCCAACCTTTTAAAGGCATTCACAAGAGCTTCAGCAACATCAGGCTGCTCCCCAGGAACGCTCAGGTCTAGAAGTTCCTGCCAGTACGTGCGCAAACTGGCAAAGTAGAGCCGTGATGCTTCCTTGCTGAAGTAGTCGTTGGGATGCTTGTGCCACTGCAGAATCGGGTGAAGAGGTCGTCCTGCCTCTACCGCATTCTCCAGTTCCGTCAACGTCTCATGCGGCAGCAACGAAATAGCAATGTAGTAGAAGAGCCGCTCGCTGAGAGCCTGAGCACAAGCGCAGCCTGCGTGGCCATCGAATACCCCGTAAAGCATGCCGCGTGTCTGCAAGCAGGTTGCTGCACTTCTCCGATCCTCAATGGGCGCGTTTGCTGGCAGCTGGTTGCTGTCAAAACCCATGACGGAACTAAGGTTCTTACCATCAAACTCAGGAACTTTGAAGCTGTATTCATTAGCCTTTAGGATGCTGTTAACCTGGGGTGGGGTCAAGTAGTAGGTGTGCCATGCAGGTGAGGTCCTGTATCCCCGTGACTGGTGCCGCCATCTTTGAACAAAGCTATGTGGCTTAGTTGCATTGGAGCAGGGTTGAGGAGACAGACTGGAGTTTTGGCATGTTATGACTGGCACCAGGATTTGGCCAAACCTCCTGCCATGGATGACCCTGAACACCTGGGCGGTAGCAGCCATGATGATTTGACCTAACCCTCAAAGAACCTGCAAGAAAACCACAACTCAATTACAAAAATTAAACAAAACTCAGATTTTACACTTGCCTGGATTTCAAGTCCTGATAGACAGGATGCCATGATTATTAAGTTCTTGAGTCTTGCTGTAAAAAACATTTAAATTACTGGAGTCATCAGAAGATTACTATCAATGACTAAGTCAAGGCTAAGGTCAAGGCATGGAAAATCCATTCCGTTCAGGATGGGAGAGTGACCCAAAGCTATTTATAGTCCCATGCTGCTGCATTCTTGGCATTGGACACATTGACTGTCCCACTGGCCTATTAATGTCCCCTGTAACATTTATCTATTACATAAAAAGTAACGATTGATTTTAAAACATAGTTCATTGATTTTCAGAGATAAGAATTGCTTGCAACCCAATATAGATTGATTGCAATAATTCCCTGCCCTTCAGGTTGGTCACCTTTTTAAAGAAATGTTTGTATTTTTCTTATACCAACCCAAACTGAGTTCTTATTTGATGTAAATAACAAATAATGTTTTATAGAACACTGATGCTAACCGTAACCGGTAGAAAATACTTGATTTCTGATTTCATAAGCTGCATTCATTTCTATTGTAAATGTCCTACTTCCCACTTCTGAAGGTGTGATTACGAGTTTGTCACATTCAAATGTTTTGTGTGTGTGTGTGTGTGTGTGCGTGTGTGTGTGTCAGAAATAAAAGAAACAATGGAGAGACACCAGGTTTATTCTTATTAAAACCCAAATTATTTATCATCTCATTCATTGATCACCATATAAACATGCACTGCTATCTAGATAGTCAGCTTAATGACGATTCTGGAGTTTCAGCTGTTTTATCTTTTATTTTATCTGTGTATAAAGCATACAATGCACTTCAAATGATTATTGGATATATGTAAATATGGACTTTAAGTACTTTAATGACAAGAATAATAAAGAATACCAGTCACAGCAGCAATCGTTATATCTGTCGTGTTTTAAGTTTGTGGTACACCCAACTCAGGGTATCAAAATGATGTCCAAGCTTCCAAGCGTTAAATATGTCTTGAGAGTTCATTTCCAATTGTTAACCAGGAAACTCGTATTTACGACAATTCCGATATCACGAGAAGGCAGCATTCTTTAGCACAATATTAATATTTAGCACAACTAAAACTATTAATTTAACTTTTTTTTTTCTTTTTTTTTTTTGCTACTGAAAGTTTTGGAAAAAGTCGTAGTGAATGTATACGTTTTAGTTTCATATAGAAGTATTTATGTAAGTTATAAGTTTTAGTTTAGTTCCAACAGGGGTGAGGAGATGGGGCCAGCCCCTCGTTCCCCGGTTTTTGCAAATAGATAAGTTAGCCTACTCGCACATTAAATTATCCGCTAAATGGATACAGTGGGGTTCAAATAAAAGTGCCGTGCTCTTCGCTCTATGGTTAACATGCAGTTTAAACAAGGAGCGTGGAGAGCTACATCATACCATATAATCAATAGATCTGACGATATTTCTTTACAATACCCAGATAAAAAAGTTGCACAAAAAAGGAAAAGGCTCAGTTGAGTAACGTTAGGCTACTACGCCCGTCCACATCACCCAGCGTGCATACTCGACTAAGTTGCCATATTGTTTACATTTGGATTTGAAGACATACTTACATGGAATTCATCTCAGAAAAGCGTAATCTAATACATGTCCATGTATTTAAAGTGTAAAAGATAAAGATAGCTCAAGGTTTACTGCAACCCCCGTTTTACTGCGTGACTGTACGTTACCGTGAACATATTTCAAAAGCGAATGCGTCTAAAATACGCTGTTTGGAAACCATTGCGCACTATCGTCGTACGAACTGCATGCACTTATTACCACAATCAAAATATGACTAAGTCCATTCTTACCTGAGGATATTAGTGACTGAGTTTGTGTTCGATGCTTGATTAGGCTACATTTGTTCATATGTACTGCTCACCCCGCCCGCATCCTGCGAGCCTGGATCTCCTCCAGTTCCACACCGCCCGGAAAGATGATTGGTTCACTTACGTAGCTGCTTCGTCATCAGAGGTGTAGCTAGCGGCGCTAAACCTTCCCTTTTCCGGTAGGTATTATAATTAAGACAAAAATAGGTTCTAACAAGAAAAATATTTTCTAAAAGCCATGGGCCAGTCTCACATGCAACACATTTTAGAGTAAACATTTGTAAATAATAATTTTCCACTTTTTGTAAACACTTTTTTCCCCCCTGAAAATTAAACATTTCTCTCAGGTGAATCTCAGCTTTCACTGATGAGAAGGGGTGTGTAAAAATGTGAAACATACACATTCAGTTTCTTGTACTCAGTTACCTTACTAAATACAGTAATGTTTAACTGTAATGTATTTTTCAAATGGCTATGCAAATATAGTGCTATATTGAGCTTTTTCATAGTGTCACCAAGATCTGACTTTATTGCATTGGAAAACATTTACAGAGTAAACTTTCAAAATGAAAACATGACAAAGCCATTTGACTATATTGTTCATAAACAATGGTTTCATGACTTTTCATCTTGATCATTGACATGAATACTTGAGGAATTTGAGGAATGAGCTATTTTTTGTTTGTATTATGTGTTGTGTTTTTTTTGTGTGTGAAATATATATATTATTATTATTATATTTTTATTATTCTTCATTTGATCTAATTTTGACATGTCCCCAAATTTCATGCATGCATATAAAACTGTCTCTATTTTAGTGTTTCACCAACTGGACAAGTGATTTACTTAGCAATTGACATCAGCATAAAAGCAATTGCTTTCTCTTCCATCAAGTCCTCTCCTGTGGACCCAAACACTGCACATCAACATCTGACCCTGTCTGATGACCCGACCAGCACCAGCCTGATATACTTGAGGTGGCTTGATGATACAGATGCTTTGCCTTAACTCAGGAACACACTGCTGGGATGTGGAGGTTGAAGACAATTCCTACAAGTCTGGTGTGTGTGGTATAAAGATAGTAAATATTTCTTACAATCCTCAGAGAAACATCAGTCCCTTTCCTGTAAAGAGAAACTTCAGATTGTGGGATTGGAGCTGGACTGGGACAGAGGAAAACTATTATTCTGTGATCCTGTAACTAACACATCTACGCACACTGACAACCACCTTCACAGAAAGATTTTCCATTGCTTTATAGTGTTGGTGGATCGGCCCATGTGAGCAAAAAAATGACGTTTCCCCACACAAACTACTAGAGCCGCTTTCCCAAGAGTTTCACACACTGAGCTTTGTCTTTTCCTCACAGGACTGAAGCATCTGTTAAGATACGGTCTCAGGCTGCCTGCCAGTTCCTTGAGGTGTGTCTTTGTTATGCTAACTCAAAGCATGTCCTTTATGTCACTCATATGATTGACAGTTTTTGTGGAAGGCTCCATAGCTCAGTGGTTAGAGCACTGGTCTTGTAAACCAGGGGTCGTGAGTTCGATCCTCACTGGGGCCCGCTGGGTAAATTTTCAAATGTGACCTGAACGTATGTCAAACATACTGTGGATACATGCATGGTGGATTTATGTCACCAATACCAAAGCAAAACTCCACTTGCTATATATATATATATATATATAGCAAGTATATATATATGCAGTTCTTTTTATCTTCTTAAAAAATCTTATTCCTGGAAATCTTCATGGAACCACTGATGCCACTACAGCATCTTTATTTTTAATATATTACAAAAGTGAAATACAGAGTGAATATAAAGTGACTAGGTCATTGCTAACACACACAGGTCATTTTTAGTAGTGGACCCCTTCTCCCTGGGCCCAATCTATAGTATTATACTACAGCAATAACCACTGTAGTTTGTGTACAATAACCCTGTTGTTTGTGTCTCTCATCAGTTCCTCTGATGCTGAACCCAAAGACTGCAAATACAAGCTTGATTCTCTCTGATTATCTGACCAGTCAGTCAGCAAGATGCAGGAGCTGGATCCTAATACTCCAGAGAGACGTTACCCATATGAAACCACAGAAACAAACCAAAGGAAGGAAACAGCTTTCTTTTACATACACATGTCTGGTACGTGTGGTATGAAGATGGTAAATATTTCTCACAATCTCAAAAGAAACCCATCAGTCCCAAAGATTTGACATGCTGTTTGTGTCTGATCTTGAGTCTTGTGAATTAAACTTATCACAGTCAAATGAATCTGATTCTTCAGCACTCTGGTGTCAGGTAAATCCACTCTTTCTTTCAAGTCTTTCTTTACGACTCTCTACCTGTCTTAGTGACTTACTATCTCTGTAGAACCAGAAAGACTTGTTAAGTGTCTTCACATATACCTACACAGCTGATTCCCTTTCAGTATGTCTTTATGTACATTTCAAACAAATTGAGTCAGTTGGGGTACAAGAAAGTGACCAGTCTGTTGTTTGAAATTAGTTTAGTTTGATTATGTCTCCAGAGTGGGATTTAATATCCATGCTTTCTTACATTTAAGTATATGCATATATTGTGTTATGACAGTTAAAAGGCCCTGCAAACTACTGGTCTGGAGCCACTTTCCCAAGAGTTTTACACACTGAGCTTTGTCTTTTCCTCACAGCACTGAAGCATCTGTTAAGATACGGTCTCAGGCTGCCTGCCACTTCCTTGAGGTGTGTCTTTGTTATGCTAACTCAAAGCATGTCCTTTATCTCACTCATATGATTGACAGATGTTGTGTAAGGCTCCATAGCTCAGTGGTTAGAGCACTGGTCTTGTAAACCAGGGGTCGTGAGTTCGATCCTCACTGGGGCCTACTGGGAAATTTTTTCCAATGTGACCTGTTCTTAAAATGATCCCCAATTGACATACTGCAGTGACTTGGATGGACATGGACCTTCAAAGAAGAATGCAATCTGGGACTTGCAGGTTGTGTTACCAGTTCCTGGTCTTCAGTACAGTTTCTTTTTGGCATAGAAAAAAACTATCCTTGAGGAGGATTAACATCTAATCTACATGGACTGTATTATTAACTGGTTATTGTTCACACTATTTGGATCAGTTTAAGATCTACACCAATAACTTTACAGTGCTATCTTCATGCGTTTATTATCGAAAAAAATAATTAAATGGGGTTTTAAATAGAACTGTACTTGAGTCAATAAAGAACCCCTTTATTGCAAAAAGGATATAAGGAGAATTGTCTTAAATCTTTGCATAATACTTTTATGTTTAACAGGTTATTTTAGTTGTTTTCTAGAGATAAAGTATGTCTACTAGCTGTTTAATTCAAAACATTTAATTGAAATTAAAAATTAAACAATAAATCCATAAAATAATTCCATGATGGGAACCCTTAAAAGGTTCTATATAAGAAGCGCCTGACAGAACCCTTTAAGGTTATATGTAGAACCTTTTCTTCTAAGAGTGTATTTTTACATAAACATAAATAGTACATGAATTTTCAGGTTTGTTGGTATATTTTCACCAGTGTATTATGGTAATACCTCACGATGCTGGTAGATTGCAGCAAAATAAAATTGTATAATTAACAATAAATAATTACATTATTTATTTACATTATATTTATTATTATTTATAATTGGGCAGTGTTTGTGGCTTGATTTAGTCAGTATCAGTGAAAGCTTTTTTAATTCGATGTTATTTAAACATGTTAAATTAAACTTATTTAATTAAGGCAATGTATCCAGGGGCGTAGCACCAAATTTTGGGCCCTGGGTACAAACCATCTTGCTGGGCCCCCGTACCATGTATGTGTATGTATAGAAAACTGACTTCTAAGGCCCCCCCCCCTGCCTCGGGCCCTGGTTACTCAGTACCCTTTATCCCCCCAGTCCCACGCCCCTGAATGTATATAATACAATGTAAAAAAATATGGAGTTTGCCAGTCATCAGTAACCAGTTTTGACTTTTAAACAGTAAATTACAGCATAAAATTTAACTTATGAAATTATGTGTACTGATATATATGTTTGTTACATACAGTATGCTGACTGATGAAAATGTATAAATCAACATGCCTCCCAAAGTTTCTAGACTTGACTGTTTTGGTGCTGTGTTTGCAAAAAAGAAAAAAAGAGAAAGAAATAATAATTTGAGGAATGACCGTCATTTAATTTTCATTTAAAAATATCTTTGGCAATATTCTGATGATCAAACTCTAGAAACGCCCCTGCCAGCTACTCAGGTGGGGAAAAAACACCCCTCTTAAAATTATTAATAAAATATTAAAGTTATATATACTCTGTTGTTGATCCCCTTGTAATGAATTGCTCTTTAACAATATATATATATATATATATATATATATTGCCTAACCATTGCCTAAAATAATGTTATGAGCTGATTTTAAAAAAAATATATAACATTCTGAATATGAA
The DNA here is from genome assembly GCF_024679245.1 of Pseudorasbora parva. Classification (NCBI taxonomy): domain Eukaryota; kingdom Metazoa; phylum Chordata; class Actinopteri; order Cypriniformes; family Gobionidae; genus Pseudorasbora; species Pseudorasbora parva. The sequence goes on along the minus strand of NC_090178.1, from coordinate 22,487,665 downwards.
ATGATACTCTTATGAAACTAAAACCAACAGGTGGCGGCAAATCGTAATGAGTGAATTATAGAATCCTTCATTCAACCGATTCTTTCACACCGGCCGATTCATTCATGCAAGAAAGGCTGCCCATTCAAACTCTTACTATGTATTGAGATGCTCTTTTGACACAATTAATAATAAATATAAATAATTTGAGGAGATACTAAATGCAGTATTGTTTTCTAGAGCTTTCATGTCACAATGGAAAGGTAAGTGAGAGGTTGTCATTTGTGTTTTTTATTGTGAACTTAAACTTTTTTTGTGTGCAGTTTTGACTATTGAATGTTATTCCAGATAATTCCCTATTTTGGAGACAATTTATTGTGGATTATTGGCATACCGGTAAAAACCCCAAAATCAATCCAAAGGAAGGGAACAGTTTCATTTGACACCAATACCTGGTGTGTTTTGTATAAAGATGGTACCGGTACATATTTAATACAATCTCTAGAGAAACACAACTATTTCATTTCTCTATTTCATAGAGAAGCTCCAGTTTGTGAGATTGGAGCTGGACTGGGACAGAGGAAAACTATCATTCTGTCATCCTGTAACTAACACACATTGACAACCTGTCTTAGTGACTGAGTTTAATGGTATCTCTATAGAAACTAGAAAGACTTGTTAAGTGTCTTCACATATATCTACACAGCTGATTCCCTTTCAGTACAGTCTTTATGTACATTTCAAACAAATTGAGTCAGTTGGGCAACAAGTAAGTGACCAGTCTGTCTGTTGTTTGGACTGAGTTTAGTTTGATCATGTTGGACTAAAACAGTTTCCAGAGTGGGATTTAATATCCATGCTTTCTGATATGCATAAATGTGTTACGACAGTTAAAAGGCCCTGCAAACTACTAGAGCCGCTTTCCCAAGAGTTTTACACACTGAGCTTTGACTTTTCCTCACAGGACTGAAGCATCTGTTAAGATACGGTCTCATAGGCTGCCTGCCAGTTCCTTGAGGTGTGTCTTTGTTATGCTAACTCAAAGCATGCCCTTTATGTCACTCATATGATTGACAGTTGTTGTGTAAGGCTCCATAGCTCAGTGGTTAGAGCACTGGTCTTGTAAACCAGGGGTCGTGAGTTCGATCCTCACTGGGGCCTGCTGGGAAAATTTTTCCAATGTGACCTGTTCTTAAAATGATCCTGCAGTGACATGGATGTGGATGGGCCTTCATAGAGAAAGGGTGTGTCTCAATCAGCTACCTCGTCCAGTATTCAGTGCACTGATCTGCAAGTAGGTCATTTAGAGGGCTCTCTCAATTGCAAAAAACTGCCAGTGCATTGAAACGTTTGCTCCCTAAAAAGTCCTACAATGCACAATGAAAACCAGGGAGCTGTTGTTGAATCTACCTTGATATGAGCGATCCGATATGATTCTCAGTTGTGGATAAAATAAATTATTTAAATAATTTAGGTGATGCTCTTACTTCATGGTAGATTTCATATTAGACAGCAGCTTTCTTACTATATACAGTAAAGTTTATCTAGACTGTTTGTGACATCAGACAGACATATGCATCATAGTACAGAAAGATCATCTAAAAAAAATTACATTTTGTTCTTCATTAAGGAGCCATTTAAGATCAAATTAAATAATGTATTGTCACTTACACGAATGACAAGTCAGCTCATTGAATAGAACAATGGTCTTGAGTTTAGGGTATAAGATCTGTTTTAAAATGTAACCTATAAAAAACAACAACCATACAGCATCGTTTGATTTGGAAACTCTTTACGTGACCAAATAACAGGCAGAACAATATAAATATGATTATAAAATTAAAGACTTTATTCACTGGCTACATAGTGAACTGTTCTAATAAGGGGTTTCATGTGATCGACAACAGAAATTGTTCCTTTTCTAGAGGGTGTGAGACCTGTCCCTATTATTATCATATATACATTGGGTTACTTTTTATAGCTCACACCAGTATTTGGATCAGTTTCAGATATACTCCTGTGTCTGTACAATGCTGTCTTAATGTGATTTATGCTGTAATATTGAAGGCTGAGAACAGTTAAAATGTGCATTTGCATTGTATCATATTTGGTTCACATGCAGGTACAAATATAGACAATGCTTTGTGTAAAATAAACAGCAAGACAAATAATTATTAAAGTAGTTAATTTTAAATAAACAAAGGAAAGTCTACACCTGGAAAAGACAATCAACCCTCTTTATTTTGGGGTTCTCTCTCACGGCACAATGCAGGTAGCTTTACGGAGAGCCAGGTAACCAGTCACCACGTCTGTGGGCAACTGTCGAATATAGGAAAACTCTTCCGTCGATGCGAATCGCAGTTTCGTCTGAGGGTCAGTGTAGTTTGCCTGGGACACAAAGATGTAAAGATCATTAGGTGAGGTGAAAGGGTATATCAAGTCAATTAAATTAGTACCCCTTAAAAAGAAGGGGTATAATTAACATTCAATTAATTCATTGAATTAAAAGCAACATATAATTAACGAAGAACATTCACCAACAGACTCACCGATAGACCTGAGATGTCAGAGTATTTTTTAGCAGGTTTCATAGAAGGAGGTGCATCTATGCTGCAGTCTTACAGAGAAAAACAACTAAAGATTTAAATATTGTCGAAGTAAATCAACACATCCACTAATACTCTGACCTGACATTTAAGATGTAAACACACAATCTGGTTGATCATTATTCCGATCTATGAACTCTTATTTTGACAATTGATCTGATTTGTATGCGGTTTATTACTTTTGTAAGTTTGACTCACAGTTAGGATCAGTGATTTTCCAGGGCAGAGCTTTTTCTGCTGCTAAAATCTGCTTTAGATTCTTCCACGTCCTATTCTTCTTCCCTGCTGCTGCTCCACCAATACCTGAGTGCTAGTGGAGGAAACACTAATGAATGTATTGAAATGCATCATAGTCCATCTGATACTTTTTTATTAGAACAATCTTACCACAAAGTTAGGGTTTTTAAAAGGCAGACACTTGGTAGCAGTCTCTACATCAACAGCAGCCGCTGGTTTTCCTTCAAAAGCCAACTCCACTGGAGCAACCTGAGACAAATTCAACACCACCAACGACAAACATTTCATTATTACACGAAACATGATATGCAAGCAGTAGACCCGTCATGTAGAAGTGTTGTGTTTTTTCTTTACCTGAGCCGGTGTTGAAGGTCCAGGTTGTGTTTTTTTCTTTTTGCTGTTGTTATTATTTAGCTGCGGTGTTGTGTGAGTCGCGGGACTGACAGCTCGCTTCTTGCTTCGGGCTTGAGCAACTAACACCGCGGCTGTCTGTGCTTTACTCACAGAGAGTGTCGCTGGATTCAAATCCCTTGCTTTTGATATTCCCGGTTCAGAAGACGCAGACATTTGTAGTTTTAAGCCACGAAATTGACTGAAAACTCTGCCGTGAGCATCTAATTCACAACATCCCATTCACCCGGAAGAGATTAGGAGACCGTGCGTTATTCCTATTCCGTTGATACAACCGATTGCACCCGATGGTTCCGGTGGTGTTATGGACTGCAATATAATTAATGTAGAACAAATATAAAAGATTATTGATCGTTATACCAATCTTCCAATTAGTTTTATATTTGATCTCATTTTTAGCTAGAGATCGATGGCCTACAGTGGTTAACAACAGAATCGTAAGAACAAAAGATTAATGGATGTTCTTGTTCTAGGGGAGGTAATTCTAGTGATGTTCAAGTACATCTTTGTAAAATATTTGCAAGGTAATTTGAAACAGGGCCAACTCATTGCCTTTTCCCATTCCCAGCAGTTAGCTGAAATTTTGATTTATGATCCATGACAGACTCGTTATAGAATACAAGAGGATAATAGCATTTGTATTTCAATCACATGTTGTTGGGGGAAATAAATGAATAATTAACTTTGTTAAAAACAGATGTCAGGTAATTATTTCTCCTCTCTCTATGGATTTTGATACAACATCCACAACAACATTGCCCTTCATGTCTTTTCTTTTTTTCATCGAGAGAGAAATGTAATGCTAATGAACATAAAAATGATACAGCCTATGTCAATTTTAACCTTAAACATCTAGATTTTTTCTCATTAATATGCCTATTTTGAGCAGTCATTGTTGCATTGTATGCATTGTTGTTGTTTGCCAGTGCACTTCATGGCAGTACTAAAAAGCACTTGAATTTGTTGAAAATGCAGCTATAAAATAGGCTAGTAGAAATATTAGGCTACTTTTTTCATGGTATGTCTATTTTACATCATGCCCACAGAGAGGAGACTTCAAAAGAGGTGTGTTACCTTTCTTCATTTCATTCTCTCTGTTCTTGTCCTTTCTATGAATGCCATTACTTGTCATTTCACATTTTCTACCATCTTAAATGTCAGCTTCAGAGTTCACTTTGTTCTCTTTTATATAGACCCCTCTGCATGTTTTGAAGTGAAATATTGTGACAGAGAGATTACGTCATACAGATTCACACGCCCAGTAGAACATTATGTTGTCCTTGAGTTTATTCAGCACTGCCAGTATTTTTAGCATTTAAACGTCTATTTAAAAAACAGTCTGTCTCTTTTTGATTTCACCTGGATTCCAGTAAAAATGCAATAAATAAGTAATCCTGCTGTAAAAGCAAAGGGGTTGTTTGTATTTTGTGATTTTGTGCACATTACCTCCGCAGTTTAATTTTACCAGCATTAAATATATTTATAACAACAAGTCATGTGGTAGGTTAATAGGATTTTTATGTAAGCCATTTGTGTAAAACTAACGTGCCATTCAAACACAAATGGCCCAGTATCAACTCTTTCCTTCTCTTTTCTACAGCAGTAGTTCTCAACTTTTTGAGTCAATATTTAAAGACCCCCTCGTGTAGACTAAGATATTTCCACTGTTTTACAGTGAACAAAACTTTCCCACAGTTTATCCTGGTATCCTGTTGACATTGGTCTGCTTGATAATTATCACTATTATCACGCACACACACACTCCTCTTCCTTGAAGAAAACAACTAAGATGTTGCAGGCGGCCACTGATAAGAAGGGACAGAGCTCCTCTTTCCTGCTATAGTGTTGCCTCTACATCCTCTCTTTGCAGTTGACCTGAATACAGCAGTTTGGTTCACCTCAGTTTAGCCCCCCTGTAGTTTTTTGGCTTTACTATGTCTGAGTTACTGTTTTTATAAAAGGTTGAGAGAGGAATGGGGCAAAGAACATACTGAATACACTTGACGTCTCATTTATATTTCATCAAGACGAAGTTGCTACAAGTGGCTGGTGCATGTGATGCATAAATAAACTATAGCTGGAGATTCTGTGTTGAGGTTCAATTGCAAACAACAATTAATATTTTATGAATCAAACCTAACTGCAATAAATGAAAGATTGGGCTTTTTACCGGGTCATTGTTTAGAACGGCCTACCATCTCAAATACACAATGGAAAACTGAGAGATGTCAGCCGTGTGTGTGTGTGTGTTCTTGTTAGTTTATGGAACAAATGCAGAGTATTTCAGAAGATATAAGGATAATAAATATGCAGTGTCAGTAGTCCTAAATGATATATAATATATTAAATATAATAGCACCAGATATAGCACTATTATTTTCCAAAGAAATAATATTGCACCCCAAAAACATAAGCAATGCATGTACATGTAGACACAAAAGGACTATATTCAGTGTCATTTATTACGTTTTTGCATAATCATGTTATTATTGCTGTAATGTTTTTTTATTTATTTACAAGCTAACATGTCAAGGAGCATGAAAAATAAAAAAAGTAGAGAGAAGAAACTGAATTTTATTCTAGAAAAACATTAACACTGACGATGATGACAAACCAAGTAAACCTTCCCTGGAAGGTTTTTACAGCTGCCAAGCATGCGTTGCTGTTGCTATTTTGTATTTTCTCAAACCAGGTCTTTTTTTCTCTCTCTTTCGAAGTGCAGAAATAATCCCATGACAGGATGTCAACACTATAGAAAAGTTGAGCAGTTTATTTCAAAGAAGAAAAAAAAATGGTGGTTGGGTAGGACAATGGGTGACATTATGTAAAATTATACAAGCAATTAAATAAAAGTAATCACTGAAAAGACTATATTGACCAAAGTGTTATTACTTTAAAGGGATAGTTCACCCAAAAAATGAAAATGTTATGTTTATCTGCTCACCCTCAAGCCATATGTAGGTGTGTTTGTTTCTTCAGTAGAACACAAATTAAGATTTTTAACTCCAACCGTTGCTCGTATGCACATGTCAAGTGTTTTTTATTCTAATCAAACTACATAACATTAGTATTTTTGGGTGACTATCCATTTAAAACTTTTCTAACATTGACCCTAACATCATTCTTTAACCTGAAAATGTCCACACCTTAAATACCACTGGTCTTGGGTAGCAAAAGCAATGCTAAATTAAAATAAAAAAAGCACTACTCATGTAAACATGTATAGTTATGACATCAAAATAAATAGTTTTTAAAAGCCTTTGTTGTTGACATCAACGTAAATTTTTGTAAATCTTGTGTCACTTGATAATAATACCTAATAACTACTATACTATATAATATTTTACCCAGTGCTTTATTAATGTGTTATTGCATTTGTCAACGTTATGCAAATCAAGTCTTAATTTTCCTGTTCAGGTCATATTAGTCATTTTGTTGGCCAATTAAGTGCAATTTATGTTTAATGCATTTTGACAAATTTCAAACCATTGATTTTTAAGACATTTAACTAGGCTATATCGGCTAAACCAGTTGAGAAACACAATGTATCTGTTGACCACGAACTCTACAAAATAAACCCAAAACTAGTGCAAACCGCAACGTGCAAAACAGTATGGAGGATATTTTATATTTTGAGTTTGAGTTGTGTTATTTGAGTTGTTGAGATTTATTGGTTGGATACAAGACCCTTGGTGTTGTAAGAATCCAAGAGGGGTGGTTACATGGGTTAGCAAAGGAATACAGCTATTTTACCATAATGCATTTATCCCGACATTTCACTGTCCAGCCAAGGTTCTCATTTTTAGTGCATCTGATGTCATTATTGCCATTGACAGTTCTCTTCCGGGTAGACAAAGTGGGCGGGTCTCTTCAGCTGCTCCGTCTCCGTTAGACCGAGTAGTGGCGCTCAGTGCTTTCAGCCGGAGCGCAGCTCTCATCCCGCGGACGGAGTGTCCTCGATCTTTGGCCAATTTACACCATAATTACCAACGAACAGGCCGCCCTGCGCCCACTAAACTAACGGGTTACCATCCCCCTCGGAACGAGACAGCGGGTTTTGAGAAAAGCGCTGTATTTCGGGCCAGCTCTCCGCTCGACCATGTTTGGGATTAATTTTTGAGGTACTACGATCTGAAGATCACATTTTTCAGCGCGTGGATCCTCCGATCGCACTGGGACGAAGCGAAAGGTCTCAAACGGTCCCTGCTATCGTCTCGTGTCGAAACGAGAAAAGGTAAATCATGTAATTTGTATGTCTACAATTTAACCCACAACATTGTCGTCTCCCGAGTCCGTTTCTCGGGCTGTTCTGTAGCCAACTGTTTTTCTGTTCCTTGTCCGTGTTAAGCAGAGACTCCAGGACTGTAACGTACAAGAGCAGCGATGTTTCAATACAGGAATGCGACTTTTGTAGCGTTTATACATTTCTCATAACCCGGACAAGTGAAGATATGTATGGCAAGCCGTTTTAACAACATTTCCCATTTAAAACTAACTAGCATGTACTATTCTATTACTGGTGGTAGTTATTTAGCAATTTGCTGAGTACTTTACTAACTACGTTATGCTAGTTGTCGTTAGTTAATACATGAACTATCAATGAGCAATACATTTCTTAGAGTATATAAATATATTTTTAACGTAAGTGAATAAAAATATTAAATAATATTAATCAATGTAACCTATGTATTTTGTTATTGTGAGTTGGTTGACCTTATTGGGAATTGTTTACCTATAGTTCATCGTTTCACAGGGGTAATTTTCATGGATAAATGAGACACGTTTCTATCTCCACATTCCTTATGCCACTGTTTGATTATTATTATTATTAGGATTATTATTATTATTATTTTGGCTGTGTGAATGTGATTGTTAATCAAAATGGCTTACTTATAGATCCATTCAAATCTGATCACAAGTTAAAATGTCACAGCAATTGGAATGCATATTAATGTCTAATAACCAGTTACTAATCTATTCGATTGTTGACTGTAATAGATATTAATAACAATTATAGTCAGTCACAACTAAGAAATTAGTGCTAAAAATTGGAATAGTTATTTGTCATTTTGGGATAGTGACTAGTAGTAAATGAATATTGATATCTAATGAATATACTGTGATGTATTTATACAAGTCACTACACTACCGCTTAATAGTATGATCTAGCATGTAATGAATGGCTTAAGAAATGAAGTAAAAAAAGAAAAGAAAATGAATATTCACTATTGTATTGAAAGGGCTTGCCATAACTTTGCTGTTCAGATCGACTTGGCCATGAAGTAGACATTTGCTCTGTCGAGGACTGCCTTAGTGGAAAGTCAAAAGTAGGCTGACATTAAAAAGTGATCACTGAGCTGCTGATCCTCAGTGAGTTGCTGCTATTCTACTTCTGTTGTATTTAATGGTGGGAAACTTTGACCCCCAGATGCCTTGTTTGTGCGTTCTAAATTGCACAATTCTGCAATGCTTATTTAATGAATGTCAATCTCCTGTTAAAAGAGCCGTTTTATTGTTCAGTGGCTCTCAGGAGTCCATTGATGACATGACAGGCGAAATTGAGCATGCTTTTGTCGAACACCCCGAGTTGTCATCATCACGTATTGTGTTGCATGCAGCTGATGCACTATAAATAAGTTGTCAGTCATGCTTACAGCCAACGATGCCCCTCAAACTGCTGGCAGATCGGAGAGCGTCCACTCTTTTAAATTTAATTACATTTGGAGCTCTGTGGTGGGGCCGTCTTTATAGATCCAGCGGATGATTGATCATCAAAACAGACGGTGCACTTATGTCTTAGTAATCACTGGAAGGACCATTAGAAGATGAGGGCGTAGAGACGGCATGCGGCGGGCCCCTGGAGTCAGAAATGAAGCTGTACAAGCAGAGGGTGCAGGAACGGAGCTGTCATGTTTTTTCACAGAGGAGAGAAGGAGCTATACATTATTTATCTGCTGCTACTTTCACTGGCCTTCTTCTCGCCTCTAAACTGTTCACCGGCTTTGTGGATTTTGGACGGACCTTGGCTACATGTGTGTTTTTGTTGGGAGGAATTTATAGTCCCAGTGTGCCAGGGGGTAAAGCGTTGCCTGAGGGCATCAAATGGTGTGCTTGGAGAATACGTTAAACCAAATAAGATAGAGGCAAAACACAGTTTTGAGACTGTAGTGCATCTCTAGTCTATGTAGCATTGTATTGATACCTTTTTTTGTAAGTCGGGCAGATAAATATTTTTTTAATCTATTTGCATATTTATTTTTACATGGCAATAACCTCAGCTGAAAATAAAATTACAAAAATATTATGATATTGCACAAAAATAGTAGTAGAATAAAATGTAAATGTGAAATGGTTATAATAATAACATTGGCATTCGCTAAGAATTTCATGCAGCTGAAAAAAATAAATGGATGAAAAATAATAAAGATTACCTCAATGGAAAATATCAGTTATTATATTAATTGTGGCCTTTTAAAAGGAAAATGAAGTTCAAAATTCATTATGTTGAACATTTTTATAAACAAACACCACATTTTGCTAAATTGCAAGTAGTTTTTGATGCGGATGTCTTTTTTTCCCATTGACATATTAGTAGATCTAACCAATGATTGAGTAATTATTCATGAATTATTGATTGATCCCTGTTTATTTATCTGACTGTTTTTTGATCTTGTAATGTTTATTTTAAATTAGTATTTAATCATATCGCAATCTTTCAGTAAAAATGACTCTCTGGTGATGTACACCAGACTTCTCCTATCACTGATTCTGTTTAAACTCCACCCCTCCATAGTCACCTCAAACAGCCACATCTTAAAATCCAATCAACAACCAAGTTCCCGACCTTCATTTTTTCCTTTTTTTGATAATCCATCATACTCATGTGATTTACATCACAATACAGAAGAAAAGATCTGTTGCTGCTTCCGTTTTATCATGGCTTTCAATTGAAAATCCTAAAAGTCATTAAAAATATAATGTACTTGGCAATAGATAAGGTTAGGCAGATTTGAAAGTAGCTCAGTGCCGAGTTATCTTGGAGGGGAGAGGCTGTCAGGTCCTACATTTATAGGAAATGAATCATATTCCATGGGACCGGGCTGTGCAGCGCAGCATGCAGTTTTCCCCCTCAGCAAGACTTCAGCAGAAATGCAGATGCAGATCCTTGGTGAGTGTGAGGCGCATGTTGTTGGGGTGACAGTGGGAGCACTGAGCACTCTGCTTACGACAGTCTACTGTGCGTTTGTCTTTAGTTTCATTCTTGATGTGAGTTTATGCTGGTGTGTGTTCGTTGACGTTTGTGTTGGGGAAGTTTGGGTGGGGGGTGGGGGGGTTATGTGTTCCTCCGAAAGGCTTAGGAACAATAGTCCCATTCTGTGACTCTCCCTAGCTGCTGCCCGGGCCTGGCCGAGCGCTTGCCAGAACAGACGGACAGATGGAAGGGATCGTGTTCCTGCCGGCACCTGGCATCACAGAGCACAGGAATGCCATTGTTCCTCAGTAACCCAGCGGCCGACTGACTTTCCTGGACATGCTATGTCGAAGAGAGGGTGGAACTGAATTATAAGTTGCATGACGCACTGAAACAGTTAGAGTGCTGTTGACCATCATTGGCAACGTCTGACATGAGAGCTTGGAAGAGTGAAAACTGAAGGAAAACCTAGGAATGTTGTCCAGGGTCACTTGTGAAGCACTCTGATATTGGCATTTGGGTTAATGGGGTTCTTCTACAGAGGTCCTGTTGATGGCAGATGCTAGACGAGGCGGAACCTTTTAGGCCATATTTTAAAACATTCGTCTTTAATAGAAATGAACGCAAACAAATTATAAACAAATTATAACCTTTCCAGCTACTTCCTCTGTCAGTAAGCATCACCGTTTAGTCCTGGTGCCATGTGTTTCCCAGGTAAGCAACACACACGACACACCTGGCCATCCACGTGACGTGAAAGAAAACGCAACCAAACCATCTTCTTCCATTGCTCCGTGGTCCAGTTCTGATGCTCACATGCCCAATGTTGGTGCTTTTGCCATTGGACAGGGGTCAGCATGGGCACCCTGACTCCAGCTACGCAGCCCCATACACAACAAACTGCGATGCACTGTGTAGCCTGATATCTTTCTACCAGCTGTGATGAAGAGATAATCAGTGTTATTCACCTCACTGTTCTGTGTTGTGTTCTGAATGAATGTTTCATGTTTATTGTTTTTTGCAATAAATACACCAGAGAGGAAAGGGTTAAATGAAATGCTAAAGCACTGGCTATTTTCACATTAGCATAATAAACACAGTAAGTTACTCATCTTTCATCTCCTGATGTTCAGATCAGATCGGACGAATCAACGAAACAACAGCATACATGTCCATGTAAGAGTCCACTCTTCAAAATGCATCCCACTTTTTAATCCAAAACAACGAAAAAATAAGGGGAAAAAACTAAAAATCCTCCGTTGTTTGCATGAGCGTTTCGCGTTAGAGTAATCGGTCATGTCCTTTTTCAATGAAATAGCGATTATAATCATTATTTTGACAATCTCCCCTGTACTGTGGACTGTTCTGGTCATATTAAACCCTCCCAGGTCTCTCTCCTTCAATCACAGGCTCTCTGATATTTAACTTTGTTTTAATCTGTTCCTATACTACTAAAAGTTATTATGACTTTTGAGTAACATAATTTCAAGTGTCTAGTTTAAAATAAGACCATATTTATGGATACAGACCATATGGTTTAAGAGCTGCAGACATTTTTATATGGGTATGTCGAGGGGCGAGGATTAAGAGGTTAAAGATGTTCTTGATTTTGCATTACTCCTGACAAAAATGTATATCACAGATTTATACATAATGTTATAATAAATACTTGGACATTTCTAGTGATTTTTAGTCAAAGGCTGCCTGCATGAATATTTTTATTTTTATAATGAAAATTTTATTGTAATAGTAATATTTCTGGTTGATGTGCCAGTGTTATTTTATTATCATTGCTATTATTTGTATTCATATTTTGAATTAGTTTTTATTTTTATTTTAATTATTTTTTAAAAACATTTTGTTAATTTTAATTCATGTCTAAGTAAAAATTTGTTTTAGTTTTAAGTATTTTAGTATATCAAGCTAAAGTTATGAAAATGAGAAATGTTGGCAACTAAGTGAAATATATATATTTTTTTATAAGTATATATTATTTTTAGTCAGTGTTTATATAAAAATTATTTTTAGTTAAATCTTATAACCATGGACAGGCACATTTAGTAACTGGATCTCTTTCACTTGAGTTTCAGGTGAGGAACTGAAACATCAGGGAATATAGAAAGAAAGACGGCCAGACAGAAAGCAGAACTGTCCTGTGAGCAGTGGAGCATTAGACAGATCAGCATTAAAAAGTTGCTTTTAAAAAAGCAAAGCAAAAAAGCTTCTATGTGAAAATGGCACCTAAAATAGGCAAGGTTTGAATAATATTAGTCAGTAGGATGATCTGTGTCTAATATGAAATGGATTTAAAAAAATGTTTTATTGTCCATACCTTCGTTGAATAAAGTCACACAGCTGGTCTGTAATTGCATTTGCTCCTGGATCTTATTGCTATGGAGATGCAGATTTCCAGCTCATGGTCCACCGGCTAGCAAATTCAACATAATGATGATCTCTGAGATTACTCATTCAATTGGGGGAAATATCTGTAGGAGATGTTGACAGACTTTTTGAGCCGGTGTTGCACTGTTCCACGCTGATCTGAAATAAAATGAATACTCATTAGGGCTGATTTGATCTGTGGTTTATCGGTTGGCGTTGCATGTTCTTGATCATTAGGTCTTCTATCAGGTAGCGTGACATAATCTTTAGTCTGCCATCTTGAAATCCTACATCTTGAAACTGCATTTGGAGTGTATTCTGCATTGTTGACATTAACAAGATTATTTCTTCTCTAGTGGGCTGGAGGATGATTAATCACAGGAGATCCCCTTCTCCACGCATTGGGATTCTGCTTTGATTTCTTTTCATCTTCGCTCTTCACATCTCCCTTGCTATCATTCTCTCTCTCTCTCTCTCTCTCTCTCTCTCTCTCTCTCTCTCTCTCTCTCTCTCTCTCTCTCTCTCTTTCCCTCCTCCTCTTTTTCTTTCTCTTTGCATGTCATATTTAGAAATGCATCAGTTTGCCTTTGAATGTAAGGATCTAAATGCAGTATCGGAATATTTCTGATCTGCCATTTGAGAGACGCTGATCTAAATTGGGGTTCTGTGATGGCCAGTGTTTTAATGGCAAGTATTGTGATAGTAAAAGTTGTTTAACTTCCTCCAGTAGAAAATATTCTAAATATATATTTGGAAATGGTTCAATAGAGCAGCCAGCAGAATTTCAGAATTAGACTGGAGTAATGAGTTAGTTCTCCACTTGCTTCCGTCCCCTAATGAAGTCAGAGACATTAAACAATATTAAGTGGCGGTGGTATAATGGCTCAGGATGTAAAGTGACTGGCTTTAGATCGGATAACACAAAGGAAACAGGCAGATTACATCGTGATAAGAGACGTGCGCTGAAAAGAGCTATAGAAATTGGGATGTTGGTCGAGTTACAGTCGCGTGTGCTGAAGAGAACAGATCCTGGAATGGAGGTTGGGTTACACAGCTGGAGAGAGAGTTGTGTTGTGTGAATGTGAGGGGATGTGACATTGAGAAGAGGGTGATTCTTATTGGATTTCAGTCTTTTAGGGGCTCAGCTTCTTGTTGAGAAAGTGTGAGAGGTTATGAGTTTGAATCTTTCTTAACCGACTTTTCTCATGCTCACCAAGGCTGCATTTAGGGTGCTTTCACACTAGCACTTTTGGTGCGCACCCGGGTTCGATTGACGTCAGAGTTCGGTTGGTTTGGATGATGTGAACATGGTCTTACGAACTAGGGTGCGCACCTGCAGTGGTCTGGGGTTTGGTTCATGTGGACTCTGGTACGGTTCGCTGCTGATGTGAACGCAAACGTACTAAATTGCGGAAGTAAACCGCTATTAATGACGTATGATTTGATAAAATGTGTGTAAAGCAGAGAGCTTTAGATCTCATCTCTGCTCGTCTTCAGCGTTCTTTAGAGCATTTGCAGTGCATTAGCGGCAGATAGACGCAAGAGCCATTACGTACAGAAGCTTTGGTAGCACAAAACCAACGGTTCAAAAACAAATATAAAGGTGACAGGAGCAACGCTATGCATTTCACCGCCTTCACGCTGGCTGTCGTTACCAAGCAACCGGGTAAACAGCTGCTGCTTTGATGAAGCAAACAAACCCCGGTTCGGAACCAAATAATATAATATATAACACAGTCCAGCGGGGGGAGGGGGAGGGGGGAGCAATCGAACTCAGGTTCGGCCCAGGCAATCGAACCAAGTGTGAAAGCACCCTTAAATAATCAAAGACAGTAATACTGTGAAATATTATTCCCTTTTATTAGAACTGTTTTTTGTTTTAATATTAGTGTCATGATCCTTTAGAAATCATTGAAGTATTAAAGGTACAGTATGTACATTTCCCCACTACAAGTCTCTTTATATTCAAAACAAATGCTTAGTTTGATGATGGCGTGAATGAGCGTGGAATCATGGGAGTCTTGACTCTTCACCCCCATAGCCAATGGAAAGTAATCCAACAGATTCGGTCAGAAATAATTTTTTTGTGGTATGAAGCAGGACATGCCGAGAGCACTTTATTGGCAGTGAATGCTAATGAGAGAGACCTGCGCAAAAAACGCCAGTCTCTAGTGATGTGACATGAGGACATTTTCCCACCGGTTAATCGATGTGTGACAACACAGATCACACCAGTATCACCGGCGGGGGCTTTTCAAATCGGCAATTTTAGTTTGAATTTTATTTTATACTGTGCATTGTTGCAATGCTAAATAAATGTATGCATAATTTGTAATTGATTTATTATTTAAAACTTTATTAATTATTTATGCAATTGCAATGCCTTGATTTTTAGTAAATTTACGCAGTCATAGCAATAAATGCAATGGTTACTATTGGTAACAATTACTAATAATTGGCATAATTTATTTCGTTTTTTTGGTTTTCGGGCTTGGTTTCCTCTTTTTCGATTTTCTGTTTCAGCCAAGAATTTTTATTTCGTTGCATCCCTAATTTAGCCTGACAAGCCAGACCCACATCAAGATGTTTGGTCTGGAAACTCACCATTGACAGGGCTCAATCTGAGAGGCGGGATAAACGGTTGTCTTTCAAACTCCCTCTGCACGCAAACGGATAGCGCTACACCAACCAGAGCAACGAAGGTGAAACAGAGCTCGCTGATAGGTTAACATTCACCGGTCGTCTAAACTCCGAACACATCTTCCCTTTTTAAGAATGACTTCAGTGCCGTTCTTTTGTCAGAGAAAAGCTTAACTCCAAGTCTTCCAGAGTCGCGGTCAAAGCTGATTCGAAAGACTGCCGCCGTTCGCCAGTTTCTGTGTTTACTAGACAACAGAAGCACGCAAACGCAACTCGGGCGTCGTCATTATGGCCCCGCCTGCCGACTCTATACACGACGTGATTGGCCCGTCCAGATTGCGAGGAATACAACTCAGAAGGTTATTGAGAGTTCCTAGACGACACTTCCGGGCAGAGTAAATTAGCTGCCGCTAGGGTGCGTCTAGATTTCTAGGCTATCCCTAATTGACAGTGTGGCCGTGAATGAATGACAGTGGGGCCGTGAATGAATGACAGTGTGGCCGTGAATGAATGACAGTGTGGCCGTGAATGAATGACAGTGTGGCCGTGAATGAATGACAGTGTGGCCGTGAATGAATGACAGTGGGGCCGTGAATGAATGACAGTGGGGCCGTGAATGAATGAATGACAGTGCGGCCATAAATCTGTGTGCACTGTGCGGCTTTGAATAAATGACAGCAGCCGTGCTCATTTTAGTTTCGGTTTAGAATTAGTTTCATTTTGGGGGTGGGTTTCTTGAATTGTGGGATCATCTTTAGCCTATTATTCTTAATGAAAAAACATAACAACAAATGGTACAATGACAAACTCACTTAAATAGGCATTTTTTCATTTCGGTTTGAAACCAAATCTTCTGCGATTATCTTATCTGTCAGCTCTAGTGATGAAGGAAATTTGACTCTTGCTGCATTTGTGCTGTGACTCTCGTCCGGCTCACACTGTATATAGTGGATGTTTAGTCATAAAAACAGGATGACTAAATGACTTGCAGTTAATTAAAAAAATATATTGTATGATGGAAAAAGCTCTCTCTTTCATGCTATGTCAGCAACTTGACAAAATTGTCTTTGAGGCATGTTATAAATGTTATTTGTGGTTGATCAAGAAAACAAGTGATTGAACCAGTAAGACTAACTGTGTTGGGCTGTATAACAATGATTCGTTTTTTGTTGATAAATGTATATCCAAACAGTTGCTCGACTGTCCAATAAAATACATATTAAAGTGTCTTTGGTGTTTCCTTGGTTTCTATGGAAATCAAGTGTAGCACGGATATTACTTCATTGACAGCCGACGCACGGACATAGTCCGTAAAACACTGGTTAAAATTACTGATTTCTCTGGACGTTTGGGATAATGTGTACACAGGTCAACAAAATATATAACATTCTTCTAGTGGTTTTTGTATATTTTAATCAAAAAAATCATACGTATTGTGCCTTCAATGCTGAGTATTAGGCCCCGTCCACATGAAGCCAGCGCTTTCCCAATCCGATCTTTTTTTCCCCTCGTTTCAAGAAATATCTGCGTCCACACGAGATTACCAAAACTGACTAAAAACGATGTAGTTTGCATGCCAGGCCAGTGTGTGGTGCTGTAATTCTGCCACAGAAATACACTAAAAACAGAGAAGAGTTGTGGCTAGCAGGGGTATAGCAGTGGTCGGAGGTGAGGCAAAATCTCACAATAAAATAACAATAAATACATTTGCTACTTAACAGATGTGTTTTATTAATGCCTACACCTGCCCCAACCCAAAACATACCCTTACAACAATGCAGATACGCTAATTAAATGACGCGATATTGATGTGCGCATGCCCAGTGCCCGTAGTTATATCCCTTAACTCTTCACCGTGCTGGACGTAGTGTGATGACATCACCGTTTCCCTTGGGACCCAGTTTCAGAAAATATCGGATTCATGCTTCTAAAACGCTGGATCCGTGTGGACGAAACGCTGATACGGTACAAAATGTATACTTATACAGCTAAACGTGTCTCCGTGTGGACGGGGCCTTAGTATTCATTTCTTTCAGAACCCCCCCCCCCCATTACAAAAAAAAAATATATATATATATATATATATATATTTTTTTTTTTATAAAGAAATATATATATATTTTTAGCTGTAGATCATTATCATTAACAGTGGCATAGTTTGTGGCAGTTTAAGAACACAGAACACTTATATCACCATATTTGGCCCGCCATGTCCTTTACTAACTGAAGGTACACTGTAAAAAAAAAGTCTCCAATTGAACATTTTCTAGTGACTGTTAACATCTACATTTTTCAGTTGGCCAAATTGAATTTCTGCGAATTGATGCAATTTAATTTACAGAAATTAAATTTGCCAACCTGTAACATTTAGATGTGATCAGTCACTAGAACATTTTCAATTGGAGACCTGAATTCTTTTTTTTGCAGTGTATGTAAAGTTTCACTGGTTTTTAAGGAGGCTAAAGGCCCTCTAAACAGTAGGCTATGCTTTGAGACGAAGATGAGACTGAGCACATGTAGCAGCAGCGAAACTTTAGACGGTGAGATGACTGTTGACCTCATTCTGTGCTTCATGACATCTCTGAAATATCTTCTGACGTGGAAAAACCACAAATGCGTGTGCTGGATGCCCTGCTGTTAGCGTGCATGTTTGACAGTGCTTCTGGCCTTCTCTGAGTACAGATAGTGTTTTATGGAAATGGGTCATCCTTAACCAAAAGGTATCAGAGCCAGACTTGTCTAAAGGAACAACGCTGAATCTGGCTTGCTAATGCAGGCCATGCAAAATAATACCACTAGCAGACAGGCTAGTTCCAGTGTGTTACGTCTGCTGCAGTTTTTGGAAAAGTCTGTCAGGAGGATTATTTGAATCTTTTCCTATCGTGTTACAGAATATCTGTCATGATTAGCCGTAGCCTTCATTGTAGCAAACTGTTCCTCTTGCAATACGTGGGACTCAGGAGGCCACATCAGGGTTATTAGAGTTAACGAAAACAAAAACCGTAAAAAACGCCAAGCTCACTTTCACCTCTTTGTTTTTTGCTAATCTATAATGCTTGATATCATGATCTTATGTAAATCCACAAATAGCTAGTGTTAATCACTAAACTAATACAGACTCATCACAACGTTTTAGCAACAAACAATGATTTTCAGTAAACAATTGTTTTGTAAACAATTATTATTTCAGGATGTGGCAAATATTTTGATATTCCCATTCGATTTAACTCTTTTTACTTTCAGACTGCCAGTGCTGTCAGATTATCTGCTAAATGATGTTTAGGTTTGCTTTAGGGGATAGAACAGCTTGCTTGCTCAGGCTCAGCTACTGTTGTCCTAACCGTCTCCACAGACCTCATTCTGCAATGCTCAGACCTCATTTGCAGCATGTTGAGCTTGTATCGCTTCTCAGTCGATGGGAAACCAACCCTAATGGTGTTCATGTTTATGTAGCCGGCCTCCAGAGCTTAAGAACCAGGCAGTTTGCACCTAATTTACAACTACACATAGCATGATGCTTAACAGCAACGCTGTGATTGGGAAAGAAGGTAGCTTATGTGAAGATCCCTGAAGACTTTGAGAGCTAATGATGCAATATGAAGATTTTGTTGTGTGATTGCTGCTTTGCTACAGAATTATTAAAAAAAAAAATATATATATATATCTTAAGGGTGGGAAATATGAGGAAGGCTGGGGGAAAAAAACTCGAGCTAAATGAAGACAACTAAACAGTGATAAACAAACTACAGTGGAACAAAGACAAACACTTTAAGCACTAGAAATTAGAAATACTACATAACTTGTATTAAGTAAATGAATATTTAAGGGGGGGGGTGAAATGCTGTTTCATGCATACTAAGCTTTTTACACTGTTAAAGACTTGGATTCCCATCCTAAACATAGACAAAGTTTCAAAAACTAATGCTGGATGTTTGATGGAGTATTTCTGTGTTAAAAATACTCCTTCCGGTTTCTCACAAGTTTCGGAGATTTTTTTCCGAGTATGGGTCCGCTTGATGTCGACAGAGCGGAAAGTCCTTGTATGGGCTGTACGGGCTCCCGGAAGGGTTCGCACGCGCGTGACTAGAGCGAGAGAGGAAACGCACGCCCCATAAACACTGCTCTCAGGTGCAGATCCACTCGTCTGAGCAACACTTCTGTGGCGCCGCGCTCCACTTTATTCCTATGGGTGACGTCAAACTGTGGAGTGCAGTAAGTGATGAGACAGGAGACGGAGATGCGTCGAGTCAGCTTTACTAACACTTCAATATTATTCTCCAAACTGTACAGCGAGCAATGTAAACAACTGTCACACAACGTTAAACCGGAACTCTCTCTGCCGGAAAACCCGCTCCCTTAAAGGGGCCGCGTCTGGGTGAATGTCTCATACAGATTAACTTGTTGGTCACCACAAAACAACTTTAATGTGCCCACACAGCATTCCAGGAAGGCACCGCTGCATTTGAACCGTTTTGAATGCAGAAATGACGAGAATCGACACATCACGCTTCAGTCGTGTCGTAAAAGTGGATCTCCATGGTCAGTGCTGTCACAGGACTTCACAAAATCAACAAGAAGTGTGTTTTTGATGGAGCCCCCACAGTTGTCATGAAGGGCAAAACCAGCCATGTAGACCAAAACCACAATTTGTACCAGGCTGTAAACATGTGTTTTTCTTTTGTAAAGTTGGGGATTTTCACATGGGGCTCAATGAGATTGTTCCCTTCTGGAGCCCTAGTGGCCAGACGAGGAATTGCCGTTTAAATTACTTCCATATTGGCTTCAAGCAAGCCCCTGTCAGAAACTGAAGCTTTTGCGCCTTGATTCTATAAAAACGGGTGTAGGACGACATGATTGACAGCTGAGATCGACGTCTTCTCTGAGTGAAGTTGTCACTGAGGCACTAAGAGACTTTTTTTCTGAATTTTTTGAGCGGACTGGAGCTTTAGCTTTAATTTCTACATTTCCATAACTGTTTACTTCACACCATCATAATTAATTGTTCTGCATCAGTGAGAGTGTGGGCGGGCTTTTGATATCGCAGCTGTACTTCTTGCTCTACTTCAGGTATTTCTTTAAATTGTATTATTAATCTGCATTTACATCTCTTAAATAGTGCACTTAGCCAGCTACAGAGAGTCTGGTAGCCAGGCATTAAACGAGTGACAAATCCTGAATGGCGAGGTCACTAAATGCATTGTCAGAGTCTCCCTGACATTTCGCACATATATAGCGAATTGAGTTCTTTCGCTTGCTTCCGTGACCGTGTAGCGCAGCAACATTACATAAGCGTAACCACGATAGTCGATAGTCAAAAATCTGTACCGGTTGACAAATTTCTACCAGTTAATTGTATCTACTGGTATATCACCCACCCGTAATTAAACTAATTGCGATGTGCCCATTACAACATTGTGCTGACAAAAGCTTTTTAAATCAATTTATTCATTTCTGTAGCACAAAAACTCATGCTGAAAACTCATGCTGGCCAAAGTGTGCGGGACAGCAACAGAAACATTTGTTTAGTTTTCAGCAGATATTTTGAATATTAGATGTAACTGTACAGTAATTTAAGGTATTTTTACATTTAGATTACCTTTGACATAACACTCAATTCAGTGACACTTGAAAATGGAAGCTGAACAAACATCCCTTTACACATACAAAAAAAAAGACAAAGTGAAAATGTTCAGTTTTGCTCCTTTTGCAGAGAGTGTAACAGTCAGTATTCACTTGGGTTATAACAACTCAATGTAAATAAGAGAGTCATTCTGTACAGAGTCCAGAACTCTGTGCGTGGACAGTCGATGAGCTCACGCTGAACTGCAGGGTCTTTTATGAAAAAATGTGAACTTACAATGAAGCCTTCATTCATTATAGCAGGGTGAGTGCTCTAGTGTTGTTGTGTTGCTCGCTTCCCATGCATAATTTGTTGAAAATTTGAATAACGGTTTGTTTTTCATGGCGCTAAGAGAGCCAATGTGAAGTTGACCCTTAGACACTTGATCCTCTTAGCATTAAAGCAATTCAGAACATGGTTTACAGCTTTATGGATGCATAGTCTAAATAAAGCATAACTAAATAACTGTTTATATTAACTGATGTTAATAATTGCAAATGTCAACACATTTACTTACATTTTTGTCAATAATTAAAGGAGTTGTTCCGTGGTGTTTTTTTTTAAGGCTTGGTTGTGTTTATGGGGCGCAGTATAACATACTTCTTAATACTTCATACGTCTTAATACTTCTTTTTTTTTTAAATGCCATATTTTTCTTATATTATATCTTTATTCCACACTGCTGCCTCCACTGTCCTTTGAACGGCTCATAAGCTTCCTGCTTCTATGAAGCCCATCCCTCCGGAAAACACAATGATCTTAGATTGGTTAGATGGCCAAATGTATAGTTTAATGTAGGGATGGGCATTTCCCAAAATATTGTTTTCAAATATTTGGCCTCATAAAAATCGAATATTCGAATATTTGTTTATTTAAATTAGGTATTTTGAGAAAATGGGAGAGACGTTTTTTAAATTATCAACATGACACCATTTCTGAACAAGCTTATGATTAGGCAATGTGTAAAACACACTTACATTATATCTTAAGGTTTTAAAACATTAAACAGTATGTGTAAAAAAAATATGCCAAAAGAACAAAAGCATTAAAAGCTCAAGCAGCACGAGCGGAAAAAACACTAAGAAATCAGAGCGCGCCATATTATTGTGCAGAACGTCACAGACACACACACACACACACACACACACACACACACACACACACACACACACACACACACACACACACACACACACACACACACACACACACACACACACACACACACACACATGTTGGTCTATGTGGTTTACAGGGACTCTCCATAGGCGTAATGGTTTTTATACCGTACAAACCGTATTTTCTATCCCCTTACACTGCCCCTGCCCCTAAACCTACCCATCACAGGAAACATTCTGCATTTTTACTTTCTCAAAAAAACATCATTTAGTATGTTTTTAAGGCCATTTGAATTATGAGGACATTTGATATGTCCTCATAAACCACATTTATAGTGTAATACCAGTGTAATACCCATGTAGTTATACAAATTTGTGTCCTCATAAACCACATAAACAGGCTCACACATACACACACACACACACACACACACACACACACAAACGAGTCGGTATAAGTTATGGTTGTCGTGTTTGTATTGTTTTTCATTTTCATGTTAAGAGAAACGATATTATTATTGGATGATGATATAATTATCGGGTGATAAAACGTACCACTGACAGGCGTTGAGGAGACAAAGATAACGGTTATATTAAGTAAGTTTAAGTGAAACACTTTGTGTTTTCTGTTCTTAAACCTTCGACGAAACTGAAAGCAAGCATTTCTCTCGATCATTTTGCTATCATAAGTAATCTCGCCCGCACTCAGAGTACAGATGCTCTTACTCGTGAACGCAGTGATGCTTTTTCCTCATTCAGCTGGTGTTTGGGCCATGTGATTCTCGTTGTTCTGGTGATATATATATATAATGATAACTCAGTTTCATTAATTAATTTGATCAAAAGTAACTCCATTTTGTAAGATAATTTTCAATTCCAAACATCGCGAGGCAGACGACGACATTATGTGATCAAAATACACTCAACTTATTTACCTGCTCCACAGCGCCACCCAGTGGATTGAGTTATAACTGCGAGCTTTAGAGGGTTTCCTCACGGATTCACTGCATTTACAGCCGGCAAATCAACGCATTAAAATTCGAATAGTATTTTTAGCTTTCGAATATTAATTACAGATCGACTATTTGAATATTCGTGCACACCCCTAGTTTCATGTATTTTTATTGGCTGAAGTGCCACCCACAGGTTGCCTGGAAACACCACACCCCTTACCATTACAGGCAGAAGTCACATTTGTTATTGACAAACATCATGTTTATAACCCCATGCTTCCCATAATCCCAGATATATGAATGTCTAAATGTCTGAGCAAACAATTAAATGTTAATCATGCAAGAAAACATGCTTTGGTCATCTGAACCACTTATTTAGACTTATTTTATTTATTGAGTAGATTATGCACATTTTAATAAAGCCAAATCAGTTTTTTGTAAGTAAATATGTTCGTTGACTTAAAACATTACATATAAAACACTCTTTTCGTCACCTGCGGTCATATTTATGTAATTTTTTTAAAAAATATTACTGAACGAATCAATGAACGAATCTGAATGAATCATTTTGGTGAACGAACTGAAAATGAACGACTCTCTTAAAAGAATCAATTTCCACCACTACATTACAGGCAGAAGTCACATCTGGGGCAGTGTTTATGTTAATTGCAAGGGTTTCTGATGTCACCAACCTGGGAAGAAGCTCATTGTAGTCCAAACCTGCCGTTTTTGTATAGGCAATAAACTGCCATAACTATAAAACACAATATCTCCGTTTGCATTGAACTTTCAGCGCTGTAACTTTGCAGATACTGTTTTTGCTTAAGCAGCAACATTACTCACTACCTAAAGTTAAAAAAGTGAAATCGCATGCAACACCCCTTTAAAGCCCTTGTACGGCAATGCCTTGTGAATTCACCCATTCTCTCTCTCTCTCTCTCTCTCTCTTTCTCTCTCTCTCTCTCTCTCTCTCTCTCTCTCTCTCTCTCTCTCTCTCTCTCTCTCTCTCTCTCGCGCTGTTTTCTTTTGGAGCAGGAGTGACGACAGCTTGTGCCTTTCTTGGAGGCACAAGCCTTTCATGCATTCTCTCGTTTCGCAACACATCTCATTGCGTGTGTGTGTGTGTCTAGCTGGTTTGGGGTTGGCAGACGTGACTTGTCCATAGCGCTTGCATCTGTGGCTGTGCCTCCCTGAAGTGTTTACTCACACTGCGCTCTTGATTGATTTTCTCTCCCATGCATTCGCCCTCTGCGTCTCAAAAAGAGAGAAAGACTGCGCAGTGATATCATCAGGGTTTTGCAGGGTGCTTTCTCCAAATGGCTTCAAATAAATCGTTTTTATGTTCTCTCATTTTCCGCAGCCAAGCTTCATCTAACGACGGCGCTGTAATGTAGTTCAGTTCAATCAAGCACATTAAAACTCTTGCAGACATTGAACTGTTATCGTTGCTTTGTGACTTCTGTTACATTAGTGCGCTGGCCTGTTTGAGGAAACTGTCCAAGATGTGTTAGTGGGTAAAATGTGTCAACTCCTTAATCTAGCAAACCAAACTGTCATTTTTAGACTCATGACCATACGTTTATGAGGACCAATCATACAGCTGCCTTTTTAGCTAGAATTTCAATTTGAAATGAAATGTAAATGTTGGGGAAAAAATGTTGCATAATTACAGATGTGGATTATTTGGATAAATATTGGCTATGAATTATTAAATGAATAATTTGCCCATAATGTTAGCTGTGGGGTGAAGTGTATAATTACTGTTTCTAAATGTTTAAAATTGTAGCATTAAAATACTTTGATTATTAAAACATTTCTTGGCTGGTTTATGGAAATGTGAACAAGATTATGCATTGGTTAATTGTTTTTTCCCCCTCTCTCATTTGGATTTGTTTTTATTTGCAATGCAAATTATTCCAATATTCTCCAAAGATATAATTTGTAGACACTTTCTTCTAATTTAAATTGAAATGTATTAAAGCATATTGGTTTTTATAACTT
Organism: Pseudorasbora parva; assembly: GCF_024679245.1. Classification (NCBI taxonomy): domain Eukaryota; kingdom Metazoa; phylum Chordata; class Actinopteri; order Cypriniformes; family Gobionidae; genus Pseudorasbora; species Pseudorasbora parva. The sequence goes on along the minus strand of NC_090178.1, from coordinate 22,462,526 downwards.
CTCATTTCTCCATGCCTAAAGGACAACTTATAAAGGGGACATAACGCACAGTTTCTGCCAATCAAATGTTAATTCTGTACCCATAGAGTAGTATTTGCGTCCTTTATGTTTCTGGATAGTCTTTAGTTTTATCATATTTCCAGAAGATAGACACCTGTACAACTTCTTTCCAAAAACAGCTGAGCTCCTGGAGGCGTGTTGTGACCCGAACGAAGGCATAACCCGAACAAAGCGTGTCGATGGTTACTGTACCAGCAGGTTTCTGAGTGTGTGAGTGTGCGCTCTTCTGGGAAAAATGCCCATACAATGAATTCTGTCCTTTATGATGTCATACAGGGCCATACAATTTTTTTTAGAAACTTGTACAAAGTTTGTACAAATACACTCCCTTCTTGTACCTGAAGGGAGTGTATTTGCCTCAGAAATACTCTGTCATATATCCAACTGTTTTTTTTAAAACTGTGGCTATGTTTAGCATGAGAATCCAACTTTTTAACAGTGTAAATAAGTCAGAATGCATGAAATGGCATTAGAGATCCCCTTTAAAGAAGTGGTGCAGCTTACCCACCCTCCCCTGCTCAGTCTATCAGCACAGCTTCTCCTGTCCAGCAGGTTTCTGAGTTATCGTCATGTTTCAGACAGTGCTGCATGTTTGCACTATGCTCTCACTGCAAACTTCACGCTCAAGCCCTCCGCCTGCAGACCACAGTCAGCCACTGATGAAGAGCTCTCCACAGACCTGTGATAAGGGGACAGGCCTCAGCGGAGCAGAGCTGTGTGGGTGTGCTTCTTTCTGTGTATCTTTCACTTCTGCTCTTTGTGACTGCAAAGGAGCAGACTCGCGGAAAATCAAGAATTCAAGCAGGAAATTCCGAGAGCTGAACATGAGCATTGAAAAATAAATAAAAATAAAAAACGTAATCAGTCTTAATACATTTTTTCCCCAAGTAAATGTCATCCTTTTAATAAGATTATAAGAATAACTGCATTGTTAAAAATCTTTAAAGTGCCCCTATTATGCTAAAGTTTCATAATTTTTTCCGGAGGTTTCAAACAACAGGTTTACAGGCATCAAAGGTCAAAAAACTGTTTAATTTTCTCATATCATACATTGCACCTCAACACAATGTTCAATGATTATTAAAAAAAGAAACTGGGGGAGGTTGCCGCTTGAAAGATACGCTGCCTAGTGCCTACCTTCTGTGACGAAATCCTTAGTTGGTGGCAAAATCATGCGGTAACCAGTATACACATATTATGTAGCTGGGCAAAAACATACTTGACCATACCTCAGAAAAAAAACGCTTAGCACTCGCTGCAGGTGAAGTTGACTGTTTGGTGCTTTTGACGAGCAATATTTAGATGTTTAGTTTAGTGAGTGGAAATGGATTGTTTCTGAATGTCAGTTTGCTATTTTGTGTGGGTTTGTTGAAGCGTGTTTTCTCAGGTAACTGATACACTTGTAGTTTTATGCACTTTTGTTACCTAATTTTCCTTACATGCTCTTTATTAGAATTATATTTATTTAATAACAATTGTTAAAAAAAATAATGCACTTTAAAAAAGTGAATGTCATTTAATTTCAATAAAAGACGCAATGCTTGATTTGGTTTACATTTGCTTTTGGAATTCGAATATAATTTGAATTTTGGTAATATTTAAGAAAGAATTTTGAATTAAGCTCTTCAGCCATTTTGACAGCCCTGCAATAGTACACACTGTAAAGACGGTAACGATGACGTTGATTTTACACCAATCCCAGTGCGAGTCCGAATCGATGATGAAACACTGGAAGAACTTAGTTATTCAACCTGAAACTTGAGCTGGACATTTCTCAGTGATTCTTCTCAATTTAAGGTTCATTATGAGATTTCATAATTCCTCACCATCAGCATTAACAAGTGTGTATGTGTGTGTGTGTGTGTGTGTTTCTAATTTTTTGCGGTGCACATGCGGTAACTGTATCAATAACTGCACATATACGTTAGTGGAGCACTAACGTGAATGACTGATGGAACATTAAAGTTTGCAAAACAAATCGTGCACCATCCTTTATCTTTCTTTACTTACTGAGTATTAAGAACGACAGACAATCAGCATTAATAGAATCAGTTTTAGGTAATACTGGAGCCCACAGCTGATTTACAGCAGTATTTCAGTAAGACATGTAATAATGTGAGTTAGCCAGATAAACTAAACGCATGCAGATAAACTAAACGCATGCACAGCATCTTCTCGACATGATGCTATCCAGTATCCGGAGGCATCAGCTGCAGTGTTTGATGTGGTTCAAGTTCTTTATGGTGTCTGTGTGCGCAGTAAGTGGACAGGCAGGCAGTGCTAATCTAAAATCATGCTAGAACATGGTAAATTGTTAATGTGGTAAACTATGGTAAACTATGGTAAATCATGCTAGAACATGTTAAATCGTGAATAGTAAATCATGAAACCATTGTAAATCATGCTAGAATAATGGTAAATCATACTAGAACATGGTTAATTATGGTAAATCTGACTAGAACATGGTTAAGGCCATCCTTAAAAATATTTTGGTTTGCAGTAACAGTAAAAAAAATTAAAAAAAGGGTCGGTAGGTAGGTCTATATTTTTTTTTTCAAATTTTAATACAAAAAAAAAAGTACATTTTTGGTGATGGTGATTACGTAGGTATGAATTTAAACAAATTGGCATATCGTGACATCACTGACTGGGTCTTCAAGCCGTGCCTTCGGGCGTGTAGGCTAATTGCAGGCTATATAGACCACAAACAAATTGAAATATTTGTCAAAAACATGTTTATTGCATAAATTTCCGGTGCATTCTTAAAGAAAAGTGTCCAACCACCAGCTAGCTGTCATTGACTCAAAGCTGTCAACCCTCCCTTTTTTTCCGGGTTTCTCACGTATTTTAGCTCTTTTCCCGCTGTCTTCCCGTTTTAGTATTTTCCCGTGATATGTTTCTTATTTTTACGCTCGATTGTGTAAAAAGGGGTCGTTTTACGCTCTATTGTGAACACGCAACTATCTGTGTCTGTCTCTGAAGTGGCTTCCACTTCTTGCCAGACCAACGCATCTGGTGATACAGACTAGTGCATTTGAATATTAAAAAGCAAAAAGTTGATTTTATGAATTCAATTAATTAAGTCTATAACCACCTATTTAATCAAGAGCAGTGAGTGAGTCCTTATCTTTTGTTTGACAGAGAGCAGTAAAGGCTACTGCCCCTTTAAGACCTAATACAGAGATATGCATCGTCTTTCTCAAATGTATAAAGTTCTCTTAAGGCATATACAGACTGTCTGATGGATACTCATCAAGATCGACATGTTGACATACTTTTTGTGTGAGTTTATCCGTTCAAACGCAAGACTTGAAAGAACTCAATATTTGCGCGCTGTGAGACGTGCGCGCGCTGCGCAGAGACAGATCTTCTCTCACTGCAGAGGGTTCTCATTCGCGTCTTCTGGCGAATATACTGAGTGATGATGGCGAAAATGACTGGTCATACGGCAGCACTCGCATGCATTGAACACAGTTTACAAAGATAGACCGTTTTGCCCACGTTTTCTTTTATTATCGCTGTTGTAGTGTACGTGTATCCATCGACAGAACCATACATAAAGCATTATTTTTCATGTTACAACCAGTCCCGCCGCTCCCACCACGCGCTGGGGTTGAGCAGAACACACGCTACCCATAGCAAAGCGTTATGACAACGACATTTCAGACTGACAGAGACAAGATAAACGGCTTTTCCACCATTTGTTACTGTTTTGTACACGTTGTTATATTAATTATAATTCAAAATCTGTTTTATTCGCCACAATATAGTAATGATAAATGTTGAGGGGGCACTTTTGATTCATTTTCAAAAAGGACAGGGGCTCAAAGCCCTCCCCTCTGCAGTGCACTTGCCTGGTGTGTGTAACGTGTCCATGGTCCTCCTGACTCCTATCACACAATGCGGCGAAATCTCCGACAGGGCTTTAAAACGTTACAGTGAATGAGAGTATGAGCCGAGCCGAAACCATGGCCGAAACGAACGCACGTGCTGGCCATAGTGTGACATCCGTTAACCATAGTGTAAACATAGATGACGTCACGGGTTTTTCTATAAACGAAAGAACGTAGCCTTCGTTTGTATGGCCCAGGCAATTTATACATTTATAATACTTACTAAAATATAATTCATATTATTTTATTACTGTTGTATTAATTGTTTGAAAAGTAAAAAAAGAAATTGGTCGGTCTTAAAGCCAATTTACAACCGGCAAGTCGGTCGGACTAAAAGGGAAAAAAAATAAAAAATTGAGTCGGCCCTAAATTGACAGGGTCGGTCGGGTTACGGCAAACAAGAATATTTTTAAGGATGGCCTAATTATGGTAAATCATGCTAGAACATGGTAAATTGTTAAAGTGGTTAATCATGGTAAACTGGTAAATCATGCTAGAACATACTACATTCGGTTTCCAAAGGAAAAGCTGTCGACCATCAAAACTGCAGATAAAACAGGCTTTAGGTTTACCTCAGGTTTATCTGGTTGCTTGGTAACAGACCTAACAGTTGATTACTGAACTGGATGGACCGGTTTAAAATTTCCTAATTGCAAATAAAATGAGATTGATAAGATAGGATATCTTAAAGAGAGGATAAGACTCCTAAATCAACTTAAGATTAGCTTCTGTTATACAAATTTGTGGAAGATCCTACATTAACTTATCATATCTTTAAGTTAAGACCTAAGATAGAAAGTTTCTGTAATGCGCCCCCTGGTTTTCAACTTATGCCCCATGAGTTTTATTAATAAAACAGCTTCATGACTAAAAGTTACATTATATTTCTCAGCAATGAGTTGATAACTTCGCTGTAATTAAACCAAAAAGCTTCTCTCTCTCTCTCTCTCTCTCTCTCTCTCTCTCTCTCTCTCTCTCTCTCTCTCTCTCTCTCTCTCTCTCTCTCTCTCATTAATTCATAAAAAAATGTTTATTCTTACAGCGCTATTATTTAATTTATTTTATTAATGAGCTGTAGATAAAATATCAAATGAAACATGTTATTTTCTGATAGGGCTGCACGAATAATCGAAATCGAACCGCAATCGCGGTTTGGCTTGTTTGCGATTATGAAAGCTCAAAGGCTGCGATGTAAATTAAATAAATAAATGCCCAGTGTGTTAGTGAAGAGCGGCTCTGTGATCAGGAGTAAACGCTGCTCCGTCTGAAAGACTGCGAGTTTAAGTCGCTTATAACGTGCGTTTGAAAAAACAACACGAGTCAAACTTCTTCACACACTAGTGAAGCGTTCATAAACCTGTTCAACAAAAGACAACGTTTAATAACATGTTTTACCAGTCGTGTGTTTATTGTCGTCATGTTTAATCAAAGCGTCTCTATCTTCTGTTTACACCGCGTTAGCTTCACATCATGGATTTCCTGAAAACGAACGTCAATTATCTCTCTGAGGCAAATGTGGCTTTTTCCGCTCGAGGGCGCCCTCTGGCTTTCAGTATGAATTAAAAACTTTTGGGTAATCAATAATAAGAAAATAATACTTAATACATTTTAAAACTTAATAAACATGTTTTTCTTCCATGTACAGGAGTTTTTTTCCCCCGCAGTGGATGCACAAGAGGTTTATATTTCATATTAAAGACAGACTTTAAGAAATATATATATATATATTTTCACCAATTCGTGCAACCCTATTTTCTGCTTTCTATTGGTTTGTTCAGATTTTGGGATGTTTTACAACGCAAAATGCTGACAAATAGTCATGACCACCTGAAATGAAGTATAATAAAAATAAAGCAATCACCCACAATCATTTTGGGCGGGAATTAATGTAAACACATCGGATATGTGTATTAAGACTTGCAGTGTAAATGCAGCCTTTGAGATTTGGCTAAAAATCACATTTAACAGTGCTATTACATTATGAGTATTAGATTAAGTGAATGTTTAATGACAGCAAAGTAAAAACTTCCGTAATCACATTATGGAAGTAAATTGGGCTGTGAATGTTATTTCATGTTGACTTTCAACATAAACCTCACTAAATGTGGTTTTATGTTCATATTTTTAAACAGACATGTTTTATTGTATCACTATTTACTGTGATTTAGCGGCCCACGTCAGTCTGTGAAGCGAATAGAGCAGGTATAAAGTCATAGTGCCGGAGGGCTGATAGAGGAACAGTCTTTATGCAGACATTGCTGAAGCTGTTTGTTCTTTTGACTCATCCCAATGATGGATGCTCAAATCCTTATGTGACATTGAGTCACATGGTGTCAGGGTTTAGCCAGACACTTTGAAGTACATGCTAGAGTAGAGTCGGTGATGGGGCTGACCTTTGGATCTATGCAGAGGTAATTTCCCTCCTACTTTGTCTCCATAGCAACTCACCTCCTGATGAGGTCATATCATGCCCTTATGCACATGCTCGTTCATGTCTCTCCCCTGAGTCTCTTACAGTGAGTTGGGAGAATTATTCCAAATGTCAGGTGAGGTTTGTTTTGGAGTGCTTGGTGTCTTGTTAACATTTTGTGCATGTCTCAATGCAGGAACACAAACTGGCCGTGAGGGCCCAAGAGTCTCTGCTATTGCACAGACAGTGAGTCAGCTGCTTCTTCAAGTACACTCATCAGTTTTTGAGAGTTGTCTGACTTTTTGGTGATAGGCCTGTGGTTAGTCAATGGTTTGAAGCGCCCAACTTTTAGTCTCAACTTCTAGTCGCTCTTCAGAGTGTCTTTTTTGCGACTCCCTGTTTCCTTTGCCAGAGTGAAAACATAAAAGAAAGATCTACTCATTGGCAGATGACAGATGGAAACACTGTTCATCCGAATGTGGTTTTGTCATATATCATCTTGTTAGGGTGCGCAACAGTGTTTCTTCATGCAACAGCGAACACCGTGCAAGTTGTGATGTCTGATTTGTGAAAAAGTGACTTTTTTGAACTGGATCTTTTTAATGATTTAGACAAAAGATTCACGAAACTGTCTCATCCTAACTTGAGGCTTGTATCAGACAGGCTGCATCATAAATGGCATACCTCCCTATATTAGAAAAACTGGTTTGAATTCACAGTATTCATAAAACACCTATTGTGTATTGTGCAGAAGTGCACATCTGATATCCAATGACCTCACAGGATAGGATTTGTGTATGGCAGTTTAGTGATGCAAACTATATGTATTATGGATATGGACTTCTTTATATTCATACTATTTACATTCATACTATATAGAAAACTTTTTTTAACAGTTGCTGGTCTATATCACCAGATGCATTCTCAGGAGCCAAAATTTTTACAGATGTAATTCGGTCGGTGCCCTTTTTAATCATCATATTTTTGGTGGAATGTACTTTCCGTAAATGGACTGTGTTTTAAAGATGAGCGAAAGGTTTGGAACAATATGAGAATGAGAAAAAATATGACAGAATTTGAACTATCCCTTTAAAAGTTGAAGCTAGAAGCTGTGAATGTAGAAGCTCAATGACTAAAGCACTTCTGAACAACCATCTGTATTGAGTGATTCCATAATTTGTCAACTAAAAAAGTAATTTGGCCTATAAATATTTCATTCTAGGGTTCAAAATGACTCCCTAGTAATTTTCTTTTTGTCTGGAGCCCTGGCACTTTTTTTCAAAATTGGAGTAATTATGTTTCTTAATAATAAACAAGCCCTAGCAAGCATTAATTATGAAAACTTTGCGGTATGCTTTGAACATTAATTGTATTTTGTGGGAAACTTCTGGTCTGAAGAGAAATGAGCACGCCTGCTAATAAGGAATCAGTAAGAAGCTTGGTTCATTTACTAGAGCAAATTCGTAATTAATTTCAGAATGGACATGGATGCCCCACGCGTACACGCATGCACACATTCCTCATGAGAATATGAAGTTTGAGGGGCCTCTTATTCCAGTATCAGTTGAGATGAACTTACAGCTATTTAAAGCTCGAAGATGATTAGTAAAAAAAGACACCTAAAAGAGAGATATTGTACACGTACGCGTGTGGTGTGCACGCTTGACCGATTGGTGGCTTGATAGGCACAGCCCGGTCACAAAAGCCACAGGAGATCCAGCAAGGATTTATAGGAGTCCAGCGGATCAACCCGGAACATCTCTGCACAATTCTCTCTCATCCCGCGCTCATCTCTCCATCTCTCTCTTCATCTTCCCTCCGTCGGCCCGTTCATCCTGTGCACAGCCCAGAGGATTAGGCTGGATTTAAGAACACACTGTATGAGGAGATGACTCCAAAACTCGACTGTCCCGGAGCGCTGCAGATGGCAAGAAATTGCCACATCTCGTCTCCATGGGCGCTGCTCAGTTCAGTTCAGCTCTGTTCTTTCGTTGTGGTTCTGCTGGCTTGCGCCCATTAGTTGTACTGTTTAAGCTCTAAAGCTAATGGCATTAGCGTGGATCTGCCAGCAGTCAGTTAGTGATTCATTTATCACCCTAGCTGGCACCTCAGTTTTGTCTCCTGCAGACTGATTTCTGAAAAATGTAAAAAATTTCGTCGTCATTAAATTACAGCCAGTTTGAGATTTTATACATTTGTGAGTAGCCTTTTTTAAAGCATTATATATATGAAATATAGGACATTTTGTCTGTTGTATAACTTAAATTTAAAATATTTAGGCAAGCACAATGGCCCTCATTTATCAAAAGTGCGTACACCAAATTTCCAGCGTACACCTTGCGTACACCCAAACCCACGGTGACTTTGAGATTTATCAATATGGACGTTGGCGTACGGCACGCTCAAATCCTACGCCAGCTCAGGAGGTGGTGTACGCACGTTTGAGTTAGTGCGAAAATGCGCAGAAAAACAATTCCTAACACCACAAAACGCACTGACAAGATATGCTATATGACCCACTGTTAAAAACCACAACAACAACATTCAGTGTTTATTTTTGTGCAACATGAACGTCAATGTTTAATTTGTGTGACTTTACCAAAGCGTTTGATCTGTAGGCATATGTATTCCTCCAGTCGCGAGCCCGTGCGCTTTATCTGACGTTTCAGGCCCGCGCCTGGCCCAGCAGCTGCGCACGGACTGGGACTAAAATAATTCAGACTGACAAAATAATAAAAATGGCCTTCTTCTTTTAAATAATAATAAAATCAATAAAAACGGCATTTTCTTCTAAATAACAAGCGTCATTAAGAATAATAATCATAATAATAAGAAGAAGAATCTTACAAATTGTCATGTAATTATTAATGTGAATGAATCTTACTCCACATCCCATCATCATCACTATTGTACACCCCAATACATGTGCCGTGATACGAAATTAAATGCTAATTGTTTCAAAACGTGCTGTAAAATAATGCATTGTGATGGTAATTTATCATTCAAACAGCTATTTAAACTGCTGGAGTGCGCTTCTCAACCCCCACACTAACAGCTACTCGTAATTTGGGTCCATATTTTGTTTTTGTGAGCGCCTTTAATCCCACACTTTAAACTCCCAAATAAAACAATTTCGGGTTTTTTCCACTTCCCTGGTGATGGTCTCGATGGGCGCATCTCAATCATCTCAATAGTTCAGTAGTCAGAGCACTGATCAGGGAGTCAGCCCGTTGACTTATGTCCTAATCAGTGCCCTGACTAAGTGGACTAAAGAGATGATTGAGCGCGCCCGATCTCCACGTGGGAGAAGTTTCGTTTCTTTGCCGTCTTCTGTTTGTCCATGGCGTAAAATGAGGGCGTGGGGGAGGCGGAGACTTGAATATATAGGGGCGTGTTATTCTAATGACGATCGTTTTCAGCCGCGGGATTTATCAAGGGCAAGTATTGCGTACACCTGAATTGCAGAGGTGCGCACAGTTTCATAAATCAGGCGGTGAGAGGAGTGTAAGCATAATCTTACGCCAACATATACACCCGTTTCTACGCAAGATTGATAAATGAGGGCCAATATATTACAAGTACAATATCGGTTATTGGCTGATTTTTCATTTCTTTTTATATATATATTTTTCTTTTATTAGTATTGGCTAAATTTGTATGTTTAATTATGTATACTGATTTCCTCAATTTTTTTACTTTAAAGATTAACTTTGCCCATCATCTAACACTCACATTAATAATAGCTAAATTTGATCTTTTAGCACATTTTAAAATGTATCAATACATTTTTCAATACTGTACATTATAATGTTTTAATGCCTACATTTGCTGGACGTTTGATTTGAGTTCTTAGTTTTATTTTTTTTATTTAGACATTTTTATTTTCTGTCCTTCCATCCATTTCCATTTTACTAGTTTTATTTTAAATTATTTTAAATAAAACATTACATAATTATTTAAATAAAAAGTTTGTTCATTTATTAATAATAAAATATTTGGTTTATTTTGGCTTTCTTTGAATGAGAAATGTATTCATTTAATGCAGTCTAACTTTTTTTTTAACTACTAAAATTCACCTTTTTTTCAAGGTGAATGTTAAAGGGTTAGTTCACCCAAAAATAAAATTTGTCATTAATGACTCACCCTAATGTTTTTCCACACCCGTAAGACCTCTGTTCATCTTCAGAACACAGTTTAAGATACTTTATATTTAGTCTGAGAGCGTATCTAAATGTATGCACAATTTACTGTCCATGTCCAGAAAGGGAATAAAAACATCATCAAAGTAGTCCATATGTGACATCAGTTGGTTAATTAGAATCTCTTGAAGCATCGAAAATACATTTTTGTCCAAAAATAACAAAAACTACGACTTTATTCAGCATTGTCTTCTCTTCCGTTTTTTTTTTCAAACCTCAAATAAAGATTCAAACGGTCATGAATCAGCGGATTAATTCATTATTCGGATCGCCAATGTCACGTGATTTCAGCAGTATGACACACGATGCAAATCAGGGGCGTTTTTAGGCTTAGCCCCCATTGAGGGTAGCCTATGGAAGAAAAAAAATCGCACTTTAGTTTGGGGTCCAAATTGTGCTATTAACTAGTAGCTACTAACATGCATACCCATAGAATATTGGCTGTACATATGTGCATTTCAAGATGTTCTGAAGGCAGTAGAATATTTGTCTTTCTTATCGCCACATCTCTCTTTTTCTCTGTTTTTATCTTGCCCTGTCTCTTCCCCTCATAACGCTGAGCTTTGACTGATATAGACTAGTTTTTCTATTTTCATTAGTGAAGAAAGTAAAAATATGGTTTACATATTAACATACTGATATTTATATGTTTTATGAATAATTTTCTTAGACATGTTAATTTAGGTACTGTTTATTAAAGTTTAAGTTTATTGAATTAATTCACTATATAAACACCTTCATTGCTAATATGCCCAATACTGAAAAAAACTGAGATTCTTTTTATTAAGGCAACTGAAGGTTACAAATGGAATTATATTAATTTACAACACATTCATTATCAATATGCCTAATCTGATGAAAATGGCTTTGTTAATATTTCTTGTTCGTTAATTAGGCCTAGGCTACATTATGAATCATATAGCCTAGGCATATTTTCAACTCAAAATGACAAAATTAGACAAATGATTATTAATTTGCCTGAATTTTTTTGTCTATTGTTTAACATTTCTAACTTAAAGCAGCAGCTGTCAAACATAAATGTTTATTTCAACTACTTACATTTCTCTCACTTTACGTTGCCGAGTTGCACTGCTAAAATTCGCGCTCATGGCCTCAGCAATTTCTGTGTGAACATAAAACGCCCACTTTGATTTGATTGGTTTTCTCAAATATTTTGACATTGACGAGCGGTGACAGACCAATGAGGCTCAGATTTACACACACACACACACAAACACACACACACACACACACACACACACAAACACACACACACACACACACACACACTCACACACACACACTTCTGCTTCTGACGTACGCTCGCTCACTCACTCACTCACTCACTCACTCACAAAGGTCAGAAAAATGAAGACACCGGACAGTTGTTTACTAGCGGTCACGATGACATCACATCCTGGGCACCAGCTGTGTTTGTCGAGAGTTAGGAAGATGCGTAAAACAAGCCCGTTTTTAAACAGCAAATAATGCCGTTTGGTGAGTGAAGGGAGATGAAAGATAAAATAAGTGTTAAATGTCATTGTCTAAAGTCACATTTCATCATTTTGTAGACAACTCATCATGGGTTTTTGGAAAAGGAGGATGTTTTTGTGTGTGTGCATGACAATAGACCATATGGGGATTTCCATATCAGACAGGAAGCACTGGGACAGTAAGGAAGCTCTCCAAAAAAGCTCTTCAAATGCGCAGTTGGGGGATCTCATCTCAGCAGTCAGCAGACATAATCACAGCTTACTGAGATAACTGCAGTGTCAGAAATGCAGCAGCCTTCTGTGTCTGTGTGTGTGTGTTCTCAAAGTCTTTTCTCCCAATGACTTTATCTTCAACCTCTTGATAGCATGTATCAGCTCCTAGCAGCTGTACACACTCTGCATACATTGTTACCATTGTGCTTGAGAGAAACATTGAGCAGAAAAATGGTCTTGTTTCTATGCTCGAATGAGTTTACATATTAACCATATGAATCATCTCTCATTTATCTGCAAGCGTGCCACTGCATAAGCCCAATTTATGCTTTGGTCATGCATGTATTATAGGGAGACAGGAAATATTTATTTTTGGGTGCGTGCATGCGCTTGTGCGAAAGTTAAGCCGGTAGAACTCGCTCTGCTTGGGCTTGAGCGGCCCGAATTCGGCTGCACAGAGACCCCACAGACTTAATCTTTCAGAGGCCGAGAACTAGGCCAGCTGCCGGACAGTGTGTGCACGTCCATTACAGCACAATAAATAGAATATTGATGAAGCTCTAAATCATAATTGAGAGGCCTTTATAACGAGTGAGCTGGAATGATTGCTAACCGGCTGATTCAATCTGAAGCCAATAGCTTAATTAGTTTAATTCATACGGCCTGACTGTTCCACTTTCCCGATTAAGGTCATCTGATTTGTGCGGCTCGCACTTGGAGAATGTGTGTAGCTGCTGGGTTTAAGCATGTTTCAGTGAACCAGAGATATTAAAGTTGGATAATATTTATTTCCCTCTTTGGAACCCATAATTTTTTTTTTTTTAGCGAAATGGGTTTTCCATACATGTGAGTGTCAGTGACATAAGAATGCTCACAATGAAGAAAGAGAAATCTTTTAAAATACAATTACAATTTTTAAACATGTACTACATTCTTGTTGTCTTTATTATTTTCAAGAAATTATTACATTTAATAAATCTAATAATGTTATGCTGAAAGTAACAGAATATTTGCCTTAACCCAATACATGTGATGGTAAACATAAAACATGTTTAAAATAAATTAAACATCATTATAAATATTATATTAAATGTATAATGTATAACCAAACATGCTTCTGCAGTATTTCATGTGACTTGGGTCACACCAAATTACTTGATTTTTTTAAAATTACTGTACATGTACATTGAAAAAAAAAATGTGTGTGTGTATATATATATATATATATATATATATATATATATATATATATATATATATATATATATATATATATTATAATAATAATAATAATAATAAAGCCAAATAAACAAAATCATTTTAAACAGGCTTTTTTTCTTTGTGATATAAGGTCTGTTTTATTTCCCAGACATTTTTTTTAACTTTATGCCGGCTAAAAATATGAAATAAAATAAAATAAAATAATAATAATAAAAATAAAAATAAATATAAAAATAAAAATATTGAATTTAGATTCTGAAATTCAAGAACATGTTCTTCATGGCAGAAAATATATATATTTTTGCATATAATGTGTAATTATATGTATATGATTAAATATTTTTTAATAGATAAATAGATTTGGCCAAAAAAAATAATTCCATGTGATTGACCCATCTCTCTTTGTGTTTGACCGAGAAAAAAAAAAATATGCATGATAATGTACTTTTCCTTTAAAACAATCTGACATTTTATGATCAGATTTCTCAGCTGATGTTGGCATGTAGAGTGAGAGACTGAGACGAAGCAGAGGAATTTGTTAATTCTGATCGTTCAGTCTCTCTCCCTGAGCTCAGATTTGCATGACTGGCCGTTCTTCTCGGCTCAGCGGCTTTTACTGCATTCCTCAGTCTGACCCCCTGAGAGAGCTGGTCTGAGGAAAAAGGGGTGGGATTTCTCTGTGGTGTCCCTCTTTTTTTGCCTCGTTCTTATTGTTTCCTGTTTTCTTTTTAAAATAAATGTAGAGATTATGGTAATTTATGAGAAAAAGAAGCTGTCGGCTGAATGCAGGTGGTCCGATTTCCCATATTACTCTAGTTCTATTATAAAAAGGTCATGTTGAGCATGTTTAAGATATTTTGAATAGGTGAAATTAGGTGATTGAAGCGAGTCCGCTAGACGAGGTCATTCACATGGCTCTTGAGAGAGAGAGAGAGAGAGAGAGAGAGAGAGAGAGAGAGAGAGAGAGAGAAAGAAACCTAGAGGGAGACAAGAAGCTTTTGAGACAGCAGTGTGATCAGTAAGCAGCAAAAGTGCATTGTGGGTATTGATTTGACTGGCTGTTATAAACTTCACAGCCTTTGTCTGACCCCTGGTTTAGACATACTTTATTATGGATGTGTACAAGTGACTCAGCAGACTCTAAAATGAACGTTGTCAATGCTTAAACAGTCTGTACTGTATTTTAAGCCACAGGATTGCGTGGTGAAATGAGAGTGGAATTGAGACATGCCCCTCATTCCTGTAATTCTCATTAAGAGTAGATTGAGGCCAAGAGGAAGTCTGTTAAGCGTGTGCTGCTGGGGATGGGGGGGGTCTGTTGAAGTGCTACAGGTGTGCGTCATAAGCTTGGATGCTAATTATAACTGGCGGTGGCATTGGCAGTGAGTTTCTATGAATATAGCAGGGTGTGCCTGCCGTCTTAATCCCCAACAAAGGGATCCGGTGTGTGTGTTACTACAGATGGAGAAACTCTTTGGAGGAAATTAGCTTGCTTGTATTGTAATGATACAATGCCAACAAAGGCATGTTAAACTAAATAAAATGATTTTAATGAGTCAGTGTTACTGAGTAGGTTTGAAATAATGAAATTTTAGATGAACTGGTAATAGATTTTAAAAAAAGTTGAAAGGTATTTGAATATTTGAAATGTTAATGTAAAGCAGGGAAACATTTTTTATATATGACATCGCCAACTACAACTAGTCTGGCATGCATAATACAGCCTTTTTAGTAGTTTTTGCAGATCTGTGTGAAGCGGGATCGTTTTGACAATGTAGACTGTTTTTAGTAAATTGTTTTCATGTTTAAAAAAAACCCTCAGGCAAACCAGAACAGTGAAAAAAGAACCAAAACACAACGAAACTAAACAGACATAGAACTACAAGTTACTTCTGCGTATGCTGAAAAGTTTAATTGAAAGTTAATTTTGCCTGCTTGTACCCCTTTAGTTCATTTGTTGCAACATCAGCAGCAAATCATTCTCACACAATCACATGCATTGGTATTTACTAAAGCCCTATTCGGACTGGATTAGTTTAACATGGGGACGTGGGGGTAAAGTAATTATTACCAGAGGTTCTCGGTGATTTTAGTCCCGTCCGAATGTGCCATCTCGGTAATCATTACGGAGAATGTCAGTAAAGATTACCGAGACTTTTACCTTCTGTAAAAAGGTCCGGAAAAATTACCTCAGGTAATACTAATCCCGTTCGAATAGACCTGCTGTAAAAATGTATGGTAAAATTCCGTAATTTCCTGTTTAAAAGTTAAAAAAGAGCACTTTTTGCGACCATGGAGACGCTTGAAGCATTCGGTTGCGTTGTAGGTGGTGGGACAAATCTGTGGAAAATGTCCAGTATTTTCCGCATATCATTTAAAGCAAAAAGAAGATCAAAAGCACTTAGAGGAACACAGACTGGCGCTCAGGTTGTGTTTGCTCACGTTATAACGGTAACGTCATACGCACATGACGTCAAGGAGGTGCGTAAAGCGAGTTACTCCTCCCACTTCTGCTAGTTTTACTGAGATGTCTTATCCCGTGCGAATTGGCCATTAATATTACAGACGTCCTGAGGTAAAATGACTTTACCCCCATGTCCCCATGTTAAACTAATCCAGTCCGAATAGGGCTAATGTCAGTGAAAATTACCGAGACTTTTACCTTCTGTAAAAAGGTCCGGAAAAATTACCTCAGGTAATACTAATCCCGTTCGAATAGACCTGCTGTAAAAATGTATGGTAAAATTCCGTCATTGCCTGTTTAAAAGTTAAAAAAAGAGCACATTTTGCGACCTTGGAGGCGCTTGAAGCATTCGGTTGCGTTGTAGGTGGTGGGACAAATCTGTGTGGAAAATGTCCGGTATTTTCCGCATATCATTTAAAGCAAAAAGAAGATCAAAAGCACTTATTAGAGGCACAACACATTTTAGCTCTAGGAAAGTGTCTATTACCAACATAATCCAATCAGAATCGTTAGACTGGACCTAACTGTTTATTAAAACACATATATATTGGAGACGGAGCACATAAAATATACTCCTGAGATTAAATATCTTTATACTATGTAGGCTACTAACTAAACCACATGGGTCATAGAACTGAGGTCCTGAAACTGCAGCACACCGCTATATCATCCAGTTCTGTAGGTGGTGCTGTCACAAAAAACGAGGGTCCTAGAATTGCGGTCCTGAAACTGCAGCCTCCGGTTGTGCAGGAATATACTACTGAGTTTTACTGAGATGTCTTATCCCGTGCGAATTGGCCATTGATATTACAGACGTCCTGAGGTAAAATGACTTTACCCCCATGTCCCCATGTTAAACTAATCCAGTCCGAATAGGGCTTTAGAAAGGCTCCTGGGGGCGTATTACAGAAACTTTCTTTCTTAGGTCTTAAGATTTGTTTCTGTAATATGAAATTGTGAAAAATCTTAACTTAATTTAGGATTCTTATCCTATCTTACAAAATATCATCTTATCTATATTTAGGACATCTTAAACCGCTCAATCAAGTTTGGTAATCCATTGTCAAGTCTGTTACCAAGCAACCAACAGCACAAACTACTTCTGAGGACTAAACGTAAAATCAAAATGGAGAAACAACGGCGTGCTTTTAATTCTAGTGAGGCAGAAATTGAAATTTTGAAAAGCTCCCTTGAAAAGTTAAAGCCTGTTTTATAAAAATAAAAAGTATACGAAAACATTCGATATTCACATATGTAGGGACCATTTCTAAAGTTTCATACGACATTGGTATGCACAATTCTAACTTCAATAGCATTTGAACATAATGACTTACAGTATCAAAACCAACTGGAAATTGTTTATCTAGGTGTCAGCTATGATGCACACCTTTACATATTCCTTTCAAATGCTATTGAAGTTAGAAATGTGTAGGTATACCAATGTCGTATGCAACTATAGAGAGGGTCCTTACATTTGCAATATCGAATGTCCAGCGTCAAACCAACTTTATGCCAGTAAAGAACGACCGGTAGGCTAATGCTCCGTGACAGCTCGTTGGCCTCTGTAATGTCGGTCGCAGTTTATTAACTAACTGCAAAATCATGTGTCGTGGGAGTCTGTAATTTTTATGGTAAATGGACTGCATTTATATAGCGCTTTTAACAGACCCTATGGCCATCCAAAGCGCTTTACATTTTTGCCTCACATTCACCCATTCATACACCGACGGCGACGTCAGCCATGTAAGGCGCCATCCAGCTCGTCGGGAGCAGCTGGGGTTAGGTGTCTTGCTCATGGACACTTCGACACTTGGTCAGGTGGAACCGGGGATTGAACCACCAACCTTTCGGTTTGTAGACAACCTACATGAACCACTGAGCCACTGCCGCCCCACACATTTTTTACACACATTTTATCATCAAAGTGCAGTGCATCCTCTGGGTCCACCATCAAAACGTTGCTGCTCTTCATCCTATATCATTAATAAATGTACAACTCTCTCAAAAAGGGATTTTTGTACTGTAATTTTTACCGCTGGATTTCAAAAAGGTTTAAAGTTAGGACACCAGTGGGGTTGTACAAACGTAAAGACAGCTTTTAGGATTTTTGTCGAGTTAGGATGCTTCTGCAAAACCCATTTCCTATCCATAGTTAAGATAAGATTATGCATTTAAGAAATGTCATTCTGTAATAGCCTTTGTCCTAAATGCGGTCCTTACTGAAATTGCCATGGTTACCAAAGAGATAAGATAGGATTCGAAAGAGAAGCTCTTTCTGTAATATGCTCCTGTATTCAAAGACATGTGTCAATATATTGTTTATATTGTTTGTTTTATCTCCATACCATTGAACATAATAGACTTTACCTACAGTTACACATCACAAGTTTTGATTGTTTGTTCGAGCTTGACTTTGAGGCCATTCACACAGGATGTGTTTGTGTATTCCATCTGCATTTTTTATTTTTTAATTGTTGATCTATATGTCAGTTGTATTCTGCAGTTGTGTCGCCATCTCATGTTGTGCAGTGACGCCCTGCCTAGTAGTTCAAATGCATTATGAAACCACTTTGTTCCATTTATTATTTTTCATTCTGTCTAGATGTAAAGAACACAAGAATGTGTCCCATGATAAAGCACGGTACTTGTAGTAACTGACTGTGGCTCACAAAAACAAGCTTTTAATTGATTGTGTTTATGTATGGGTCATGGGGCATGCTAAATTCTTTCATCACTTTATTTGAATTGTTTTATAATTAAGTGTACTAAATTAACATCCCATCTTCACATGTGGTTTAATTTGTAATGGGTCTTCTCAGTTTGGGAATTGGGATTACAAGGCAGTGGAGAGTTTGAGAAATCTTTATAGTGCTTCAGTTTTTTTTTTTTTTCATTGCACCATGGGCTTTTGGAGCACATCGTTCATCAGTGCTCTGACTCTGCTACTGTGCTTTAAAAAAGTTCTTTTTAGAACTGCTTCAGTCAGAGAAACACTCAAGTGAAAGAGTTTATTTGAGGTTAAAAAAAGTCTCTCACTTCAAACCCATTCAGCATTGGCATGACATACATTTTTCACATATTTCCAAAGAAACTGAAGCACCGAAGAGGGAAAAATATAAGATTTAGTGTTATAAAACAATACAAATGAAAGTAGGGATATTCAATAATTCATGTTAATTCATTTTCACATTCAAATTGTTATGGTAATCATTTAATTTGGAATTTTAAATTTGTATTAAATGAGAAAGAATGCAACGCCGACACATTGTCAATATAATTTGACTGTTTATAAACCAAACCAAATCTTGATATAATTTAGCTAATTGTACTACTGAGACAGGTGATGTGCTGAATGTGTCATCGCTAAGTGAGGGTGGGAACCACTTCAACCTTGTGTACGCCTGTCACATACACAACTGCCACAAACTAAGATTTTAAATTGGTCTTTTTTATTAAATGAAAGAAATCTTTCTCTGCTAAAAGCCAACAATTGGATTCAAAGATGAGAAATCTATGCTTGTTCATCCCTTCTTCCCAATGCTGGGGGAACTGACTGCGGCAGCATATGTTTATGGTGTGATGTTTAAAATGGAGAAAACTTTCACAGTGACAAAATTAGACTTCATTATCACTCTCAAATACCTCCTCATTCATCCAGCCCTCAGAAGAGTCTCTGTGTGTGTGCGTTTGTGTGTGTGTATGTTTACACAGGTTTAACACTGCATGTGTTTATCGGAGGGAAAGCAGGATCCCTCCATTAATCTTGTGACTGTATGAATGTCTAAAATAACTGATTTGCTGGTTTCCTATGCAAAAAGATAAATGCATTAGAGGTCTGCACAGACTTTAAAATGGAGCCTGGCCCGTACCTGAGATTTTTGACGCAATGCCACCGGTACAGCTCTGAGGGATGAGTATACTGGTGTGCAGTCTCTGGACAGTTTAAAAGTTTTAGATACCCAGGCCAGTGTGCACATGGACAGGCGTTGTCCCATATTCGATTTCAATTAAATCATTGAACTATGGTCTCAGATTTAGTTATATTTATAAAGGACCTCTCCCACTTTTTACTGTAGTTACAACTTACTGTATATTTATGCCACTTTGGCATAGAGTTCACTTGAATATACAGCTACAAGTTATCATGCTTATCACGCTGGTCAATGTATAAACAATCCGCACCCGACCGATGTTTTCAACTGACCCGCCCGCAACTTGGACCAAAAAAAAGAAGAAAAAAAAAGAAGAAAATTGTACCTGACCCTAATTTTTTAAAAGTAGTAAATGCTCATCATAGCGTCAATTTATTCATTCATTTAGTTTCATTTTCTTAACAGTTAAGATGCTGCATGTGTTTATCCAGTCTAATCGAAGTGTGCGTCTCTCTTCCGATTTTCCCAACAAAAATCCCGCCCCCTCTCAGAAAATACATAAAACTGACATTACTGAGCTATATGCGTTTAAAAGTAGCCTATTAAAATGGTACAATGGCATTGCTCAGTTTAGCGTGCAATCGGACATTTTGTCCCACATCAGGAAAGGGGTTAAAAGGACTATAAGGTGCCTAAAACAGAAGATTAGCTTACTTATTTTCAGTGTTGGTCAAGTTACTTTAAAAAGTAATTAGTTATAGTTACTAGTTACTTCTCACAAATAGTAACTCAATTAGTAACTGAGTTACATAATTATAAAAGTAATGACCAGGAAAAGTAACTACTGTGTTACACTTTTTTTAATAACTTGGATGCCCCCAATATTAAATGTTAAATGAATGAAATGGACACTAAATTGAATAAATTATTATTATAAAACATTTTACACTAATCTACACTATTTTAATGTTGCACACACACACACACACACACACACACACACACACACACACACACACACACACACACACACACACACACACACACACACACACAGGTTGCAGGTCCGCTGATAGAAAGCGTGCTTATTGGGATGAAAACCGCTTCAGTGAGATACATTATTGTAATGCCGCATTTTATTCTCAGTAACGGTAACGGCGTTGTAACGGGGGAAACAGTAATTCGTTTGATTTTTCGTTACTGAAAAAATTAACGCTGTTAGTAACCCATTATTCCCATCACTGCTTGTTTTTAGCTTTCCTCACACTTTGTAGAAATAATATTGAATCAACCGTCCCTGGGTTGATACGGTTTCTTCTTGCCACTATAACACGACCTGCGGAGCTGAATATGCACTCACTGGCTGCACTTAAGCTGGAACGCAGAGGATCCTCCTTGCCATTGTATTTCATAGTTAATTGTGTCTAGTACTAGGCCTATATAAATTACAAAGGTTTAATTGGCATCTTTATTTCAAATGACCCGACCAACTGTGGCCCGAATAGCATTAAAAATATTTTTGGATGATTTGTAACCACGGGTAAACGCAGGCACCTGCTCATTTTGGATCAGCCTGCGCATCACTGTTGGATGTGTGTTTAGTAATGCCATGATGACTGATTTTATGGAGTACATTCAAACTTGTGTTATGTTTATTAACCAATTAGCCTATAAAATATTTGAAAACTGCAGAAGTGACCCCCAAACTAGCCCAAATTGTGTACACCTGCCCAATCCAATTTTTACTGCCCAATCTGGCAACACTGCAGCCAAAACATTTTGATTTCCCCCTGATGGCTGGCTGCAGTATAAGTCTTAAACCCCTCCTCTCCATGTAATTGAATGGGACGTGAGCCAAACTTTAAAAATCCATTACATTTCAAATATTTTTTCCCCCCAAGATGGTTTCTGTCAGTTTAGGTTCTCATCACCCAGACATATGTTCAAGTGTTTGTTTACCCAATAAGTATGGTTTTATCCATGGTTTTTGAAGCTGTAAAAATAGAATATAACGTCTTGATGGATAGCTGTGCTTGCGTTTGAGTCTATGGGACATTGATGCTTTGGTTCTACCGCTATAGCCTATATATCATTTTCTTCAGTTTCCCTGTGAGTTTGTGTAGCAGACCTCTGAGGCTGGGTTTACCCTGCAAGTCTTAATGAACAGATCCGATATTTTGACCCTATCAGATTTTTTTTTGGTTTGTGGTTTTACATTCACTTTAGACAGACAGCTGGTATCATATATCTACGTTCACATTCATTCTCAGCCTAAATGATTGTGGGTGATCGTTTTACTATGCACAGATACTTTGGTTTTGAATGGAGGTTTTAAAACCAGCTCATAAATGTTTCTGTGTGCACACAAGTACTTTCCTTTTTTTTCCCCGAGTGTGTACAGCATATCTGCTTCATAGTACAATATTAAAGGGATAGTTTACTCAAAAATGAAAATTTGATGTTTATCTGCAACTCCGTTGCTTGTATAATGCATGTCAATGGAGTCTATTTAGAATTAGACCCCATTGACATGCATTATACGAGCAATGGTTGGAGTTAAAAATCTTAATTTGTGTTCTACTGAAGAAACAAACACACCTACATTTTGGATGCCTTGGGGGATAAACATAACATTTTCATTTTTGGGTGAACTATCCCTTTAAAAAGCAATCTTTGTGGGCAAACATGTTGCCCTCGTCTTGTGGTTGCTTGGAATTCAAAGGGGAATTGGATATGCACATTTAGATGTAGGTCGGATGTCCTGATATTGGATATGAATCGGATTTAAAACCACATTTGGAAGTGGCTCAGTTTGGATGAAAAAAAAAAGAAAAGAAAAATAGGATCCTATACGGATATTTGTGTTTACACGTGTGCAACAAATTTCGATCTCTGTCAGATCAGAGTAAAACATTTTTTTGTGCCAGTCTTTACTCAAGACTCATAAAGTCTGGATCTCACAGGGTCAGTGCCCATTTATAACTGAGCGAATACATGTTTGTGAAGAGACGGAAAGGGATAGAGAGAGTCACCTGACCATGAATTTGTTACAGCAATGTATGTATGTGCCTGGTTCTCTAAGCGAGTAATAATGTGGGCAGGAAGTAGCGTGCATAGATGACAGTAATTTAGATTTTGATGTGAGTTTGTAGGTAAGAGTATTTCCGAGCTGCTTTTTAGCGTGTCATCTCTAATTTATTAGTCAATTCTAGCTCGCCATGTCTCGATAAGGTTGGTTTCTTTATCAGTCGAGAGCAAATATTGCAGTTGCTTTATTTCTCTCTTAAAACTAGATGTGAGGTTTGATTCCAGGGAGTCACAATCTGATTCCAAAAGATTATGGGTACGTCTAATTTTTTTATTGTGTTGATATGTGATTGTGATTCCTGCATATTCTTTTAAACATGGTTGGTTGGTTGGTTGTTTGCTTTAAGATGTTTACTTGATTTATTGACCTCTTAATATACAGCATTAGTCAAAAGAGTGGACAAAACAGTGACTCTTTGCAAACTTTGTTTAATGTGATTGCCATATGCTTAAAGCAAGACATCTAATGAAACTAGTCATTTACGCTGCCATGCCGGGTGTTTATAGCGTACAAGTGTAGGTGAAAAAAAGCACACATGGCCTTCTGTGTTTAAACAACATCATTATTGATCATGTTTATGTCTGTGATTTGTAATTGAAGAGCATCATCCTTGTTTTGCTGCAAAATCCCTAAAAAGGAAAGAGGGCCATAAAAAAGACAGATTAAAGGTAGTTAAAGGTACAGCAGTCACTCTTCTCTTAATCGGATGGTGTTTTCTTACCAGCGTAGAAGCTCTTCATTCTGTCCAACTCTCAAGGTGTTGTATCTGCCTAATGCCCTGTGGCTCTTCTATAAGCTTGTCCGCCCACCCAAGAAACGTCTGGAAGCTCTCTGCGCCGGTTCTTTTTTGCTCTTTCCTCTTTAAATTTACGACTGTAGTTGTGTTAGGAGGGAGGAGGGGAATCGCTGAGGTGGGGGATAGGGAAACTGAAAAAAGTTTAAAAAGAAGAAGCCGTGTATAATGTTCTTTCACTCTCAACCATTTCCTCACTTGTAACAGTTCCATTCTGCCGATCTTAAGGTGAAATGCTCTACCCAAAAGAGAAAGAAATTGGGTCAGAGAGTGAGAGAAAAAGATTGAAGATGAGAAAGAGAGAGTCTATGTGTGTGCATGGGGGTTTGGTCGGGGTGTTGGCTAAAGAGAATCACATTTCACTTACCACAACTAATGTCTACACTAGAGCAAACTTCTGCTCTCAATTACATGATGGATTAGGTCCGGAGACAAACACAGAAATTGGGTTGTTTTAACCCAGTGTATGGACTGTTTTAGCTCAGCGTTGGTTTAAATGTTTGCTTAAAACAACCAGATTGCTGGGCTTGTCCATTATCAACACAACTTGGGTTGTTTTCAACCCAGCATTTTTTTTAGAGTGTCATATAGCTCAATGTGTCTTAAAGAGCAACAGTTTTTACTGTTTTTATTTCATAACATTCTCTCTGTTTCCATCCATTTAACTTAATATGAATCATTTCCTTTTCTAGTTTAGATTTTATTCTTCAGTAATTAAATTCAAAGTGATTGTAAAAGTGCAATGACTATCACAGCAGGTTGTAACTTCAAGGCAGCAATTTCATGTAAGTTTTATTTTAGTGAACGAAGGCCAGAGAGCATCAGCATGTAACTTTTCCTGCACAATATGTATCTCAAATCATGCTGCTTTTAATGCTATTACATTTCTATATCCAACTGGAGGGCAATTTAAGAGGCAAAAAAAAACTCCCATAGCCTTACAACTCGGTCTAGTACATGTACATTTGGCAGATACTTTTACAGAAAGTGTGTTTGAATGGCATTTGTTGATTAGCAGAAATAGTCAATCGTTCATAATGGTAAATAACTGTAAAAACAGTTTTTTTAAATAAGCAAAAATATACGTTATCTACTCAGCTACACAGTCTTGTTTTTGCTCGTTTTGCTTGTTTTTTCCATAGACTGTAGGTTTTTTCAGCTCAATGACACTAATAAGCAGCCTTGAAAATTCCTTTCTTTTTCATTGTACTTGACTTTGTACTTGTATAATGTGGCAGTCCTACAATCTGTACTTGACCCCTGTGTGATGACATGTTGGTCTCTTTCCACATGTACATTTATTCAACAGCCATTTTAAGAAGCCTTTTAAAGATCTATGTACTGATGATTGAACTGAAAGTACTGTTAGTATTGTTTTTAACTTTGAGTCATCGGATGACATTGAATTGGTTCTGTGCAAGGGTAAATCATACGCTGGATGAATTCGAAAGTTAATCTGCCTCCAGACATTCTGCATGTCAGTCATAATCCCATTCTCAATCCAAATGAATCTCTTTCATGCTTTAATCCCGTTTTCTGTGTGGCTGTTGTCGGAGCAGCTCACTGCAGTGTGTCTATATCTATATGTTTGTGCATGTATAGTGCTGTCAAATCGATTAATCACGATTAATCACATCCAAAATAAAAGTTTGCGTTTACATAATATATGTGTGTAATGTAGAGACAATATCAAGTTTTCTTATAAAATATTAAGAAGAACAAATGTTTTCAACATTGAAGATAAGAAATGTTTCTTGAGCATCAAATCAGTAGCCTAGAAATCTAGATGCACCCTAGCGGCAGCAAATTTAATTTGCCCGCAAGTGTCGTCTAGGAACTCTCAATACCCTTCTGAGCTGTATTCCTCAGAATCTGGACGGCCCAATCACATCGTGTATAGAGTCGGCGGGCAGGGCCATAATGACGACGGCCGAGTTGCGTTATTTTTACGAGGATACGGCGAATGTTTAATCAGTCAGCGAGCTCAGCTTCACCTTCGTTGCTCTGGTTGGTGTAGCGCTATCCTATCGCATGCAGAGGGAGTTTGAAAGACAACCGTTTATCCCGCCCCTCGGATTGCGCCCTGTCTATGGTGAGTTTCCAGACCAAACATCTTGATGTGGGTCTGGCTTGTCAGGCTATCAAATCAGCATATTAGAATAATTTCTGAACGATCATGTGACTGGGTTAATGTTACTGAAAAATCAGCTTTACCATGACAGGAATATATTACATTTTTTAAAATGTTAATATAGAAATGTTAAGTGTTATTTTAGATGTTACTGTTTGTTATTATTTTTTTTTTCTTAAATCTAATGCACTCTTGTCAAGCATAAGAGACTTCTTTAAAAAATGTTACAAAACTTTTTAATGTGTGTTTTTGAATGACATTCGGTCCAATGTTGCAGGTATCTAAGATCTGCACAACAAAAGCCACTATATAATGTATAGTATAGATATATGAGAAATACAAATAGTGTAATTTTCTTGGCTGGTAAGTGGTAAGCCATATTTATATCCTCAACAGCACTGCTCATTTCCCATGTTATTATATCAGGCTACCAGCTAACTCCAACAATTTAAACAATTTTCAGATCAAAACTCACTTTCAGACACCAGTGAGTGATTTAAATAACTTAATTGTGTGGTCCGATGGGGATTCTGATCACAAGCAGAAATATATTTATATGCTAAAAGGCTACTTATGCTAAACATTGCGAAAATAAATACACACACATACCAGAGACTGCTTGAAGAACGTAGACAAATCGTGATTATAATTGTCTATTTATTTGGTTTAATGTTTTATCCGTCACTTTCCTGTGCTTTTGTTGATACCGTACTAATGTATCTGCTCATATAGCAAGGGGCGGCAGTGGCTCAGTGGTTCATGTAGATTGTCTACAAACAAGAAGGTTGGTGGTTCGATCCCCGGTTCCATCTGACCAAGTGTCGAGGTGTCCATGAGCAAGACACCTAACCCCAGCTGCTCCCGACGAGCTGGATGGTGCCTTACATGGCTGACATCGCCGTCGGTGTATGAATGGGTGAATGTGAGGCGATATGTAAAGCGCTTTGGATGGCCATAGGGTCTGTTGAAAGCGCTATATAAATGCAGTCCATTTACCATTTACCATATATGTCATAAAAAAAACTAATAACTCTTGTTTTCTGCTCGTGAGCTCCCTCTGTTGCGCTGGCTGAAAGGATTACAGTATATTGAGGCAGGAGAGATCGCTCAAACATCCTCGGATTGCCAAATCTTGTGGAAAATTAAGCAGGTTTTAGGTTAGCTGCGGGGCTCGGGACTTTATTTCAGCCTCAGTGCTTGAGGTCTGAGGCTATTGGCCCCCATACAGCACGTTATTAGCCCTGGTTCGCATTGGCCCGACAGTGAGAAAGTGGCTATTGAGCTGAGGGTAGAGGCTCTTTATCTCATTCAATAATGAAGAGATAATAAAACGTTTTATATGTTGCCATTTTGTGATGCTTCTGAAATTTAGCAATTTTATAGCACTAAGAAAGAGGTTTGTTGTTGGGTTTATGATGGATTTTATGTGCAAGTTTTATTACATTGGTTGAGCTTGTGGCCTGCATGATTTGCATTTCAATGAAGAGAGACATTTTGTTGGTTTTCTCTGGGTTTCTCACACAAACATGCTAGCAGTTTCTCCACCCATGGACACAGATGCTTAGCATGTTTTAACAGTCTGTCTTGAGATGAGTACCACATGTCCTTTTAGGCTGCGCTCCCTCAGACGTTTCTCATGCTCTCTTAGGCGTGGTGCGGAGCCAGATGGACAGAGTCACTCTCCCTCCCTAGTCGCCTCCAATGACGTACCTAATGTTCCAGTGCTGTTATGTAGACACACTCTCTTCGTAGTAGTAGCCTACGGGGTGTGTGTGATTTCACATGCTCAACTGCGAAACGCCACACACTATGGTCTCTGTACTACTCCTCTATCATATGTAAGCAAACCATGCAGGCTTTGTATAACAGCTGTCTGAGTGCCAGCACTTTACTCAGTGCAGTGTTATACGCCATGCGCGTCCTTCCTTACACACTATAAAACCATCGTAAATTCTGTCTCACATTAACGGCAGCACTTTTGACATGCCACATAGACGATTGGGCTGTGATTTCCTTCTAAGTCATGCTGCCCTTTCTGATGTGCATTCAGACGAAATGCATTGCTCTAAAGATTAAAGGATATTGCCATCATTTACTCCATTTCATGTCTTTCCAAACCAGTATGACTTACTTTTTCCTGTGGAGCAGATGATTTTGCTGATGGCTCTTTTCCATGTAGTCACATTGAATGGAGACTGAACATTTCGGGCATCAAATTGGACACAAAATCAACATAAAAGTAGCGCATATGTCTTCGAATAAAGTTTTTCTTTGAATATAATTTATTTCATAAGAGTAATAGTTTATCATGAATAAATTGTTCATAAAAAGAGATTTGAATGATTTGGTCAGGATTAAGGCATGCCTTCGCTTATGGACCATTTTTATGATAAAAGTTTATGATACTTTTTCGATTGCATCAGAAGTCTAAGAAGCTCAACACTTGTAGACAAAATGTATTAATTTAGCTGAATTCTTATTTTAATCATATTAACTCAACACTTTAAAAATGTTTTGTATGCCTCCAAAAATAAAAAAGTGTGAATTTTTCTATAAATATCCCTGATATGCCTGAATCACTGAACATTTGAGGTTTATTAAATTATTTACTATTTTATTAGCATGTGACCAAATGACCCTGACACGTTACCATGGCAACAGTGAGGGGTTCTGTCCTCTTGTGCTTACAGTGTCTTTGATTGACAGGTGTCATTGTGAATGATGCTTGTACTGTCTGATTCTCTGTCTGGGTTCATTTCCTTTCTGAAACTAACAACACTATGTCTGCTGATCTCATAAAGAGAATATCATGCCATGTAAGAAAGCGCATATATTTCTGGTATGCATGTGAAAGAGGAAGAAAAAAAACATTATTCTAAATAGTGTGTGTGCCATTTCCTTGGTTTGGAATGATGATTGCACTGATGATCTGATCCATTCGCTGGAAATCGGTCAGGCTGTGAAGTGCAACAGAGACTGTATCCTGTCATGCTGCCCTGATGTCGTCACAACATGGACATGTGACGGTGTGTCAGAGAGAGAGATAATGGAAAAGATGTTGGCCAGGGATATTGTTTTTTTTTTTTTTTTTTCTTTGGCACGCATGAAAGGTGCATTGACAGAGCAGAGTAATTTATGGTCCTCCAAGCAGCAATTCATTAAAAAAAAAAAATGTGTCTCATAATTTTCAATGCTATTGAGTAGATTAATCACTGAATGGCTCTATTGACATCAGCTCTAGAAAAATAGTGTGAAAATACCATTGCAAACATTCCATTGACACTATAAAAATATAATAATTCCATAATTCATATAGAAATATTTGTATAATCGTTTTATTTTAGAAATCTTTGATGAATTGACAGTTCAAAATTAAACAAAATTAAATTTGTAAGATTATTGCATTTTATTATATACTGTATTAAATGTCTATCACTTTTGATCAGTTTAATGTGATTAGACGTGGGCAATACTACTATCACGATATAAAGTTTATTATTCCACAATAAATGTATTTTCACAAATCACGTTATAGTTATTTTTGCATTAAATAAAGTATTTATAATATCAAAATGTTTGATACCATTGAAATTTCATAAGCAATTGGACTATCACACAAAGCTAATATTACTAATAAAAACTAATATTTGCCTAAGTAAAAAACAATCAAACATCAAGCTTACTGAAGACATGTACAGTCAGTGATAAAATAAGAACAAAGAAACAAAACTACGATATAACAGACACAAATTAAATATACCAACTTCAAAAACTTCAAAAACTGTAGGAAATACATAAATTGTATAAAATAATTAAATGTAAAAAAAAAAAAAAAAAAGTTAAAAAAAGTGATTCGGTCCGGTACATTGAGTGGTTGTTGTTGTTGCTGTTATTTGATTAACACTAATGACACAGTCAGCTGCAGGTTTATTAGGCTGCATCATCCATCTTGTTTTACGGTCTATGGTTTATGAGGATACTTGCAGACACAGGCATTTTGACACGTAAGTGTGTATTTGACCGTTCAAGCCCAGTAAGGTGGCAAAAAGTACTCGGTTCACTACTCGCACACTCTCTGAGCAGCGGCTTCAGAAACAGTTTAAAATCAGCAAAATGACAGAGTAGCATGGCACAGAGCGGTTATGTGAGTGCATAGTTCAAATCTCTCTGAAACCACTTAATTGTCAACCAGTATATTGCCACTACTATATGAGATGTTTCAAATTTCTTATTGACCCCACACTTTTGAATAGTATGGTCTAATTTTTTCCTGATATGGTATCAGACATATATACCCTAGTATATTAGATTGACTTTGCTGTCTAATTTAGAAAAAAATACTGATATTTATTACATAAAATAGTTTAAAGAGAAGCCAGGTTATCCTGGTATATTTTTCTGTTGAAATGTAAAATCAAGTACATTTAGCACTGTAGCGGAGGAATTATGTAATATGTATTTGATGTATATTACCAAATGTATCACTTAAAATGGCTAAATGAAACCGGTATTTCCGCTTGCCATTATGCAGCGTTTACTACAGTACAGTACTACGGTTGACCCAACCGAGTGGGTCTCTGAGCTGGTGTGAGTGAGTGGAGACTAGGCTAATTTGCATATTCATGGCTCCGCATCAAGTGTGCCGGCTGCACACGTCCTGAAATGTGAAGCCAAAGCGCCTTGATTGCCCCCAGCTCATAAACCCAGCCCCCTCCATGCGAGACAAACAAAAAACTACACTTTCCAAAGATGGTTTCTGTGTGTTTTAGGTATTTTTTTATCATGCCGATGTAAGTTTAAGTGTTTGTTTAAAAAAAAAAGAAAAAAGGTTTGGTTTAAGTTAGCTATTTGATGCTATTAAAACGAGGGTTTGTGACATCATGATTGACAGCTTCTCTGAGCTAATTTGTCACTGAGGCACCAAAACTGTTTATTTCACACCGACATAATTGGATGTTCTGCAGTAAACAGATACTGCGTGAGTGTTGGCGAGGTTTTGATATCGGCTCTACTTCCTGCTCTCAACTGCGCAGACTCGTGTCCCGAGGTCACTTCTGCGCAGACGCATGTCCCAAATCCGGTCAAGATGTCAGCGCCATATTCGGACATTGGCGGCTTCACTTTTCTTCAATGGAAGGTAGTGAAAGAGCATGGTCCATCTTTTTTACAGTCTATGATCTGCTTGAAGCAAGGCTATAGTTATGTTTCAAGAATAATTCATTTTTTTTTCACATAATTTTTTTTTTTATTATGTCATTTTAATGATCAAAGAGGAGTTTTAAGAGATAACTATTGACTACGGGGGGACTTTAATAGGGCAGCAAGTCAGCTCACCTGAGGATTGCAGCTCTCTGAGGGTGATTAAGTGTTTAATAGGAAAGAGTAAGTGCTTTTGTGATCAATGTAGTCCAGGAGCCTTGCTGTTGAAAAGTGAATTGATCTTCATTGAGAAACAGTGTCACCTTAGCGTTTTATTATTATGTGTGTGTTTGCAAGAGGGGTAATGTTAATGCCTTTGTGTGGGTTCTTTTGTGTCCAGTGAAGATAAAGGGTAGACATGCTGCGTGAGAGGGCATGTGTGTGCGCACTGTCTGACTGAGAATTTTTTTGTTTGTTGCAGAAATACACTGAGCAGCAGCATGTTTCAGCGTGTCCATGTGTGGTTTTCTGCCTGGTCATTTACATTTTTACCTTTATTACAGGTGTGCTCAGCATGTTTTTATACTGCTTTTGTTAGTGGTTCTCTGCAAAGAGAGATTTACAACGCATCATTATGATGGGGAGATGGATAAGTGAGGCTGGATAAGGTCAGATAGAGAGGCGGGCTTGTTGTGTTAGTAGTCACGTTAGCCTTATCACTTACAAATCATTTAAATTCTTTTGTTTATGTAAAGGTATATGTAAAATTGAAAGGGACATTTAATGGAAAAGTGCTCTTTTGAACAGTGTGGTCTATCATGTAGATGTGGTCACAAAATGTAACTCTACCGAGTCTTCCATTTTGAGATCTTTTATGCAAATTAAGATGCAAACAGATCCTTTAGCATATCCTTCATGTAATTATCAGCATATTCAAATATGACTGGCAATTCAGTATTCAGGAGTTGGACTCATTTTACAGGCAGTTGGAGGCATTTATAAATAAAAATCGGGTGACCATTGACTTCCATATCATTTCTTTTCTACCATGAAAGTCAATGACTACCTTCAACTGTGTGATTACAAC
This sequence comes from Pseudorasbora parva, assembly GCF_024679245.1. NCBI lineage: Eukaryota > Metazoa > Chordata > Actinopteri > Cypriniformes > Gobionidae > Pseudorasbora > Pseudorasbora parva. The sequence continues at coordinate 22,430,463 of NC_090178.1, read as the reverse complement.
CATTCTTAAAAAAATATATTTTGGGTTCAACTGATGAAAGAAACTAATGCAGGTTTGGAACAACTTGAGGCACAGTGATACAATTTTCATTTTTGGATCAAGCATCCCTTTAAATTCTGAGTAATGCTAATAAACAACATGTAATTATTAATATATAACCTTGAATTTGTATAGTTTTTATTGTAGAAACATAATACTTTTAATATCGGTGTGACTTTTTCTGCGTGTCTGTATTTCGCGAAGGATATAAAGACTGTTTGTTGCTGTAGTGTCCTGCTCACAGTAGATGAGAGTTTTTAATTGGGCTTTTGTTCACCTAGCAGCTGTTGCCATGGCTCCTGGGAAAGGCGCCAGCTCTAGCAGTGTCACACACCTAAGAAACACAATCAGGTTTTTGGTAAGATGTCTTATAAACACAACCCTAGGTTTTTTATACGGTGTGTGTGTGTGTGTTGTATGGAGGACTGTGGAAAGGCCTGTACAATGCGTGAAGGATTAGGGAAGTGCTTTTGATGAAGTGGAGCCGCTCAGCGACCACCACCTTGCTCAAGACCTCTTATTGCCACTGTGCACGCAAGTGTCACTCTCCTTCTAAAAGAGATGTTGAGCTGCATGCTTATCTTTTATTCATCTTAGCTCAGAATGCTGTATGCCTGAGCCGCACGTAGGAGAATAACCCGAAACAACCGATTCTGAATCCATCATCTCTAAAAACTCGCAAACAATGCAGACACACACACAAACACTTCAGTTGATATGCAGGAGAAGGAGGTAATGAAGGAAAGGAAAAGATTATATTAGTTTGGAAAGAGCACACACTTGGAGGAGAAGAGGTTTTCTGAAATAATCATGCAGTCGTTTCCAATCATGACTTTTTACATTTGACAGATTTACATACAGAACGCTGTATGCGGCTGATTCATTTTCATAAAGCGTTTTTTTGATTTCCCTTGAGTCTGGAACTTAATCGTTGGTGGTAATGGTCATTCTCCTTTATTTCTCTTGAAACCTTTTTAAAAGGAAAACATGGGACATCTTATAAATAAGGATTTTTACAGATACATTTTTAGATGTGACATTTTTAGAGTAATCAAACATAAGTTAGGGATTGTGTTTTTTATGTGCATGATGTCTCATGTAAATTCTCAAGTCAATTCTATATTAGTACTCAATGTAAAGGGTTAACCTTAATGTCGTTCCACACCCGTAAGACCTCTGGTTATCTTCAGAACACAGTTTAAGATATTTTATATTTAGTCCGAGAGCGTATGCAAGTGTATGCACACTATACTGTCCAGAAAGGGAATAAAAACATCATCAAAGTAGTCCATATGTGACATCAGTTAGTTAATTAGAATCTCTTGAAGCATCGAAAATACATTTTGGTCCAAAAATATCAAAAACTACGACTTTATTCAGCATAGTCTTCTCTTCCAAGTTTGTTTTCAAACATCAAATAAAGATTTAAGCGGTTGTGAATCAGCGGATTAATTCATGATTCGAATCGCCAATGTCACGTGATTTCAGCAGTTTGACACGCGATCCTGAATCAATCCACTGTTTCACAACCGTTTGAATCTTTATTTGAGGTTTGAAAACAAACTTGGAAGTAGTGTTGTCACGATACCAAAATTATGACTTCGATACGATATCAGACTAAAATATCGATATATCGATACTAAATCGATACCACAGTAAATAAATAAATAAATAAATAAGATAAGATGCTTAATATGACAACAGAACTTGTTATTATTCATTGTTATTTTTTATTAAAAATTCATGTGGCCAGCATGTTCCTTAGGGTTGGGCATCGTTTTGATTTGAACAATTATTGATCAATTGATCAATTATTATTAAAATTATCTCACAAATTTTTGCTATCTCAATGTATTTTTTACAATGGGGTAATTGTGTTGCAATAGCTTACACACAGCACAAGAAAGCTGGATTTCGAATAGTAAATTGAATTTAAAAAGACGATTAAACAGTAATAAAATAAGAACAAATAAACAGATTACAAAAAATAGCACAAATAAATGCAATAGAATAGAAGATACAAATTAAACAGACTGCTTTATTTTTTCAGGTAGGTCTAACATTCATATAAGGAACTAAATTAAAAAAATGCATAGTAATTACATTTAAAACAACATTGGATAATGTTCTTTGTAAAAAAATCAATAGCGTACAGATGAAACTATTAAAGTTACACAAGTTGATCAGTCAAGAGCAGTTGATCGTTTGTCTTTTTGTAGTTTGAATAGCAAATGACTGCGGTCCCTTTAAGACTAACAGACGCATGGATCCTGCACACTGTTCCTGTTACTCGTTCTTCCTGAACTGTTTGCGACTATGTTTACGTTAATACTCTTCCAGATGTGCACTGATAATTCTTTGAGTGTATTTGACCAATAATAAGCTGGAAAAGGAAGCAAATGTTTGCACTTGTATCATGTCAGAGGCGGCTTTATTACGGTAGGCTATGTGTGTGTGCGCTTCAGATGTGAGCACGAAATCTGCGGGGATTAGTAGAATTAATTTATGTGCAATCCCGCGCGAAATTCAGACCGATCACACACTAACACTAACACACTGTCATGAGGAAAAAGTCCAGCAGAACGCGCGTTCGCCGTGCTCAGAGGTTAACCGGGCTGAGTGAGAATATGCCGGTGTGTGTCAACTCGCTGACGGTTGGAGAGGAGAGCGCAGCTGATATCGATACTGTAAAAACTGAGAATCGTATCGTTTCAGATATTCCAGTATCGATATATATCGAAATATCGATATTTTTGACAACACTACTTGGAAGAGAAGACTATGCTGAATAAAGTCGTAGTTTTTGCTATTTTTGGACCAAAATTTATTTTTGATGCTTCAAGATATTCTAATTAACTAACTGATGTCACATATGGACTACTTTGATGATGGTTTTATTCATTTTCTGGACATGGACAGTAAAGTGTGCATACACTTGCATATGCTGTCAGACTAAATATAAAATATCTTAAACTGTGTTCCGAAGATGAACGGAGGTCTTACGGGTGTGGAACAACATTAGGGCGAGTCATTAGACTCGTTTAGATTTCTGGGTGAACTAACCCTTTAAGCGTGTAGAAACGAAAGTGTAAATATGAACTTTATAAAATTAAGTAAAACTCATCATGCTCATTGACTCATCATTAAGTAATCCCATCATGCACTGAATAATTATTAAGTTTGCATTTTTCATTGTTTTTCAACTGTAATTTACACTGCTTTATATTTGTTTTTCTGACACTTGCTTGTTTTGTGACATCTGGAGTTCATTTTCTACTCCAAATGACTCACTCATACTCACAAATAGTCCATTGAATGTTACTGTTATTGTGTGTACCGTGTACTAAGTACTTAGATCTCTGTGTTTGTGTGGGTACCATGTTGCTTCTATAGTTATGCTACTGTATTTATTACTTGGATGTTTTAAGTAAAGCATAGCTTAGTTAATTCAGTAAAATGTTCTTGAAACAGAGTAGTGGAAAGTAACCTTAAACTCGTAAATTACTCAACAAAGTTAAATGTAATTCCATATGTAAAAACTTGCAAAAGAAAAATTAAGTGCAATTTTTTGTGGGGTGTGATTTGTTTAGGTGATGACAGGCACAATGGGGTACCTTAAATATATTTGCTAAATGCTGGCTCATTTTATCATTTTAACTGGTTTATTTAAGATGGTACACACAGGCTTTAAATCCCACTAAATGGATTAAAAATATTAGCTGAAGTATTAAATATATCAGCCGATTAATCAGCTTAGCTTCTACACTGCATAGTGTACTTATCACTAATAAATATGGTTAATGTAGTGTTAATGTTAGCCGGTGTAATCCTTCTAACAGTTGACTTTGTTTGTTACAGGGAGCATGCGTGAGTAACGGGTTTCTGTGGCGGGACCTCAAGCTCCTCCCCTCATCTGGAGCCCCTGCGCTGTAGGATACGAGACGCCTTCCTTCACCCACTCTGACATCAGTTCAACAGGTATGCACTGAATATGCAGCGGACAATTATGTCATTATGTAATTATGGTTAGTCTCTTTATTATACAAAGTGTGAATTAATGTCAGCTCAGTTTTACACACAATGCATGGTTAATTTAGCATGATAATGAAGCAGTTCACATATACTGTCTGATAGGGAAGAACTCTATTACGGTCTTTCCCCATGTAATGCAAGCGTTTTTTAAATTTTTATTTAAAACACATTTCACACTCCAACTAGTTTATTTAATTTTGTTTAAATTTGTTTATTTAATTTGCACCACTTTGTTATTTCCACCACATCTCAAATGATATATTGTATTTTAGCATTTTGTGGTTCGTGGAAATTCCCTTTTTGGAATACAATGGCAATGGAATACAAATACAATGGTCTTGCTAAGGGTTAAATTCACAGCTATTTTTCAATATACACACAATTAAATAATATTTTCAAACTGTTTTTATAATTTGACAACATTACAGCTCAGTTTGAAATTATGGACAATATCATTCTGTGCTATGGAAATTATGCCACAATATGGGGGCGGTAATCATTTTCAGTCCAAACAAATCAAATGGTTTATGCAATAAAATCTAAGGTATTCAAAATAGTGAAATTTAATAATCAAGGGATGAGAAACTTTGTTTTAATGTGATCTTCATATATCAAAAAAATGAAATTGTTATTCAAATAGAAATCAAAATGTGGATTGATATTTTCAGGATTTTGGTTTAATGTGAGTTAGCATGATAATGTGTCTATAGAAGTCTAATTTTTAAATAGACAGTAATGCATATTGATCTGGGTTACACCACAAAATGGCTGAATGATTGTAAATTAAAGTATTTAATTGTACTTGTTGTTTCTGCCAGGCTTTGCATTGGTAATCAATTTGTGTTTGTTTTCTGCATTGTGTGCAGTTTTTGCATCACAGCTCCCTCCATCTCTGTCACCCTGTTCTTTTGTGAGTCTTTGTGTGTGTGTGTGTGTGTGTGTGTGTGTGTGTGTGTGTGTGTGTGTGTGTGTGTGTGTGTGTGTGTGTGTGTGTGTGTGTGTGTGTGTGTGTGTGTGTGTGTGTGTAGCTTGTTAGTTGTGCTGGTTTGAAAGAGCCTATGCTCGTGGCATGTAATCATCTGTGAGAGGAAGAGGAAGTTGCAAACACAGGCTTTGGGGAACCACGGTTGTATCTCGGTCTGATTTCTATACCAAATTCAACATACAGATGTAAATGGCTTAAAATGGACCTCCCTCAGTTTCTCTGTGAGATCGTAATTGTTTCCTCATACTTTACTCTTGTTTTGATAATCATTTCTTAAACCCCAACAAGTGGGAAACCATTTTTAGCTGAGAATAGAAACATGAAGCCTTGAGAGTTTCCTGTTCACTATGTCTGTCTATTTCCAGCTTCTTGACACACTTACACTCACACACACCTCGCAGACTCACACTTTGTCTCAGAGTCAGTGACATCACCTCTCACTACCGGTTTCTGAAATTAGACGGGTACGTTGTTCACTATTCTTGCATTGTGGGTAATACTGCAGACCTCTTAAAACAGGGATCCTGTTATGGTGTTACATTACTGGTAGACCCATCCCCATAAACACACGTGGGATTTATGGGAAAGTGAGAATCATCCATCTCTTCAACTACATCCTCCTCCTTTTCTTCTTTTTCTTCATCTGTTTTTACTGAAGTGCTGACTTGGGATTTAGTTGTATGTTTATCTAAGGACATTAGTTCCCTATGTCAGGACAAATGGGAAATTTTTCATACTGCATATAGATCATGTTTGGTTAAGAGTACACACACACACACACACACACACACACACACACACACACACACACACACACACACACACACACACACACACACACACACACACACACACACACACACGTCTTGTTCACTATCTTTGTGGGGACTCTCTATAGACGTAATGGTTTTTATATCGTACAAACTGTACATTCTATCCCCTACACTGCCCCTGCCCCTCAAACTACCCATCACAGCATTTTGAAAAGTGGGGACCACTGGCTGGTCCCCACAATGTAGGTGATCTCAGGTTTTACTTTCCTTGGGGACATTTGGTCCCCACAATGTAATATAAACAAGGACACACACACACACACACACACACACACACAGGTTGTGAGTTGTAAGCTTGCAGTCATAATTGAATCTGTAAAGGAACTGTGCCACTGAATAATTGCAAGAATGCATCTTTCTATTGAGCTGCACGCAAGCAAACAAAACGTACCTAGCAACAAGTATTACCCAAACAAATGTGGTTCTTTAAATGAATCATTCAGAAAGTCTCACAAATTCAGGAATAATCAATTTGGATCTGTTATGACGAATCCTTCATTAAATGAACTCTCTGAATCAGTCAAAGCGGTTACTGAATCAGTATTTGACTCACTTACATAATCATCATTACTTCATGATGATGTTAACTTCAGTGATCTTCATCTCAAAATGAAACAAGAACTTATGAGACTTAAATGCTCATGACGTGTGTGTGTGTGTGTGTGTGTGTGTGTGTGTGTGTGTGTGTGTGATAAAGCGAGCTACCACCAGCTCGCTTGGGGACATTGTGAATGTCTGTAAGATGTAAAGAAAACTGATGGCTCAGTCCGCAATGGCACTTCTGTGCAAAGTGAGATTTATTTACAGTGCCAAAATAATTTAGTCCAACGGTGAAGGGTTTATATATATAGGTGGTCACAAAAATATAAAACAAAACAAATGAACGAACAAGTATATATATATAAATATTGTATCCACAATATACAAACGGTTTAGGGTTCACTCAAGGCACTACAGTAGATCTCTTGCCTTGTCTTGGATAACAAGTCCCTTGCTTGAGTCTGGCCTCCTCTTTAAAAGGCCAGACTCCAACCCCCTTTTGGGACTTTTCCAATAATAGGGAAGTATCATTTGTATAAACTCACCCAGTTCACATCTTCATGCCTTTATTCTCACTCAAGCTGTAACAAACAAAATCACAACATATACCCCACAAATAAACATACTCATTACAAAAACAACAAATTTAACGTTTTAATTTTAATTTTCAAGTCCCCACCTCGCAGCTTAAATGGCTTAAATGTTCTACTGCTAACACTCTCTCTCTCTCTCTCTCTCTCTCTCTCTCTCTCTCTCTCTCTCTCTCTCTCTCTCTCTCTCTCTCTCTCTCTCTCATATGTATATATATATAAAGTTAGTAGCCTCACTGCATTTTGCCTTGTTACTCTTTTGTGTCTTGTCATAGTGTGTAATATCTCAACTACAAAAAGCAAATATGAGTAGCAGAGACAGATGCTTCAGACAGAAGTGACTCCCACACAAAGCTGATAGCAGAAGTTTTTACACAGGCTTAAATGTCTCTATAGAGCAGGAGCTGGACGTGCTCAGCAGGAGTCATTAGGAGACTGAAGCACACTGATAACTGGTCTGGGTCTGTTAAACTGCCGTGATTCTTTTGCTGTCATTCACAGAGAGTTCATTATGCAGAACTGCATCTCGCTTTTGTGTTAATTATAAAACTAAGTCTGGCAGCTCCGTCCTGCTGATTTTTTCTTTGATGTTTTATCATTACACACACACACACACACACACACACACACACACACACACACACACACACACACACACACACACACACACACACACACACACACACACACACACACACACACACACACACACACACACACACATACATACATAGTCATGAACTTACACATCTTGAACATTTTTAACAACTCTCTTGAATATCTGATGAAATATAATTTCAGGAAACCTTTCTCTTTCTTTCTCTCTCCCAGAAATGGATTCTGTCCATATAAGTCTTTTATACTTTATTAGTAGGTGACTCACATAGCCTGCGAAACTACAATGGCAGCCCCTATGGATATACAAATAACGTAAAATAAAAGGTATAACAGCTACCCTTGCCTTATGCTATGGTTGCGATAGAAATGATATCTATCTACCTTTGGCGAAATAAATTATTGTAAATAATGAGCATAAGCACCAAACGGTCTGCCATGCTTTGTTTAAATCTAGCTACCGCAATTCCGTACACTCAGGCAGTTTGGTGTGCCTTTGCCTGGAGCGCTATAAAGTTGTGAGTCATGGTTTGAAGTCTTAACTTACAGGGTCAAAAACCTGCGTGGAATGCAGCATTAGTAATTGGCAGACAAGACACACCTGAGAACAATTAAAGAACTAATCAACAAGAACTACAAAAGACTACAAAACACGACACAGAACAGGAAATAACATAAAAAGTCCACAAGACCAGGGGAGCACAGGCTGGGATCATGACACCAGTCTGCAATGTCAGAAATCATTTTAATATGCTGATTTGCTGCTAAGGTAACCTTTTTTATTATTATTTCTATATATAAATATATTTTATTTATTATTTACAATGTGTTTTAGAGTTTGCATTTCAATAAAGTCATATTTCATATTTCACACTCTATTGTCATTGAAGCATCAGCCTACTTTGCACATATATCCCAACAAATACATTCATCCTCATTTATGCAAAACGATTGTTTGAAGTGCTACAGGTGTTTGGGAAAGTGCTGTAGTGGCGTTTGTTGCTATGTAGAGCTTTCGTAGAAACCGTATAAACAGGAGTATGAGAAGGATACATTTTTCAAATGTAAAATATTTTTGGAGCAAAATCTATTACAAAAATCTAAGGTGGAAGGCCTTTCAAATATGGGTTAGACACATAGACTGTAAAAAAATATGGACTTAGTGTCCGTGACGTCACCCATAGGTTTCCGAAGAGAGTTTTTGAAGCCTCAAAGTCGGCCGTGGCCATTCTGGGCAGCGAGTCATCGTGCGTCACTCCCGTATAACTGACAATGGGCAAAGAGGCAGGATGTGGCTGGAGCTGAGGTGACGTAATGCAGACATACGGCAATCCACCTGTCACTCAAAGAGGCCACGCCCTTAATTAATGCAGAACTTTAAGGCTTTATATAATGTAAACGAATGAGTTATAAAAATATTCACCAATGTTGGCTATAGTTGTCATCACAGTTGCAAAATTAGTCGTATAGACCAAAACCATAATTTGTACCAGGCTGTACATGTTTTTTTTCTTGCTGTGAAGTTGGGTATTTTAACATGGAGCTCAATGCGATTCTGCTCCCTTTTTGGAGCCTGAGGGAGACTGAGGGACTTCGAGACTGAGGGAGGTTGCCGTTTTTTTTTAACCATTGCTGTTACCGTTGTACAGGACCATTTGCTGAGCCTGGTGTCTATAAAAGCTTTTCTTTGACTAACAAGGAAGATTTCAGCTCTGAAACTTAGAGGATATTCTTATATCACCATGACCTTTTATATATCAAGAGCTCAAGGGAAAGTTGATTTCTCAATTCATCACCCCTTTAAAAGCCATCAACATTTCAACATTTATTAGGCTTTAAAAAAAAACGTTTAGGTAGTTAATATTATCAAGTTTTTAAATAGTCTGCACTGTAAATATAGAATATAGATTATTGTATTCCATGCATTAACTAGCTAATTTTGACAGCACCAGTTTGGATATATATTCTTGACAGTGTTGTACCAAATACAATGTCAGTTCTATAGAGTATTTGTTCAAAGCATTACTAGTTTGATTCTGGAGGGAAGAAAAATGATTAAAAGTCCCATTTTTTGCGTGTTCGAAGCTTTGATTATATTTACAGTGTGCAATATAACATGAGTTCATGTTTCGCTTGTAAAAAAACAGTATTTTTCACACAATTGACTTATCTGTACAGCGCTGTTTTCTCTGTCCTAAAAACGGCCTGATGATTTCCTTGTTCTATGAAGTCCCTCCTTCAGAAACACGTAACGAGTTCTGATTGGGCCAGCGCTTCCCCTGTTGTGATTGGACAGCAGCTTAGCGCACTTTGCCCGGAAAGGTCCCGCCTCTTACCATAACGGGGAGATGCAAGCGCTGAATGCGCGCTCTTCTCCACGTGGGAGAGCAACAAGACCACGCCCCCTATTTTGCGTGTTCTTGTGGGCGGAGGGTTAGTCAACAAACGGTTCTAGTTCCTGAAGGAAGTGCAGGGCTGTAGTCCAAACCGGCCGTTCGCTAAAGGCTTTGAAAGGGAACTTCTGTTAAATAAAATATCTCGCTTGGCATTGAATTTTGAGCTTTATAATTTTACAGGTATTATTTATGCTCTAACAGCAACATTACACACTAACTAAAGTTTGAAAGATGGAATCGCGAAGAACGGGACCTTTAAGTTCTGATTCAATTCTGATTCAGTGCCAGAAATGAAATACAATTCAATGTTAGTCAAGTCACCTTTATTTATATAGCACTTTTTACAAGTCCAATTGTTTCAAAGCAGCTTCACAGTGTTAACAGGAAAATAATGAAACAGAATTTGATTCGCCTGTACAGCCACTCTGGAGAAAACAGGGATGTTATCCAGCTAATTCAATTATCATATAGTGTAAATGCGGGCAGATCAGTAATATAGTTGAAATTTAAGTGTCCCCAACTGAGAATGTTATTCCTCATTCTTCATTATTGAAATGCAAAGTCAATGATACAGTAACAAGACACATTTTATTTCAAAACATGATGTAGGCAGAAAGGTATGCAAGACAATCAGCAGGTTCTGATGGCTCTGACCTTCCTATAACTGAACTAGCTTTGTTCCTCAGAAAGATATCTAACAAAGTTAGTGAAATTGCACTCCTGTGAAATGCACTATAAACAATGAAGTGTTAACTGTGTGTAATTTAATCCTAAAATTAAAAATCCCTACTGAACTTGCTGATGTGTGCTAGCATGCTAGACTCATCTCTGAGAAGTTGCATATCTGAATTCATTGCCTACAAGGCACTGCCAGTAAAATTTGTAAAGCTAAAGTAAAATGAATGGAGAAAACATAGATAAACTAGCTGACCGTCCCAAACCGAGTTGCGGCCCTGCCTACTAAAGAGGGCCAATAACTAGATAACACGCATTTTGATCATGTGTTCCTGAGAGTTGATCCTCAGTGTGCACAATGCATATTTAACCAGAACTGACAAGCATACACATTGAAAAAGACATGAATCACATCACACATGGATCATATGCACACTTCAGACAGACAAAAATAGAGCTGTTTCAGATGACTACTATAGTACCCATCCAGAGCGTTTGGACGCTGCATGTGCTCTGGTCTTCAGTGCAGCGTGGATGTGCGCTCCTGCAGTTAGCGTGCATGTTAGTTGAGCTGAAATCTGATAAAGCGTAGCTCTTTCGATTTTTATGACCCATTCGTACTGTAATGCCATCAAACATGTAATTAGTTTATCCGGCTTCTGTTTGGGATGGTCTAATCTAATATGCATAATTCAATGTCGCGCTGAAGTCAAGACCTGCAGGAAACGAGTGTGCAAATGGAGTCTTGACTGTAGCAAGCATAGACTCCATATTGGATTTTTTATGAATTAAAAAAAATGTGGCTCTGAGGTTGTGAAGTCCTTTCTTTCTTTCTTTCTTTCTTTCTTTCTTTCTTTCTTTCTTTCTTTCTTTCTTTCTTTCTTTCTTTCTATCTATCTATCTATCTATCTATCTATCTATCTATCTATCTATCTATCTATCTATCTATCTATCTATCTATCTATCTATCTATCTATCTATCTGTCTGTCTGTCTGTCTGTCTGTCTGTCTGTCTGTCTGTCTGTCTGTCTGTCTGTCATTCTATCTTTCATTCTTTATATTGTTTTGTCTGTCTGTCTGTCGTTCGATGTTTTATTCCGTATAGTGTTTTGTCTCTGTTCTTCCGTCTATCATTCTTTTTGTCTGTCTGTCATTCTTTCTATCTGTATTTTTTCTAGTTATTTTCGTTCCCTCTATCGTTCTTTCTTTCAGTCTTTCTTTTGTTCTGTCTGTCTGTTGTTTTATCATTTATATATATATATATATATATATATATATATATATATATATATATATATATATATATATATATATATACATATCGTTCTATCTGTCTGTTTTTTTTTTTTAATGTATATTTGATGTTAAAAAGTGCATAAGTAGACAGTTGCTTTCACAGAGATATCATGATCTCGGTTGACATTTTCTCTTTTCTCCATAATGCTAGTGTGTGTCTGAAATTGGAGAACTTCACCGAAACATTTCGAAAGAGAGATGACAGAGGTGGAGGCGTAGAGAGAAAGATGGAGGGACTGTGAATAGAATGAAGGAGATGCTGTAGGGGTTTAATTTGCTTTTCTCTAACAGACGGCAACAGCCAAAGAAAGTTAATTACCCTCCCGTCTCACATCTCGATGTGTGTGCGTGATGCGACCAGGGGTGCAAGCAAGCAAGCGGGTTTCTGTGCCCATCTGTTTTCCTGCCAGCCTGAGTTGTTAAGAGGCTCTCTGCTTTAGCATGTGACTGCTTTCTCTTTTTCATTCATTCTCTTCCTGGGTCCCTTTCTTTCCTCCCACATGTCTGCCTGGTACTCTCATGTCATTTGTTTTATGTACTGGATTTGTTTGTGTGACCGAAGGCTAACTCATATTCCTGTTTGTGTGTGGCGTGTTGATTCCACACACACACACACACACACACACACACACACACACACACACACACACACACACACACACACACACACACACACACGCACACACGCGCACACACACCCCTCTGCATGTGACACACACAGGTGGTGTGCCTGTCCATATGTCTCAGTATCAGAAACAGCATGAATATTGCATTACGTGAAGACATGTTAAGAAGCCTTTGCAGGAAATAACACAGGAAGTGAAACTCTGAACCTTAAAAGATCAATCACAGTCCCGCTCTGATATTGTTTGATGGGGTTGCAGATGCAAAGCTTGCATTGAGCAATTCATGTTTTACTCTGTAATTCTCTTTGGATTGTGATTTGTTTTACAAGGGATTTTTGTCATTTCAGCATTTCATTCATTTTATCCCACAAACCAAGATCTAAATTTACCTGCAGTTTTATTGAAAAACACCAGGGTCACGTGGTTCTTTTATTCCCATCCAAATTAGCATCTCTGAATATGCATGCAGGAATTTCACTAAAAGTTGGTATTTTTTTAACACTGGAGAGTGCTTGATAATAAGTTCAAACACTGTTTTTTCCGCCAGTATTCACACTTTCCTATTGCATTGGCTATAGATTATTATTATTATTATATATGTTGAGGGTGTTGAGGGCCTACTCTTAGAAGAAAAGGTTCTATATGGAACCTTAAAAGGTTCTATCGGCGCTACGTAGTTGGAACCCCTAAAAGATCCACTCCAAAAAATGCTTTTCTTACTTAGTATTTTTGTCTTGTTTCTAGTCCAAGCATCTAAACATTCTTAAAACAAGAAGTATTTACTAGACAAGCAAAAGTAATTGTCTTATTGTGGGGGAAAAATAACTCAAAATTAAGAGAGTTTTTGCCAAGATAAGAAATGCTTTTTTTTTCTTTGATAAGAAATGCTTTTTTTTTTGCAGTGTTCTATATAGAACCCTTTTAAAGTGCCAAAAGGGTTCTTTCTTGTCATTATAGAACCCTTTTAGCATAAAAGGGTCTTTGGAGTATACTCAACTATACTTCTATATATATCCTTTTAAGGGTTCCAAATACGTAGCGCCGATAGAAACTTTTTTCTAAGAGTGTAGAGTTTTTATTATTATTCTGTCATTGTGGGAAAGTTGTAAAGGTTTGACATTCTGATAGAGGACAGTCCCAACATTAAATACACCAATTTTGGTGTCTCTAACTCATTCCCTCTAGCGCCACCACCTGTCCAAAGTTTCACTCAAATTTATTCTAAAAACTTTTGATCTGTAAGGCCTAGCAACTAACGTTTTTCCTCTGATTCCTGAGCTCATGCCGATTCGATTGTGTCATAAAAATGTTTTGCATAAATCATAAAATTGGTCTCGTTAGATTCGTCTAGATATCTTTATGAATAAAATAACTCCACATTGTTCTCACATGACCTAATTTTAGGGCTGGGTACTGACACGCATTTCACAATTTGATTCAATTTCCATTCACAAGCTTTCGATTCAGTTGCAAGTTTGATATTTATCAGATGTACATGGCAAATTTTCTTGAGAAAAAAAATTCTTAACTAATGCTGTAAACTATACATGGTAGTCAGGAACATTACTGATATTGAAGGTTAACATTAACTGAGTTAAATACAAAAATAAATTACACTTAATTGTGTGTTTTTTAAATAATAATTTTAATAAAATTATAATGCTAACTTTATAATTACATAATCATATTTCTATTCCGATTTGTTTTTTGAAATATAAACATTTAAATGGTGGCAAAGTGGCAATCATAAAAACTTGACGGATTTATTCAAACATGCATTAATATTGAAGAACGTCAAAAATAAATAATAAATAGCCTATATAATGTGGTGCGTATATTTATAAAAATGCTAATTTCTTGAGTTAAAGTTTATGGACCTTGTTACGTGACATTGTTCTCAAGCTGTTTTATTTAAAGTCTTTCCGCTGAGTGATTACATGTAACGTGATAAAGATAGCAGTGCGTTGTACTAATCTTTTAACATACTGTGACGTTCATTCATGTTTATATTGCGATGTAATTGGCAATAAAGCAGAGGAGCTGATCAGTTCACGTGCGTTCCACGCTGCCGCTTCTTCTTAGCTAAACTGCGCTTCTGTGATCTATTACATTAAACAGCGGCAAAACAGTATGTTAGTTTATTTTTTCATAATAAAACAGATCTAATTTGAAATCAGAAACTGTATCTTATCAAAAGTAAAAAAAGCACAAAGATTATTGTATTTTATTGGATGGGAGCGGCTCTACAAAGTCACGTTCATTCATCAACTGAAAACAGGATGACTAATCAAATCAATTCTTGGGATTTAAGAATCAATATCGGTTCATAAAACTGAGAATCAATTATCCATCCTGTCATTTTTTCCCCCAGCCCTATCTAATTGCCATCCGGATTCTCAAGCTATATCACAGAATCATGGCAATATTCTTTTACATGCGTCACCCTGTGAAACAATTACTGTCCAGTGCTTAAAAGACAATAGTGTTTTTCCAAGGAAGTGTGTTTTATACATACAGTAGGCTATGTGTGAATGGAATAACAGGACTGTGCGTAAGAGAACAGGATGGTGAAGAGAGAGATTTTATTCAAACTGTTTTGTACAGAGTTTAGATGTAGTGTATTTTTATTCATTTTTATCTGCAGTGTGACATATTGTAATACTTGTTTTTTGTGATATTTACACAAAAGTTTTCCTAGGCCCAGTGTCACAGGGTTTTGTCTTTTTGTTTCCTCTCACAATGTGAAAAACAACAGTCACTGGAGTATTGTGATGTAGTCACACAATTTAATGAGCAATTTTGCATGAATTATTCCATTGGAATTTCTTTTTCCACATCCTCTCTTATGTATTTCTCTTAGTCTGTTTCCGTAGGCTGCTTTAAATAGATTTTTCTCTTCTGTTCTACACTTATTAGCATCTTTTACTTTGGTTAATGTTTCTAAAGTAAAGAAACCCCAGAAGATCAGTTGTTTTGTATTTATTCATCTATTTTATTATTAAAATTATTTTGGGGCTTTTTGCCTTTATTTATAGGACATAAAATAGCAGACAGAAAAGTAAGCGTCTGTCCCTGTCTGAGGCAATAGTTTGTATATGTCGTGATGCATTTTAAATGATCCATTATCCATTAAT